>NC_086455.1:36318595-36649428 GCF_028390025.1 Pseudophryne corroboree
AGAGAAAACAGCCAGCACATCCAGACAAGACTTATTCAGCAAAAACATCAAAGAAAAGGACAAGAACTTCACTCCCTTCATTACCACTTTTTGTAATCAAGAACAACTAATCAGGCAATCCATTAAAAGACACTGGGATCTCCTTCTTCTGGATCCTATCCTAAAGGAAATACTCCCTTCCAAACCAGATATAGTCTTTCGCAAAACAAGCAATTTAAAGGACATTTTGGCTCCCAGTCACCTGCCAACTAAAATCACTAATACAAGAAACACCATTGGAACCTGCAAAGGTAGTTACAAATGTGGTAACTGCAATATCTGTAAATTTCTTCATCCCAACAGAAAAAAATTCTTTAACCACAATAATACAAAGGAATATTCTATCAAAGATTTCCTTAATTGCAACTCCACAATGATCATATACTTACTGGAGTGCACTTGCGGATTAAAATATGTGGGCAAAACCAAGAGAATTCTAAAACTTCGGATACAGGAACATATCTGAAATATTAAAAACAAAGTTGACAATCACACAGTATCAAAACACTTCATAGACAAACACAGATCTAACCCAGAAGAGATCACTTACAAAGCGATCGAATGGGTCAAACCCGGAGATAGAGGTGGAGATATACTAAACAAACTTTCCAAGCGTGAAATGTTTTGGATACACGAGCTCCAAACATTATCACCACAAGGACTAAATGAAGCCTTTGAAATTGCCCCTTTTCTCCAATAATGATCTGCACTATACACCTACCTCTTACGTGTAGCACTGCATGATGGTTTATTGTTATTAATACGAAATTCTCAAATTGCCTATTTTTTACATTTAAATTTTTTTATATATATATTTTTTGTCTTTGTCTTTCTCATTTTAGCTTCCTTTTACTTCCCAAAAATGTAATCTGGAACCACCTCCCCCTAAAAAAATGGGATACTATGGATATATTGAAAATATTGTTTTGGCTGTCTCTACGTTTTTATCTACGTTTTTATATATAAAAATGAACGTCCATGTATACAAATTTATATTATATTTATTTCCTTGCATAATAGTTGCACAGTTTTACACTATAAGCACGCTCAATTTTAGCCTCTTCACCATTTAATTCCAAAACTCTTTCTCTCAGAACGGCAGTGCTATCACTGTTTGATTAATTGCACTTATTTAAATTTGGGTGCCTCCCCCTCTAATTCTGATCTACTGGTACATTGTACGACCACTTTAAGAGGCTATTTCACCGAAGCGGTTTTCTTCACTGTTTCCATGGCGATTATGCGTTCCACCGCCTTCCACCTTACACCACTTCCCCAATGTGATTTTGCGTTCCACCGCCGTCCACCTCGCATGATATCCGCGTTGACACCTTGCACTCCACAAGATGGCGGTGCGTTCCACCTCACAGGCGGCGGTGCGCTCCACCCAGCGCCCCGCCACCTCCCACTCCTCTCTATTATCCTATCACTGACTAGGCGGACATGACGTCCACAAGATGGCGGTGCATTCCAATAGACGGCGGTGCGTTCCACCGCCGTCTTTTTCATACAATACCACTTCTAATCACTTTTTCTGTATTTGAATTATAGGCCATTCACTTCACTCTTGTTCTATTCCTCTTTATTAACTGATCAAGCTTTTTAGCCCCGTTTTTCTGTATTTTAAACAATTTATACTAGTGACATCACAGGAAGTGATGTCACTAAGAAATGTTAATTGCAACTTCCTGCTTGATGGTATATATGGAGCAGTCTGAGCTCACTCTTCTGATCCCCTTGAAGAAGTCCACACTCTGAAGGACGAAACGCGTTGGGACCGTTTGCTGCTGAAACTCCTATTGATGGACAGATAAGCATTTGAACTATTTTTATCCTGTACGCATAAACTTTGGCTATCCTGTGTCCCTGGAACAATTGGTTACTGATTCCCTTTTGCTTAAGAATGGACAGATAAGCTTTTAAGATTTTAAATCTTGTACGTGTGTTGTCTAGCCGTGTTTTGTATTGTTCATTAAAATCTGTATTTTATGTTGTGAAGCTACAGATTATAATTTTATTGGGAATAGCCAAAATTCCCTAAACTTGCGCCTTATATAGCGAAAAGCTCTATTTTCACTTGTGAACGATACACACTATGTTTGCTGTTTCTTCTTTTACATGTTATTCCTAAAATGATGAATACCGATGATGAATAATTGTCACTACACTCATTAGCGCTTGTACTCTTCACTACCCAATATATATATTGTGACAAGAACACTGGGATAGTGTTTGAGGGCAGGTATATTTGTCCCAGGTTCTTGTCTTACATGTTTTAGAAAATGTTAACTTCTAGGAAAAATGCTTTTTGTTTTGTCTGAACCTTTTCAGTTTGCTGTAAAAGCTGGGTAAAGGCTCTGAGAGAGAGATAAGGCGAGTTCTAGACATTGGGCCCAGTTCGGGTCTTTGGCCTCACAGAGGGCTAATCAGGGTTTCAGCTGTGTAAGAGTGATATAGTGCTTCTAACCTGATTAGTATGGGCAGACTGCCTGGGAAGGCTGCAGGATCTGTGTGTGAGAGACACGCTTTCTGATGCAAGTAAGCTATACAGTATGTACTGAAGAACTCTGTGTTTTGTTTAGTGACAGTTAGGAACATCTTGTGTTTAGTTAGTGCCGGACAGGCAAGGTATTTTTATTTTGGGGTTTGTTTTATTTTCTGTTTCAATAAAACTGGCCGGGGTCAGTTGTACCAGAAACTGGACTTGTGTTGTTCCTCAGCTGCTGCGTGCTGCCATATTCCCCAGGAAAAGGCACCTTGCACCCCTACAGTGTTACAACTTGGTGGAGTATGCGAGCAGGCCGTTCTGCGCATAAGTGAAAGCAGCAGCTTTGTGAGGCCTGCAGAAAACGGTGGTTTATGCAGATACAGCCCAGTGTGAAGTTACTGAGACTCACCCCTGAGGGTTTGATATATGTCCTGGGTGAAAGCAGCTGCAAAGCCACCTGAAAAATCTGTTGACATGGAGGATCTGCTTAAAGCCTTGCTGCAAGCTACAGCGGCTCAGCAGGAGGCCAACCGACAGCAGCAGGTGGCAATGGAGGAAAATTGGAGACTACAGCGTCAGGATAGAGAGGCCTTAGCAGAAGTGGTGCAGAGACTTGCAGCTCGGGTTGGAGATGTGGCCGTCAGTGCTCCAACCAGCTCTAGTTCTATACGAGCCAGTCACTTCCTGCAGAAAATGACAGAGGCTGATGATGTGGAGGCCTATCTGACCACGTTTGAAAGGACTGCCGAGCGTGAGAACTGGCCGAAAGCACAGTGGGCCAGTCTGCTGGCACCTTTCCTGTCAGGTGAGCCCCAAAAAGCTTACTTTGATTTAAGCCCTGCTGAGGCTCGGGACTATGATAAACTAAAGACTGAGATCCTGACCCGCCTGGGAGTCACGCTGTCAGTACGAGCGCAACGGGTGCACCGTTGGCTGTACGCCATGGAGAAGCCTCCGCGCTCCCAGATGCACGACCTTATTCAGCTAACAAAAAAATGGCTGCAGCCAGAGACATTAACTGGTCCCCAGATGGTGGAAAGAGTCGTCATGGACCGCTACTTGAGATCTTTGCCCATGGTCCTGCGCAAGTGGGTGAGCCATGGAAACCCGGGTACTGCTGACCAATTAGTGGACATGGTAGAGAGGTATTTGGCAGCAGAGGAACTACTGATGACCACCCAGCAACCCATAGATCCTCGACAGCGCCCTTCAGTAAAGACTGGTAAGACTGTTCCGTGGGAAAACGTTGCTGGGCGGTTAAGAGAACGCAAGGCTGGAGAGACTGTAAACACTGGCCCTGGAAACAGGCCAATGGGGCTAGAACGGTCTATGCTGCCCAAATGGGTTGATAATCGTGTGGTTAAATGTTTTAGGTGTGGTATGCCAGGTCATGTTATTGCCAATTGCCCAGTCACGCAAGAACCCATGCAATGTGATGCTGCCTTTGAATGTCGCAGAATGTCTTTCTTTGCTAGGTTAGCCTGTACTGTGGTACCTTCACCTGAGCTGGAAAAACAAATGTGTGATGTGTTCTTAGAAGGTAACCGGGTAGAGGCCTTGCTAGATTCAGGAAGTTTAGTTACCCTCGTGAAAGCTGGGTTAGTGAACCCCTTAAAGGTCCAGCAAATACCTATTGGGGTAACTTGCATACATGGGGATACCCAATATTATGCCACTGCTGAGGTGAATATAGAAACTTGTTGTGGGTCAGCAATGGTTAAAGTGGGACTGGTCCCTACCTTGGTGCATGAGGCCATAATAGGGAGGGATTTTCCTCATTTTTGGAAACTGTGGGAATCACGGTTATCAACAGATGTGAGAAGTAAAAAGCCAGTTGATAATACCGGTGATTTTTTGGATGTACGTGGGTCTTCGGAACTTTCTGGCCCTTTGCCTTTTGCTAGTTTGGCTGGGGAAGTGACAGATGGGGAGTCCAGTGAGGACCCTCTTGCCGGGAACAGAGACATAGTAGTTAGAACTGAAAGCGTGCCTGACCTGGAGGTAAAGAAGGATCTGTTTGCGTCTGAACAGTTAAAGGATCCTACCTTAATAAAGGCTAGAGAGAATGTTAAGATTGTTAATGGGGAACCTGTGGTACCAGGTGACAGGGTTACGTATCCCCACATGGCCATCTGTAATGAGCTCTTGTACCACATTGTCAAAAGGGGTGAGGATGTGGTGGAACAGCTGGTAGTTCCCCAGCCTTATCGGAGAACGGTACTAGATTTAGCTCATAGTCACGTTACCGCAGGACATTTAGGGGCAGAAAAAACCACTGAAAGAGTTTTACAAAGGTTCTTTTGGCCAGGGGTTTATAAAGAAGTGTCTGAATATTGTTCTTCCTGTCCTGAATGCCAGTATCATGCCCCTAGACCCCATTTCAGGAGCCCACTAGTTCCCATGCCTATTATAGAGGTCCCGTTTGACAGAATAGCCATGGATCTCGTGGGGCCCTTGTTAAAGTCTGCTCGGGGCCATCAGTATATCCTGGTAATTATGGACTATGCCACTCGATATCCTGAGGCTGTCCCTTTACGCACTATCACAACCAAGGCGATAGCTAGGGAGCTGGTGCAGGTATTTAGTAGAGTGGGAATACCAAAAGAAATTTTGACTGACCAAGGTACTCCATTTATGTCAAGGATCATGAAAGAATTGTGCAAGTTATTTAAGGTCACTCACCTCAGGACGTCCATCTACCATCCCCAAACTGACGGGTTGGTGGAAAGGTTTAATAAAACATTAAAAAGTATGTTAAAAAAGGTTGTTGAGAGAGATGGGAAAAACTGGGATTGTTTGTTGCCCTACTTGTTAATGGCCATCAGAGAAGTTCCTCAGTCCTCTACGGGGTTTTCTCCATTTGATTTGTTGTATGGTAGACACCCCAGAGGGCTGTTGGATGTTGCCAAAGAGACGTGGGAAGGACAGCCCACTCCTTATAAAAGCGTTATTGAGCATGTAACACAAATGCAGGATAGGATTGCAGCCGTGGTACCTGTTGTCAGAGAGCACATGGAACAGGCCCAAAGTGCTCAACAGAGGGTCTATAACCGGAGTGCCAAGATACGGGAATTTGCTCCTGGAGATAGAGTTCTTGTTTTGGTACCCACTGTGGAAAGCAAATTCCTAGCTAAATGGCAGGGTCCATTTGAGATTAGGGAAAAAGTGAATGAGGTTAATTACAAAGTATACCAGCCGGGAAAGAGAAAACCCGAACAGATCTACCATGTTAACTTAATCAAACCCTGGAAAGATAGGTTGTCTCTGTCAGCGGAGCCTTGCCCTTCGGTGTCTTCACCCCGGTTGCTTCCCGCAGTGAAGGTGTCAGAGACATTATCAGCTGATCAGAACAATCAGGTTAAAGAATTTCTCATCCAAAATAGGGAGGTATTTTCAGAGCTGCCTGGCCGAACGACCATAATAAAACATGACATTGTCACAGAACCAGGGGTCAGGGTTCATTTAAAGCCATATAGGATTCCTGAAGCTCAGCGAGAAGCTATTTCTAAGGAAGTTAAAACCATGTTAGAACTTGGAGTCATAGAGGAGTCTAACAGTGAGTGGTCCAGTCCCATAGTGCTCATCCCGAAGCCCGACGGTAGCATACGCTTCTGTAATGACTTTCGTAAGTTAAATGAGGTGTCCAAGTTTGACGCATACCCCATGCCCCGTGTGGATGAGCTTGTAGAAAGGCTGGGAACAGCCAGGTTTCTCACCACATTGGACCTGACCAAAGGTTACTGGCAAATACCTTTATCTGATAGCGCCAAAGAAAAAACAGCCTTTTCGGTTCCGGAGGGGCTGTACCAGTATAAGATGTTACCCTTTGGGTTGCATGGGGCTCCAGCAACCTTTCAACGGGCGATGGATAAAATTTTGAGGCCCCATAGAAAATATGCAGCTGCCTATTTGGATGATGTGGTAATTCACAGTACAGACTGGGGGTCACATTTGGTTAAAGTACAAGCAGTACTGGACTCAATCAGAGAGGCAGGGTTAACTGCTAACCCAAAGAAGTGCTGCCTCACAATGGAGGAGGTCAAATACTTGGGCTTCACCATAGGCAGAGGTCTGATTAGGCCCCAATTAAATAAAGTTGATGCTATTCAAAACTGGCCTCGTCCAGTGAATAAAAAACAGGTAAGGGCTTTTTTGGGAATTACTGGGTACTATAGACGGTTTATTCCTAATTTTGCGACCACAGCGGTGCCGTTGTCAGACCTTACCAAAGGGAAGCAGTCAAATGTGGTGAAATGGAACCCTGATGCAGAAAAGGCGTTCCAAGCGTTAAAAGTGGCTTTGTGTTCACAACCGGTGTTGATAACACCAGATTTTTCAAAAGAATTTGTGGTACAGACAGATGCCTCAGAGGTAGGGATAGGTGCTGTGCTGTCCCAAACCAGAGATGGGGACGAACACCCTATCATTTATTTGAGTAGGAAACTCAATGAGCATGAAAAAAGGTATGCCATTGTGGAAAAGGAGGCTTTGGCCATTAAGTGGGCACTAGATACCTTGAGATATTACCTCTTGGGTAGACAATTCAGACTAGTGACAGACCATGCCCCTTTAAAATGGATGTATGTAAATAGAGGCAAGAATGCTCGTGTAACTAGATGGTTTCTAGCGTTGCAGGACTTTAAGTTTACTGTCGAACATAGACCGGGAACACAATTGGCCAACGCAGATGCATTGTCTCGCATCTTCTGTTTGGGGGCTACAAGTGTTCCGGCCCCTAGGTCGAAACAGGGGAGGGGGATATGTGACAAGAACACTGGGATAGTGTTTGAGGGCAGGTATATTTGTCCCAGGTTCTTGTCTTACATGTTTTAGAAAATGTTAACTTCTAGGAAAAATGCTTTTTGTTTTGTCTGAACCTTTTCAGTTTGCTGTAAAAGCTGGGTAAAGGCTCTGAGAGAGAGATAAGGCGAGTTCTAGACATTGGGCCCAGTTCGGGTCTTTGGCCTCACAGAGGGCTAATCAGGGTTTCAGCTGTGTAAGAGTGATATAGTGCTTCTAACCTGATTAGTATGGGCAGACTGCCTGGGAAGGCTGCAGGATCTGTGTGTGAGAGACACGCTTTCTGATGCAAGTAAGCTATACAGTATGTACTGAAGAACTCTGTGTTTTGTTTAGTGACAGTTAGGAACATCTTGTGTTTAGTTAGTGCCGGACAGGCAAGGTATTTTTATTTTGGGGTTTGTTTTATTTTCTGTTTCAATAAAACTGGCCGGGGTCAGTTGTACCAGAAACTGGACTTGTGTTGTTCCTCAGCTGCTGCGTGCTGCCATATTCCCCAGGAAAAGGCACCTTGCACCCCTACAGTGTTACAATATATATATATATAAACAAACAAACAAAAAAACCCAGCACTCACCAATGTAAGCTCACTTATCCTCAACAATTCAATAAATAAATGATGGGGGTTTAGTTAGTGGATTGGCCAATGCACGGAAGTCTGTAAACCGCTTGCCAAGGTACCTCACCTTCAAGCAGGTCCTACACTATCACAGAGTCTTAAAACCTGACTACTTCACTGCTGTTACACACATCATCTGCCTGCTAGATGTAATGTGCACCTGCCACAGACTTTATGGCTTTTAGAGGTACACTAGTCACCTTACATTGGCTTAGATAGATTGCTAAGGAACAGCTGAGACAGGTTCAGGATAATAGAGTCCACACAGGGGTGCATGAGAAAGCTAGTGGCCACGGTTAATAAGAGTTAACCATAGATTAACCCCATCATATACGCAAAAAGAAAACCACAGCACTCACCACTCCAGAAGCGGGGTACAGCAATGCACTAACCACTCAAAAGGTGGGGTGCACGTAACACAGCACTCGCCATCCCAAAAGAGGGGTACACAGCTGCACTTACCACTCACAGGGTGGGGTGCATGTAGCCCATGACCACATCGCTCTAATACATACAAACAGAAAACCCAGCACTCACTGTAAGCTTACAAACAGATATAAAACCACAGCACTCGCCACCCCAGAAGCGGGGTACATGACTGCACTTACCACTCATAGGGTGGGGTGCATGTAGCCCATGACCACATACTTAAATATATACAAACAGAAAATTTAGCACTCACCATAGCAAGCTCACTTATCTTCACAACATCAATAAATAAATGATGGGGGTTTAGTTAGTGAATTGGCCAATGCACGGAAGCCTGCAAACTGATCGCCAAGGTACCCCACCTTCATGCAGGTCCTACACTATCACAGAGTCTCAAAACCTGTGTGTGTGTGTGTGTATGTATGTATGTATGTATGTATGTATGTATGTATGTATGTGTACAGTATGTATGCAGGCCTTTCTCTTATAATTTATTTTACCACATTACACTGCAATTTACCTGCTCTGATATATTTCTTCCATTCCATCCCCAACGACCAATTCATTTCTACACAGTAGCCCTCGCACTTGACTCACACCACCCTAGTCTCCCTCTATAATTCATATTCAAGTCCCCTGCTACATATGTGGCACCCCAGAAAATATGTGTATGCTCCTTTCATTGTGAAAACCAGTGTATGCTAACCTTAAAGAACTTTACTGGCACAGCAAGAGTTAACAGAGTGGAACAGCGCCCAGTCACATTTTCTAGCGGTGAGGTGGCAAGATTTGATTGGATGGAGACTGAGGAGCAAGAAGAGCCTTGTGGTAAGAAGAAGCGGTCACGTGGGTTGTTGAGCTGTAGCCATTGCAGAGAGCAGACGTGAGCGGAGCAGTGAACAGGAGAGTCAGGTGGTCACGCAAGGTGGTTGTGAGACATGCTGCAGAGCTACAGTAAGGTAGCGGGGTGCTTGCCGGAGAGTTGTGAGAGCCAGAAGAGAGGGCGTGAGACACAGCATCCGGGGACCAGAGGCCGCCAGGACTGTGCATAGGTGCGGACTGTGTTAAACCCCATTCCTTCTGAGGCACAGACACTGCCCAGCCAGGGGTGTAGAGAGGATGACTTCGGCGGAGCGCAAGCTCCAGGTGCTGGAAAAGTTAGAGGGCGCGCTGCAGAGCAGGAGGAGCAGAGAGGGCGCACACTGACTCGGACTCTGAGAATCGGTAGGTAACAGCGACAGCAGGAGATACTGGAGCTCTGCCCGTCCTCTTTATATGTCTCACTGTGTGCTTGTGGCTGTGCAGCAAGGTTACTTCTGTCCTGCAGCACTACTCTCTGCCTCCGCTGCTGCAGCACCTCTCTCTTCCCAGTTGCTGCATAATCTCTCTCTGCCCCAGCTTTTGCAACATCTCTCTCTTTCCTGGAAGCTGCAGCACATGTCTCTGCCCTAGATGCTGCAGCACCTCTTTCTGCCCCAGCTGCTACAGCACCTCTCTTTGCTCTGGCTGCTGCAGAACCTCTCTCAAACATTGATGCTGCAGCACCTCTCTTTGCCCCAGCTGCTGCTGTAGCACCTCACTCTGCCGCTCAAGAGGTCAGGTCAGTCAGGGCATACATAGTGTATTTAATTTATTTGAATTGAACAAGTAAATAGTAAAATACAGCTACTCCCATAATGGCTCTACTGTGGTGTAACATGTATAAGGTGCTCTACCATGGCATAACATGTATATGGGGCTCTACCATGGTGTAACATGTATAAGGCCCTCTACTGTGGGAGCTCTACTGTGGCATAATGTATATAAGCGGCTCTACTGTGGCATAACATGTAAAAGCGGCTCTACTGTGGCATAATATGTATAAGTGGTTCTACTGTAGTGTAACTTTTATAAGCAGCCCTACTGTGTGGTGTAACATGTATAAGCAGCTCTACTGTGTGGTGTAACAGTGTAAGGGGTACTACTGTGTGGTGTAATGTGAATTGGTACTATTATGTGACCACTTCCCTTCCAATGAAGCCACGCCCCTAAAATATAGTTGTGCGCCTTCGGCGCGCACTATCCATATTTTAATATATCTACAAACACCACACAGTTAAGGCCATGGTGGGAATAAAAACCATGATCTCAGTGCTGTGAGGCAGTTATGCTAACCATTACACTACCCTATATTGTTGTTGCAAGCCTTCGGCATGCACTGACCCTAATTTAAATTTAGGGGCACCCAAAGTAAACTTTCACTCTGAGCTCCACAAGGTCTAGAACCGGCCCTGTCACAAGATGTGCAGGTTCAGCTTTACTCTGTTCTTAACGCCTAAATTAATGCGAGTTCAGATTTATCCAGATTTTTCTTATTGGCTATCCAAAACACTTGATAGCTGATAGCCAATAAGATGCAGTTTTGAGATCCGGGTAAATCTGGGTAAATCCAAACCCTCACATCTCTAATTTTTTAATATTTTTTCCTTTCAAATGTAACATGCCACCACATGTTGGCCAGGCCCTCAATTCAGTACAGGGGAGGGGGGCGCCAAAACGTACCCCTGCTTCGGGCACCACGGCACCTAGCTACACCTCTGCGCTCACCTACTAAATTGAGAAGAGAGCCTGGAGGTCTACTATAGATATTTGCCACAGATTAATCCCTGTCCATAGACAGCCCAGTCAGACTCACTACAGAGGCACTTGATACTTTGAGGAATAACTAGAAACATACTTTGCTAAATTGGAACCTAAAGGCACATTTCTTACAGGAACGTTGTGCATATTTGGATTACATTGTCTGCAGAGAGTCAGCTCTTATATTACAGATACTATGGCCCAGATGTAATAGGAGCTGATAATGCTGGCCGGGAAATTATTGCACCGTATCAGACATTACATATGTGCGTCAGACCAACCAAAATGTGTCTTTTAGTATAAGAGGGCCACAGTGTCAGAGAAAGTCATCCATTGTCCCCAAAAAAATTCCTATGATTAGCGTAACACACATCCTAAATAAACCCCAGTCATCCAGGACGTACAAGCAGCTTATGCTAATTTAAATGATATGCGGCATGGCTGGCTATATTCAGTCACAGTGTGTAATTGTGACTGTATCAGCATACCTAATTATGTTACAGTGTTTGGCTGGAATACACTGTAGCATAACATTTTGTATGCAGATACAGTTGCTATTACACACAGAATATAGGCATGCTGCACATAATTTTAAACAGCAGGAGATGCTTGTGTATCCTATATTTTGTGTTTAATAGAATCTTTATTTGCATACAAAATGTTATGCTGCAGTGTATTCCAGCCAAACACTGTAACATAGGGGGTAATTCAGACATAATCGCGCGTATATTAATGTAAGATATTCAGTATATAGTATTTAAAAAAAATATAGAGACAGTATAAGGCACTTGCGGATTAAGAGAGGAGGGGGCTCATGTGTAGTTAGTTTCCTTGCAGCCCCCCCTCCTCTCTGTCAGCGGCCGCGGCACTGCAGTCTCTGACTTCGTGCCAGAGTACTTTACTGTGCATGTGCAGGTCTCCGGGAAAATGGCCGCAGTGCCTACTTCCCGGGAGCCATATCTACTACACATGCCACCATGCCATTTGCCCAGTGATGTATGTCACCACTACTGGTAGCCGCAGGACTCCGGAGCGGTAAGTATAATTATATGGGTGCAGGGTGTGAGGTGTGGACCCCCCTGCATCTGTTATAGATACACCAATGGTATGAGGATATATTTTAGCATTAGAATTATGAGGTTATATGTTTTTTTAATGGGGACACGGGGCTGAGTCGCACACAAAGTAGTTGTCACAGGAGCCTCACTTTCTTCTTTATGCTAATACTAGTATCCATTAGTCTTGTTGTGCAGGGTCCTGCGTGTGTAACCAGAAACCGCAGAACCCTTTGATTTTGCCCCAGCTGCCGCAACAGTCATCATTAATATCTGAACTTACAAAAGTCACATGATACTGTAGGTGCAAGAGGTCCGCAGGAAACAGCTTCCCTTCCCCGTACACGTACACTTGACTCTGAATGCACAGAGTTTAATAAACATCCAGAACACTCTCATGCATCTGACTCGAGTCAGAACACGATGGATCAGTAAAGGGTTTAAATACAAATGTGTCCTTAAGAACACGATGGACATGCGCAAAGCTGCATAAATTTGAATTTGTACATTTGCTGTATACGAAAAATAGCCATCTGCGTCCATGAACACAGATCCGTGCAACTAAGAGCCAACCCCACAGTAAGTATGCTGGAGTTTGGGCTGTATACTGTATGGTGGATAGTTGGGTCCTATGTGCACAGTATTTACATAATAAATATATCTCTCTCTTTCATACTGTTTTCTAAAGAACACCCTCTAAGCTCCTATACTAAAGGAGGGTACACACTAGGCAACATGCACTATGAGCGACGTCGCCTAGTGTTTCCCCCTCCCAGGGCCGGGCAGTCGGCGGCCATGCACACACACTGAGCGATATGACGACCACATCGCTCAGTGACGTCACGCGTGGCTGGGCCGTGCATGCAGCTCATGGACGACAGTCCAAATTGAGCTGTATGCACAGCCGACAGCAAGGGCCGTTGACGACCCGCATGGCCGTGCATCGTTCATCATCGCCGACATACACACTTGCCGAGAAAGTAAACGACTTCACTCAGAAAGGGTGAAAATGAGCGACGTTGTTTACTTTCTCGGCAAGTGTGTATGCCCCTTTAGTATGTCCTTTTATGTGATGGGGAGACTTCTACAGATCCCTCTCCTCTTACCTTTTGCAGATTGTAGCCTATAGGCTATAATGGCTAACGCCAGCTGTCCGAGACTCCAAGCTCTGAAAAGCATACTGTAAGTTTCTAGTGGGACTACATTTGTGATTGAAATGAAAATGAGGAATTGCAGCAGATATCTGTCAAATCCACTGTTTCACCCGACAGATAAATCCAGTGGATACTTACTATTTGCTGATACCCCTCAAACACAGTTTTTTTGGAGG
This sequence comes from Pseudophryne corroboree, assembly GCF_028390025.1. NCBI lineage: Eukaryota > Metazoa > Chordata > Amphibia > Anura > Myobatrachidae > Pseudophryne > Pseudophryne corroboree. The sequence goes on from NC_086455.1 coordinate 36,331,975, forward strand.
GTATCCACAAATATTCCTTGATAAATAAGCCCCTTAGACATGAATCATACCCTTTTTTCTATGCCTGAAATGCTAATTTGATACTTCCATGTCATGTTCAGCACTAATTTACCCTTATATTAATGCAGTATGTCTCCTGGAGGACTGGATTTCTGCCCGCAGAACATGAACCACTGAAGCACATGATTCTAGCTCTAAATGTCTGTAATCTTTCACATATCATAAGGAACTCAGATGCCCTTCTAATAATTAGAAGCAGCATATGCAGACAGTTAGTTTATTGTGATGTTTTCATAGCAAACATAAAGGGAAAATGTTTAGTTCCAGCTGGATAATAACAAACTTGGACAAGAAAACATCAGGCGTCTGGGTTTTTTTAAATAGGAATTTCTGAGAAATTTAAGTCTTCAGCACAGTCTTTTAACTCATACTTGCCTATTGTACTGGAACGTCTGGGAGGGTCCTGAATTTCATGGAGGCCTTACGAGAGAGTGAACCAACCACTCAGGTCCTTTCACTCTAAAGGCCCGTACACACTGGGCGATATATCGACCGTTCTCGTGGGTCCGTCGGCCAGTGTGTACGGCCGATACGTCTGTGAACTCCATCGTTCACAGACGTATCGCATCAGCCCCGCAGCACAGCCGATGGCCAATAATCTACCGATATATTGGCACGTCGCTGTGTGTGTACGGCGTTCGGCCGACCGCCCGTACACATGCTGTGGCGGCCGGCGGTGATTGACAGCTGAACTGGGCGGGCGATGCCCAGTTCATGACGTCAGTCCCCGACGGATCGGGCAGTGTGTATGCTCAGCACACTGCCCGATCCGTCCATATATATATCTGCAGATCAATTGATCTGCAGATATATCTTTCGAGTGTGTACCCACCTTAACATGATGCACAATTCCATTGTGTAGCGGGGGATGGGAAGGAGGCTGAGTCACAATGTGCAATGCCATAATTGATATTGCATAGCTTCATAAATATTAGCTAGGTAATGGCACTGCTAAATCTAGAAGGTGTCCAACCCTCCTTGTAATGGAAATGCATACTTGGCTACCCTCCCAGAATGGCTGTGAGGCTCCCGAAGATCAAGTGGCAATAACAGCCCCCCGGAAAAGGAGGGCGAGTCTCCCGCCTTCCCAGCCAGCCTCCTGCATCCCCCCTTGGCCACCCACAGTAAAACACAAGTGGGCGGTCCGAGGGGGACCTAATGACACGGTTCACACTGAATTGCATCATTATAGCTCCACCCCCTACTATACAGTGCCTGTTTTCTAAGCACTGTATAGCAGGGCGGAGCGATGATGTCGCTATCGTGATGCCACACCACCGCACAGCCCAGCTTCCCGCCGGCCACACCTCCTTCCGCTTATCATGCTCCCCCTTCTGGAAGATGGGTCAACAAATTTGGTAAGTATGTATGGGGTCCATTACAGAATGTCACACATATACTTATAGACATCCATGGTATTATCAATGCACACACACATCTCCACTATAAGAAAGATATAACCATTGACTGTATTGCTATGTTGGGGAGACCTCTTTAAATACCTGGGAATATGGATTCCAATAATTCACCCTGAGTGTCCATCCGCTGTATGACTACCTAGAGTCCAGGATTAAAGCTTGATGAAAATTCTCATTGACACTGACTGGCAGAGTTAATTTAGTCAAGATTGTGGCGCTGCCTAAGTTGTACGTGTTTCAGCATTCCCCTATGTTTATCCCTTTACACATCTTCCATAAAATTGACAGCCATCTGTAATCTTGATGGACAAGTGCCCTCAAATTAAATTGGCTACCCTCATTAGAACTCGTGGGACTGGCTCTCCCAAATGTCCTTCTTTATTACTTTGATTCTCAACTGTTTCATTTGAAGGCATGGGTAACTGTTGTGGATGGTTAGGGTTTGCTGGCACTTCATGCAGGGCAGATTGTTCCTGGCCCCCTGCAGGTATTGTTAGGTGGGCATGAATCTGGTCATGGTCTTCCTATATTAAGTCAGACAATTAAGATCTGGATCCTGGTCAATACTATTTTTGGTGCTTTGGGATTGGTCCTGATACTATTTTGTGAGCACATTGTGAATTGGCTGAATTAGTTCCTTTGCTCAAGTGATCTGGGAAAGGTGGGTGGTGGTATCTATAAGGCAATTATATGTTGATGGTGTTCTTAAGAGATTACTGTCTCTTCAAACAGAATACTATTTCAAGGCACTATTTTGTTACATCATGCCCTTAGTATCCAATTTCCAGAAGGTCTTTCTCAGCTTCAAGATTACCCTGCTAACACCTGCTAACATTGGGCTCCCGGAAATTTGTTTCTCATGCATATGCAGACATGCTGAGTGCACATAATGTGTGTGCCCTGACTCATCTTAGACAACTTTAGGAGGTGGATGTTGGGTCTCTGAATGATGCGGAGAGGGAGAGGGCAGACACATCACAGATCACTTTTCTCCAAATAGGGCATTGCCCAAGTCAAGGTCTTATCTTTCGGAAGATACGCAATGAAACACACTTTAAAAGAATCTGTGGTAAAAATTTGGGGATTTGTTTTTGAACACAAGATCACACGGAGCAAGAAGAGACCGAAAGCATGCACAATTTCCTGCACATTTCTCCAGAAAAGCCACCCAAGGTTTCTTATCAGGAAAAGCTAAAGTGTTTCAGCCTTCTTGTATATGAAACACTTTGATACTGTATGTGTTTCTTGCATTTGCTGTTCAAGTTGCATGTTCACAAGGCTTCATATGTAGCATCAGAATATCAAATAGCAAGCCAGGATACCAGGAGCAGGTAACCAAAGGGCAAGCACAATATTTAAGAACTGGTGAAGTAGTTTGCATACTTATTACTTATTACAAATTATTTATGGCCAATGTAATAGGCAAAACCATTTCTGGTGTCTGCCAATCATAAACTATGTGGACAAACAGAAGAGAATCCTGTCCCTCACCACACAATCGAACCTAAGGATGACATATAAACACAGTTTACTTAAATTAAAATTTATTTCTAAATTCCTCAATAAGACAATTTTGACCTTGGGGTGCCGCAAAATAAATTCTGATGCTCTAGGGGTGCACTGATTCACAAATACTGGGGAACTACTGTCCTGACTGTCAAGTGTTTGAAAAATTATAGTTGGGAGCTGATTGGCTGAAGCACCATTTATCATATGGAACAAGTCTTAAATAGCTAAACTCGTTGATAAATTGGCCTCTGTGTTTGAAAAAGGAAAAAAGTCAATTGCTAAATCTGCTGAATGAGCCAAATAACAGCTAGTTATCTAGGGTGACCATAATATCCCTTTAATCTGGGACACCTATGATTACACAGGTTCTGTGGCTGGCTAAAACCAGGTGAAATTCAGGCTAGAGTTTAGCCAGCCACAGAAACTGTGTAAATCATGGCGTCCCAGATTATTATGGTCACCCTACAAATGGTAATGACTGCTGCTTCTAATCACCAAAAAAGAAAAACTGAAACCCTAAGGATGTAAAACTAGAAAAAAGGCTTGACATTAATCAATTCATTTAATAGCACATTAAAATGTATAAACATTTACAGTTCACTCAGCCAGAGCCGGACCTAGGCATATGCAAACTAGGCAAATGCCCAGGGCACAGGTTCTCAAACTCGGTCCTCTGGACCCCACACAGTGCATGTATTGCAGGAAACCCAGCAGGTGCACAGGTGTATTAATTACTCACTCACACATTTTAAATGGTCCACAGGTGGAGCTAATTATTTCACTTGTGATTCTGTGAGGAAACCTGCAAAACATGCACTGTGTGGGTTCCTGAGGACTGATTTTGAGAATATGTGGCCTAGGGCATTTGGAATGCCTAGGGGCACAAGCAGCTTCTGCTGATTAGAATGATATGCAGCATGCCTATATTCTGTGTGTGACTGCGGCTGTATCTGCATACGCAATGCATTACTAATGTGCGGCATTATGTGTATAAGGTGTATTACAGTACTTTGTGGCGTAATGAATAGAAAGGGCACTACTGTGTGGTCTAATGTGAATAAAGAGCAATATGGTGTGGTGTAATGTGAATTAGGGGCACTACTGTGAGGAGTAACGTGGTACTACTGTGTGATGTAACGTGAATAAGAGACACTATTGCATGAATGTGCGCACTGTTCCTATTTTAAATATCGGGGGTAGGAACACCAAATTGAGGACTGCTATGGGTGATGGTGCTGGAAAAGAGGTACAGAGTCAGAGGCGGAACTGGCGTCTGTGCAAGAGGGCACCAGCCAAAATCTTGTCTAGGGCATCATATTGTTTGGGGCTGGCTCTGCACTCAGCCAGTGTACTTACACTGTATATAAAATTCATATATAAAATACAGTACATGCACACAATGAGTATAGGACTGTCCCAAGATATATACAGGTTGAGTATCCCTTATCCAAAATGCTTGGGACCACAGGTATTTTGGATATCGGATTTTTCCGTATTTTGGAATAATTGCATACCATAATGAGATATCATTGCGATGGGACCTAAATCTAAGCACATAATGCATTTATGTTACATTTACACCTTATACACACAGCCTGAAGGTCATTTTGGCCAATATTTTTAATAACTTTGTGCATTAAACAAAGTGTGTCTACATTCACACAATTCATTTATGTTTCATACACACCTTATACACACAGCCTGAAGGTCATTTAATACAATATTTTTAATAACTGTGTGTATTAAATAGAGTTTGTGTACATTGAGCTATCAGAAAACAAAAATTTCACTATCTCACTCTCGCTCAAAAAAGTCCGTATTTCGGAATATTCCGTATTTCGGATATTTGGATATGGGATACTCAACCTGTACTAACATAAAAAGATAATATTATTATATTTGTCAATTACCCATTAATAGCAGCACTGAAAACAATAAAAATAAATGATTATTCTGCAGATATATAAGCCATTATTAGAGTGCCAGAATGTAAGCTAGAATCAAGGCTATTAGTGAGGTACGGTGAGGTCAGTGCCAGGTGAGGCACTGGCTGGTATCCGAGCCAGATTTACACACAGACATACAGTATGATGGTGGTGATTAGAATAACACATAATGTACATACTGTAGAGGCTAAGAAGCTTAATCAAACAAGATATCTAACAACTTCAGGCAGCTTGTTAGTAAGCAAAAGCATTCCAGCAGGCTATCCAATTAACTCCTTTTGTATTGGATATAAGTACGTAAATTAGACATCCATCATTATGCAGGCAATAATTAATTAGCGGGATCCAGCTAATAGAAGAAGAGCTTATCAGTGTCTCAGGCTGTTAGTGTAGTTTAAGGTAAGGGTGAGTGTTGGGAATAGCATACTATTCATAGCTTCCACCATTCAGAGAACACACTCAATCCCTATTTAATCCCCGCATGTCTGTTGTATTGAATTTGGCAGGAGTAGAGTCTGTAAATAAGCTTATCCAGCAGTATGATCTCACCGCTTCACAGAAGGCATAAAGAGAGGTCCTTATCTGCACTGCAGCAATTAAAAGGTGCACCAATGCCATGATCCAAGAGAGGAATAGGTGGGGGTTAGGGTCTCTACGAGTTTCTCTACATCTTACTTTCAAAGGCTTCCTCTGAAGTCCTACCCTACCAGGTACCACACCCCTCTTTTGTGGGATGTAGTTATATGACCGACAGTCAGGAGGCCGACGGTCACAAAACCTCCCCCTACATTCCGCCCCCTCACAATCCCAACGGGACTATTTAAACTCGTGGGTGTCCACGACACCCATAGAGTAGGAATAGAACCCAGTGGTGACCGTAGGTCACCACCGAGCCCGCAAGGGGCTTGCTAAACTCTGGATCCCGGCGTCGGTATGCTGACTGGCAATCTTTTGACCGCCGGTCATGCATTCCACACCCCTCTTTTGTAGTGCGGCCAATTACCTGTTATGAGTGCCTACTGGGACCCTGAGACTACAGAACCAAGTTGACGAGTACTTCAACCCCAATTCCTGAAACTACGATTGTTCACTTCAACTCTAAGTAGCACAGGCTCAAGATACAGACATATATATTTAAAGAGAACAGGACACGTCAGAAAGACTGATTGGCTTACTAAAAACACTAGCTAAATGTACCATTTAACTAGATGTCACTAGCAGCAAAATGCACTAGCTAAATATGCCAACTAAATAAAAATCACTAAATATTGTAAAACTATATAGAAAACAGCTTAATGGATCTTCAGCATAGCCCTGGTAATTACACTGAAAAGTATGCTAGCATGTTTTCTAAATAGCACAGATAATTGCACTGCAGAGGAATGCTGGGTAGATCTTTCAAATTGTCATGATCCTGACTGTATTTCTCATATTTGGGGACTTACCTCTGCCATCTGTCCAGGATTCTGTGTCTTTTTTGTTCACTGGAATAAACAGCTTGCCAGTACCATGAGTTTCCTGAGTGCTGAGAGGTAACAAGCTCCACAGTTGTGCTCATAAGTTTACATACCCTAGCAGAATTTGTGATTTTCTGGCCATTTGTCAGAGAATATGAATGATAACTCACAAACTTTTCTTTCACTCATGGTTAGTGGTTGGGTGAAGCCATTTATTGTCAAACAACTGTGTTTACTCTTTTTAAATCATAATGACAACAGAAACTACCCAAATGACCCTGATCAAAAGTTTACATACCCCAGGTCTTAATACTGTGTATTGCCCCCTTTAACATCAATGACAGCTTGAAGTCTTTTGTGGTAGTTGTGGATGAGGCTCTTTATTTTCTCAGATGGTAAAGCTGTCCATTCTTCTTGGCAAAGAGCCTCCAGTTCCTGTAAATTCTTGGGCTGTCTTGCATGAACTGCACGTTTGAGATCTCCCCAGAGTGGCTCAATGATATTGAGGTCAGGAGACTGAGATGGCCACTCCAGAACCTTCACTTTATTCTGCTGTAGCCAATGACAGGTCGACTTGGCCTTGTGTTTTGGATCATTGTCATGTTGGAACGTCCAATTATGTCCCATGCGCAGCTTCCGGGCTGATGAGTGCAAATTTTCCTCCAGTATTTTCTGATAATATGCTGCATTCATCTTGCCATCAATTTTGACCAAGTTTCCAGTGCCTTTGTAGCTCACACATTCCCAAAACATCAGCGATCCACCTCCATGTTTCACAGGAATGGTGTACCTTTCATCATAGGCCTTGTTGACTCCTCTCCAAATGTAACATTTATGGTTGTAGCCAAAAAGTTCAATTTTGGTCGCATCACTCCAAATGACTTTGTTCCAGAAGTTTTGAGGCTTGTCTCTGTGCTGTTTGGAGTATTGTAAGTGGGATGCTTTGTGGCATTTGCGTAGTAATGGCTTTCTTCTGGCGACTCGACCATGCAGCCCATTTTTCTTCAAATGCCTTATTGTGCATCTTGAAACAACCACACCACTTTTTTTCAGAGAGTCCTATATTTCAGCTGAAATTATTTGTGGATTTTTCTTTGCATCCCGAACAATTTTCCTGGCAGTTGTGGCTGAAATTTTTGTTGGTCTACCTGACCGTGATTTGGTTTCCACAGAAGCACTCATTTTCCACTTCTTAATTCGAGTTTGAACACTGCTGATTGGCATTCTCAATTGCTTGGATATCTTTTTATATCCCTTTCCTGTTTTATACAGTTCAATTACCTTTTCCCGCAGATCTTTGACAATTCTTTTGCTTTCCCCATGACTCAGAATCCAGACACGTCACTGCAGCTCTGGATGAAAGATGCAAGGGTCTTTCAGGAGTCCAGAAACTCACTGACCTTTTATACACACACACTGATTACAAGCAAACAGATCACAGGTGAGGATGGTTACCTTTAGTAGCCATTCAAACCCGTTTGTGTCAACTTGTGTGCATGTTATCAGGTCAAAATCTCCAGGGTATGTAAACTTTTGATCAGGGTCATTTGGGTAATTTCTGTTGTCATTATGATTTAAAAAGAGTAAACACAATTATTTGACAATAAATGGCTTCACCCAACCACTAACCATGAGTGAAAGAAAAGTTTGTGAGTTATCATTCATATTCTCTGACAAATGGCCAGAAAATCACAAATTCTGCTAGAGTATGTAAACTTATGAGCACAACTGTATATATAAGCACAACATATATATATATATATATATATATATCTATATATCTATGTATGTATATATATATATATATATATATAGATAGATAGATAGATAGATATATAAAACTCTTCCAGCTCTAACAATCGGAGGAATCCGAATGGCTACTTCTCCCGGTATCCTAAGTTTACTTAACATATTTGGAGCCATCTGTGTACTTTGCAATTTGCACTTTATATAGCATTCTCCTATATTGTGTATTGATTTTTAGATTTATATTTATTCATATCTATTTTTTATACAACGTTTTTGTCATTTTATCATAAAATAAAATATTTTTATTTAATTATATATATATACTCTAATCTTGTGATAAATTTGTTAAGACCTCTAAAAACCACACCGTTGGTTGCTAGAACCCCTATTATATACAGTATTCACAGCGCTTCACTTTTTCCACATTTTGTTATGTTACAGCCTTATTCGAAAATGGAATAAATTAATTTTTTCCCCTAAAAATTCTATACACAATACCCCATAATGACAACGTGAAAAAATTTTTTTTTTAGATTTTTGCTAATTTATTAAAAATAAAAACCAAGAAATCACATGTACGTAAGTAGTCACAGCCTTTGCCATGAAGCTCAAAATTGAGCTTGGGTGCATCCAGTTTCCACTGATCATCCTTGAGATGTTCCTACAGTTTTATTGGAGTCCACCTGTGGTAAATTCAGTTGATTGGACATGATTTGGAAAGACACACACCTGTCTATATAAGGTCCCACACTTGACAGTGCATGTCTGAGCACAAACTAAGCATGAAGTCAAAGGAATTGTCTGTAGACCTCCGAGACAGGATTGTCTCAAGGCACACATCTGGGGAAGGGTACAGAATAATATCTGCTGCTTTGAAGGTCCCAATGAGCACAGTAGCCTCCATCATCCGTAAATGAAAGAAGTTCGGAACCACCAGGACTCTTCCTAGAGCTGGCCGGCCGTCTAAATTGAGTGATCAGGGGGAAAGGGCCCTAGTCAGGGAGGTGACCAAGAACTTGATGGTCACTCTGCCAGAGCTACAGGATTCCTCTGTGGAGAGAGGAGAACCTTCCAGAAGAACAACCATCTCTGCAGCAATCCACCAATCAGGCCTGTATGGTAGAGTGGCCTGATGGACGCCACTCGTAAGTAAAAACCACATGGCAGCCCGCAGACCATGAAAAACAAAATTCTCTGGTCTGATGAGACAAAGATTGACCTCTTTGACGTGAATGCAAGGCATCATGTTTGGAGGAAACTAGGCACTGCTCAATACCAGGCCAATACCATCCCTACAGTGAAGCATGATGGTGGCAGCATCATGATATGGGGATGTTTTTCAGTGTCAGGAACTGGGAGACTAGTTAGGACAGAGGGAAAGATGAATGCAGCAATGTAGAGACATCCTGGATAAATACCTGCTCCAGAGCACTCTTAACCTCAGACTGGGGCGACGGTTCATCTTTCAGCAGGACAACGACCCTAAGCACACAGCCAAGATATCAAAGGAGTGGCTTCAGGACAACTCTGTGAATGTCTGAGTGGCCCAGCCAGAGCCCAGACTTGAATCCAATTGAACATCTCTGGAGAGATCTGAAAATGACTGTGCACCGACACTTCCCATCCAACCTGATGGAGCTTGAGAGGTGCTGCAAAGAGGAATGGGCGAAACCGCCCAAAGATAGGTGTGCCAAGCTTGTGGAATCATATTCAAAAAGACTTGCTGCTGTAATTGCTGCCAAAGGTGCATCAACAAAGTATTGAGCAAAGGCTGTGAATACTTATGTACATGTGACTTCTTAGTTTTTTATTTTAAATAAATTTGCAAAAATCTCAAAAACTTTTTTCACATTGTCATTATGGGGTATTGTGTGTAGAATTTTGAGGGGAAAAATTATTTTATTTCATATTAGAATAAGGCTGTAACATAACAAAATGTGTAAAAAGTGGAGCGCTGTGTATACTTTCCGGATGCACTGTAAATCTGAGGGGGCCCCAGAGATGTCACTGTATGGGGCCTCAAGATTTCTGTTGCCGGCCCTGGATGAAGCAGCAGCCTGCAGTTGCAGCAGTACGTAACCCTAATTTTCCCCTATCCCTAAACCTATTGATGACATTTTGCAAAATGTCAGTATTTACAGTAACTGGTCGACAGTGTGAACATTTTCCAGATGTCGACATGTCAACAATTTTGACATTGTACTGATTATGGATGTTGACATTGTGAACATCAATGTGCTAACTGCATTCCGCTATAAATAATGGATTGCAAGTATAGCCTGCATTATGCCACATATCTAGTTGGCCGGTGGGAATGATAATCTGTAGATGTGTGGCCAGCTTTTTTCAGGCACAGCAAAGCCTAGGGTTACCCGTCTACAGCACGGTTGTGTCTTAGTTCCTATGGAGATTATTTGTTGTCTGCAATATAAACATGCCTAATACTTTATCCAGGGATCTGCTGATTTCGTCCTAATACCAGAAGTTATGTATTTTCTTACTAAACTGATTCTGGGACTACAGAAAAAAACAGTTGATAGGGGCAGACATACATTTGGGAGCACTCACCAGACATGTACTGTATGAAGAATTTTTAGAACTTAGGGGCAGATGTATTAACCTGGAGAAGGCATAAGGAAGTGATAAACCAGTGATATGTGCAAGGTGATAAAGGCACCAGCCAATCAGCTCCATTATGTAAATTAACAGTTAGGATCTGATTGGCTGGTGCCTTTTTCACCTTACACATATCACTGGTTTATCACTTCCTTATGCCTTCTCCAGGTTAATACATCTGCCCCTGAATCATTTATGTATCAGAGTACCCAGGGCAGTCGAGAGCCGGGCTGGGCCCAGGTACTTTTTTTAAGGGGTGTGGCCTAATCACAGGAGGCGTGGTCATGTACCTTTAGAAAAAAATACTGAAAAAAATTGTATTTTAAGCACCTCCATGGCCACACTGCCGCCCAGTACACAGCAGAGTGTGCTGGGCTGAGGAGAAGGCTGCAGCTGCTGCTGACAGGTAAGGGAGAGGGGGCCTGGACCCCTACTGGGCCCCTCGCTGGGCCCCTCCATCAGACCTGGGCTCGGGTAATCTGTACCCTCTCCCCCCCCTCTCTCGGCACCACTGAGAGTACCCGCAGTGCAGTTTTCCCATGTGACATCATCATGGATTGTGGAGTGTCCAGGAGGCTACATGAGTATTCCTGAGAGATTACCGCCTGTGCACCTGGTATGTACACTGTAGGGAAGGTAGGTACATGCGCCAATGGCTTGTGCAGTATGACTGGCAGCTCTCATTGTGCAAGCAAATGTCAGTGAGCAACTACACAATGTAAGGGGTCTTGGAAGTGGATACTGGTGTAGCTGGAAGACTTCAGGTATGGTCTATATAAGACCAGGCCTAGGAATCTCTTGGATCCATTTAATACTGTCCCCACTTCTCCTGGAGATATTTACATGTACACTGTAGCATAGATGTATACTATAGGGCTTGATTCAGGTGTTGACAGAGCCGCTACTGCAAATATCTGCTAATGATGCAGGCCATGAGCTTCCTACTGAAACACCCACTGTCTGCAGCTCTATTCCGCTGTACTGTGTTGAACATCGCACCATCGAGCGGAAATTGGCAACACCATCTGACATTAGAGCAACACTGTGGTTGCACAGAGTGTCCGATGGTACATGGACGCCGTTGCAAGTGGAACTGCATCTTTTAATGCAGCACAATGGGTCTCATTCAGAGTTGGATGTAAATGCAAGTGCCTGCTAATTTTCCACCGCAAATTGCCTCTTTTTTTATTGCGCACATGCATCTGTTTGTGATGTGTGTTTTTTGTCTTGGCGTTGGCCGCAGTTTGCATCTATAGCTGCCTACAACACATTGCCAGAATGGGGGCTGGAGTGGGTGTGTAGAAGTGGGCAAAGCACAGTAAGGGCACGATGATGTGAAACGCGTCACAAGATGGTGACGGTTTACAATCCACTCTGTGAATACACTTTACTTTGCTCCCAGATACAATTCAACTCTGAATAAGATCCATTTTATCTACAGTATGTATCCTGATTTTTACTATAGCGGTTTTAATTTCATGTCCTTTATTAGGGGTAAGCAACGTGGGGCACTCTAGCCAGGGCTGCCATCAGGGGAGTACTGCAGGGTCCAGGTGCCAGCAGTATAAATTGGTACAGCCAGCTAAATGCAATGCAGGCAGCCATGCAGAGATAGTGGTGCAGCGCCGGTCGCCTTTCACATTAGGAGCCAGCTGCGAGCCAATCAGAGCTCGCGGACCAGCAGCCAATCAGGAGCGTCCGGCTCCTGATTGGCTGCCAGTCCAGGAGCGCTGATTGTCTCACAGCCGGCTCCTATTGTGACATGCTGCCAGCGATGCACCACTATCTCTGCAAGGCTGTAGGGAGGCCAATCCCGGGCCATTTTTTCATACCTGGGATTGGTGTTTCCCTGTGTGTTCGCCCCACCCCGCCCGCCCCGCACATATAACTCACCATAGCACTGGGGCGGGCGGGTGGGAAACATCTGCTTCACTCTCCCGGTGGCTCCCGGCTGCGTGGGACAGTGCAGCGTGACCTCTCACTGCACGTCATGCTGTGTTGGGGAGCCGGGAAGAGGAAGCCGGGCAGCGTCTGAGCTCAATGCTGATCTTTCAATCCCCGGTATTGGAGCTTCCAATCCTGGGATTGAATCCCAGCCGTTTTTGGGACAAAATACCGGGATCCCGGGATTGGCCTCCCTACATGTCTGCCTGCGCTGCGTTTAGCTGGCTGCACCAATTTATACTGCTGCCACCCGGTCGGGGCCCCTGGGGAGGAAGAGGATGGGGAGAAGGCACTGTCTAGAACCACCTCTTCACAGGACAGCAGGAGCTACTCGAAGCAGAGACACGCCGGCCTGCAAAAATAAAGATGATTGGTTATGCAGCGCTCGGACTTGTATCTATGTTATGGTCGGTGTTCTATAGATAGATATAATGCAATAGGTATGTGTGTGACAGGAATTTATTTGGGTGCATACAGTAACACAAAGTTATATGGTGTGGTAAGCAACGGAAAAAAATTAAAGTAAAAAGAAAAAGAAAAAATTTCAAAAGAAGCAAGTTTGCCCGTTTCAAGTTAATAAAGGAAATTTCAAAGTTACAATGTCAGGGTTGGAGTCTGGTAGGAAGCCTGGTATACTCATATATGCTAGAGGCACAGCAAACAATCCAATAGGACTTTGGGCCTGATTCAGACCTCATCACTGTGCTGCTAGTTTTGTGTCCTGCGAATAGATAGTCGCCGCCCAAGGGGAGTGTAAATTCGCCCCGTGCAAGTGTGCAACCGCATGTGTCCCTAAGTCAGCGGGCAGCAAATCTGTTCGCACCTCACTCACCATCGAATGATTTTCCCACTGTGTGCAGTCTGCGCAGCCCAGGATTACTCCTACAGTGCGATGAGAACAGGCTGATCGGGGCCGGAGCTGACGTCACACACCCTCCCTGAAACGCTTGGGAGCGCCTGCGATTTCCTTGACACTCCCAGAAAACGGTCAGTTACCACCCACATGCGGCCTCCTCATTCCTAATCAGCTTGCGAATGGCTGTGCGATCGGAATTTTCACACCAGCTTGTCACTGTTTGGCGATGCCTGTTGTTGTTTGATGACACACATGCGCATAGCGGTGCATGTGCAGTCTATCGATAATCACCCACTGTGCGAAAATGCACAGAGGCAATCAGGTCTGAATCAGACCCTTTATTTGCAAGGCCCATCCAGCCATATTTAAAATATAATGTCTCCGTGAACCCCTCAGGCAGGGATGTGTGGTGAGGTAAATGGCTGAGGAGGCACTGGCTAGTACCAGAACCAGATTTACACACAATATATGAGCCAAAGGGTTCATGTGGGCATTATGCAAAGGTGCCGAGATATAAACTCCTGGAAATGTAGTGTGTTTTGTGTGGAATAGATAGGTGGGGAGGCAGTGCCTCACCTGCCATAGACTTTTTACTCCAGAGTATTGACTATAAAAAGGATTAGAATAATACAAAGAAGATATTTCTAACATATTAAGGGAAATGTAATAGGGTGTGAGAATCAGAAAATGAGAGATTTTGGTAAAATTCTCCTGTTTTTTTTAAAGTGCCAATCGTTTACATGGCACAATCAACCTGGTTTTGTCATGTAAACGATTGCTACTTTAAAAAAAAAACAGAAGAATTTTACCAAAATCTCTCACTTTCTGATTCTCACAGCCTATTACATTTCCCCCCTATCTTTGTATTTTTCATTTTCTTTAAACAGTCAAAACCCTGGTGCAAATGTTGGTATTACAGGAAAGGCTCTGCCTCATCACACTGCACGTCACTCCCTCAGGCATTATCCCCCCCCCCCCCCAACACACACACACCTTCTGTATCCCCCCCCCCCCCACCACCACCTTTCCCTTGTGCCCCTCAAAAATGCTTTTCCACTTGCCGTGCCCTCATCCCAATAAGGGGAGCCCCGGCCTATTTTGTTAGTCCCTGGCCCCACAATTTCTGATGGCAGCCCTGTCTCTAGCTACTCTGCAATTACACATCCCAGAATGCCCTGCCACAGTTTTAGCATGCCCTAATAGCAAGTCTGTAGCAGGGCATTCTGGAATGTGTAGTTTCACAACAGCTAGAGAGCCAGAGGTTGACTACCCCTGTCATGATGTAGCGTCAGTAACGGATCTTGCCACGGGCAACCAGGGCTTTTGCCCGGGGCGACGCCTTCCGGAGGGCGCCGGCGCCATCCGGAGGGCGCCGCACCATGGCAAGATCCGCTGCTGCTGTCCCCCCCGCTGCCCGGTCTGTCCCGCTGCCTCCCGCTGTGAAGGAAACTAGACGCGTAGCGTCTAGTTTCCCTTCATGGAGAGGACCTTTACTGTGTGGTGCGCGATGACGTCATTGCGCACCGCACATCATTTCAGCGGCGCTCATACTGTACAGGGGGCGTAACTGACCACGCCCCCGTATGAAGCCACGCCCCCATTGCCTGCCCGGCGCGCTGCAAGTGCTCCAACCGGCCCTGTGTAGCTACTGTACTGCTGTATATCAGCCTGAATATGGGATATTATACTGTGCCAAGTAGATTTTGTGATAATTGCTAAAAAATGACACATCGTAAGATTAAAACTTGGCTACAGGTTTAGTTGCAAAAGTAATTCTATGATGTTTAATAGAAATACATGTTTTATATCTTGCTATATCATATATGTAAATGCGTTTAATTTTTGTCAATATGTTTTTAAAGGGTGTATATTTTGGATATAGACATAAAGACATAAATGAAAATATTTCACATTAATCAGGAATTTACTATACATAGGGCCTGATTCAGAAATGGTGATGCTCTACGCTGTGGAGCAATTTGTTTTGCCACTGGGATTGCGAATCACTTTGTCCTGGGATGGCGAATCTGAACTCCATAGAGGAGTGGAAAGCAGGGCTTTCCGTTCCTTTATGAATCACACTAACCATACAGAAGTATGGTTATGCGATTCAGGCACGGAGGGGGGGTGCAGGGACTTCTCCCTGGTAACCCGCTCTATGAAAAGCCAAAAACAGAGAATTGCCCTGTTGTCCGCAAAACAGGGCTTTTCTTTGCTTTATGAATTGGGTGTAGTATTGTATGCCGGCGGCCGGGCTCCTGGCGACCAGCATACCGGCGCCGGGAGCCCGGCCGCTGGCATACCGACAGTGTGGCGAGCGCAAATGAGCCCCTTGCGGGATCGCTGCGCTCGCCACTCTGCGGGCACGGTGGCGCTATTCTCCCTCCAGGGGGTCGTGGACCCCCACGAGGGAGAAAAAGTGTCGGTGTGCCGGCTGTCGGGATTCCGGCGCCGGTATACTGTGCGCCGGGATCCTGACAGCCGGCATACTGAAGACCACCCTATGAATTGACCCCAATTTGTTCGATCATTTGTTTTGTTCTGATTATATTATTTTATAAAAGCTAATCAGTAGATATCTTTTATTGGCTTGAATTTATTGGTGTAAATTATAATGCTACATAAATGTATTTTATAAATAGATAAAAATGTGAGGTTGAAAAGTTCTGTTTAATATTGTTTTGACAGTTCCAGTAGGCTGTACAGTTCCAGTACATTGTGCAGTATGTCTCCAATTATAGAAACAAGGTTTGCTGTAATGTAAACCAGAAAATGTGTGCGTACATACAATTGCATGTCGGAGGAATTTGGCCACTGGCCAGCACATATAACATCTAAAATAAACAGCATACTATTATACAAAATTGTAAAAGTCTGTATTGTCAATCACTTTACAAAGATACTGGGCTTCATTAAGCATTGGACATAAGACTATTGTGCCACATGCATTGTGTATACACTGAATTATAGAAATGAATCAGCAGTGTTCAAAAGGTCTTAAAGTGCTTTACATTTGCAAGAATGAAACCTTATTACAAAGGAGGCAGCCATCTTGGAGGGTTCAGTATGTGTGACTGGCTGACAGGATGCCAGCAATCACAATATCCTGATCTTTAAAATCCCGACTGGGGAGAGAAAAGTATGCTATCCCCTCTCCCCTACCCCCTAACTCTAATCCTCTCTTCCCACAGCTTAACCCTAACCTCCCTCCTTTGTGCCTAAACTACAGGTTCTCAAACTCGGTCCTCAGGACACCACACGGTTCATGTTTTGCAGGTCACCTGAGAATTTAAAAAATGTGACAGTTGGTGACACACAGTGCAGCTGCTGGGTGACCTGGAAAACGTGAACCGTGTGGGGTCCTGAGGACCGAGTTTGAGAGCCACTGTCCTAAACCTAACCTCTCCCGTGTGGTTCCTAAACCTAACCCCCCCTTTCCCACAGCCTAACCCTAACCCTTCCTCCTTTGTGCTTAAACCTAAACTCCCCTCGGCTGTGCCTAACCCCCTCCCTGTAGCCTAACCTTAACCCCCCTTCCCTGAAGAATAACCCTAAACTCCCCCCTCGCAGCCTAACCCCCACAGGCGGCACCTAAGCCTAACCCGCCCCGCTGTACTTACGGTCGGGATGCTGGCTGTTGGGATTCTAGCGTCGGTCTCTAACCCTGTCGGGATTCAGGTGTCGCCATTCTGACGGGCGTTGGGATTCTAGCATTGGTATTCTAACTGCTGGGATCCCGACAGCCGGAATCTTAACCACATCCCATCTTGGGCACACTACAAAACTTACAGTGGGTGAATACAAATTTTAAAACATGAAGTATAAATAAAATACAATCAGATCTTCATGGGGGACGATGATGACAACAAAGGCGTTAATAATAATGTGCCATTAATCCTGACAGTTAAGAGAAATCTCCAGCCACTTCCGACTCATCACCCCTGTTTTTGGAGGTCCAGCCTCGCAGGGTCTCTCCAGCCAGCCCCCTTCTGTCACTCCAGCCTCTTTCTGTCTCTCCAGCAGACTTCGCATACACATCGATCATACTGTGCATGCGTTAGGTGGCCTTGGCGATTGCGCATGCACAAGGTTTTTTTTATCGTACAGTGATTAACAGGAAGGGACCATTTGTGGGAGTTAATGGGTAGTCGCAGCAAAAACACAGGCATGTCATGGCCATTTTCTGGTCGTGTTTATGCCATCAGCTGCGATTAGGTACATAGAGAAACATGGCATCTGCGTCACTACTGTAGTGGTCAGTATGCATACCCATAAGGCTACCATAGGTGTCAATGTTTTCTATGGTTCAGATGGGTGTCTATCATCTTTTCTGGGCTTCACTTGCTTAGATTAGCAGTTCCGAAGCCTTAAAAAATTGCTATTGAAAACAAACATGAAAAATGGCCCTGTATTTCAAGTAAGCCCCCTTCTGTGTCTCCAGCCAGCTCCCATTCCATGTCTCTGGCCATCTCCCCATTCTGTCTCTCCAGCCAGCCCCCCTTTCTATGTCTCCAGCCACTCCCTCCCCTTTTGTGTCTCTAGCCAGTCTCTCTTCTTTCTGTCCATGCAGCTCCAACTCTGTATATCCAGCCAGACCCCCTATCGTCTCTCCAACCGGCCCCCATTCCATATTTCCAGCTAGGGACCCTGCATCCAGCCCCTATCCATCTACACTGTGTAGAAGCTAGGGGTGTGCCCCCCCTCAGGTTCACACAAAATCATCAGTTCATGGATTCTTCATCCTACCCATGGAAGTATCAGATGGGACAACTTTCCTGGATGCACTATAAAATAACAATGTACTGTACTGGGTAAGTGATATGCTGAGTCTCTCTCTCCCTGGTAGATTCCAGTTCTATGGAACATACTACACTGCTGTCTCCCAACAGATCCTCTTAATGTACAATCAATAGTGTTAGTAATACTACAGTTACATAACTAATTTTTTTATTCATTATTTATTGAAAAAACTTCAACAAATGACAAATTATTTGCTAATGATATAATTGTATCATTTGTGTGAAAAACAGTAAAGTAGCTAATATTTTGTGTTACAATAAGGTTGGGATAAAGAGAATGTAATGTATAGGTTGGGCAGACCTGTGAAAACAGGACAGAAAAGATTCACTCTTATAGAATCTTGCCAGAACCACTTACAGGCACCTACGGGAGCTCAGATGTTTGTTGTCCAGTCCTGGGGCCTAAAACAAGAAAAGATGGTCATTATTACGTTCAAAGTTTGACGTGGCACAGAAATTAAGCAGGGGTGGAGGATAATGGAGCACCTAACATTACTGACACATGTGCCTTAACTACCCTTTTGTCACCTATGTGCACTCTCACACCAAGATGCCAAATGTCAGCAGCACCCACCTGACAGTTAATCTGGCCTATTTGGAACACTGGGGTACATTTACTAAGCAGTGATAAGAGCGGAGAAGTGAGCCAGAGGAGAAGTTGCCCATGGCAACCAATAAGCACTGAAGTAACATCTATAATTTACATACTATAAAATGATACAAAGCTGCTGATTGGTTGATGGGGAAATTTCTCCACTGGCTCACTTCTCCGCTCTTATCACTGCTTAGTAAATGTACCCCACTGTCTGTTCATACTAGAGTCTCTCGGCATTGAACTGGCATAACCTATTCAGTGGCGTAACTACAGGGTGGCTAGACTGGCAAATGGGCCTACAAAGTGAATGGGGCTCACTGAGCTCCGGTGTGTGAGCTCCGACATCTGGATAGATCTGAAGCCTGGCCTGGATTTTTGGACTCCCAGATAATCGTCTGCTGCGACATGCCAACACTGCTCCCTGCTGCGCCCTCGCCTGACCCCATACTGTCTGCCACTTGCCTGAGGAGGCGTCTCTGTTGTTGGGATCCGCCTGTGGAGGTTGGTGTCCATGCTGGTACTCCTGTGGGTGACTGTTGGTGTGTCTGTCTGCTGGGAGCACCTCTGACCAGCATTCTGTACCAGCTCCTTCCTCATCTTACGGTTCCCTATATGACTCCATTAGTACATACATATCTGCAGCTGCACAGAGGAAACCCCTGGTGGGCCCCACTGCCGGAGGCTCAACCCCTTCCTCTAGGGATTAGGTTCCAGAATGTGCACTTGTATTATACATGATAGATATGTTGCATTATACTGCACAAGACTATGGTGTATTGCAAGCCTCTGTGGAGACTGGCCACACCCCATCTGGAGGCTGACTTTATCCCTACGTATGGGCCCCTATCACGGTATTCCCTGTTGGACCCTTCATACCCCAGTCCGACACTGTGTAAACCTATGGGTTTATAGAAATAAAATAGGAGGCCCACCTTGAGAGTTTTCCAGGGGACTCCAAGCCCCTAGTTACACCACTGAACCTATTTGAGGGAAGTAAAGAAATACAGAAGGAGTATGCTCTCCAGGAAGGCCACTGGTCACCTTCACTGAAGAACTCTTTGCTCTCTTCTATTCTTGTAAACTCACAGCTAACCTAACTACAACACCTATCTATGGGCCTAATTCAGCATGGATCGCTATTCAGAGAAATCACAAATTGAGTGATTATCGAACGACTGCACATGTGTAGCATTCGCATTGCGCACTTGCGAGGGATAATAATAGCGACAGAAATTACGTACAGATCATAATCGCAATGTACCCGCAATGAAACCTGGCGTTTCTGGTCGGAATTTCGGAAACCTACCGTTTTCTGGGTGTGTCAGAAAAACGCAGGCTGCCCAGGCATTCTCAAATCTGGACATCTTCCTTCTAAATTGCTGAAATAATACAATTTCACGATGAATTATGCCAAATCCATTTTATATTAATGTACTGTACTATGCCACCATTTCGTGACACCCATACTTGGTTATTATCCTGGCTAAGAACATCTCACATCTTGCTTCCCTACTAAGACGTGCGGTGAGTTAAACGGCAGGGAAGGCACTGATCTTATTAACTCTCCCCCCCCCCCCCCTCCCTCCCCCTCCTTCATGAAGAAAGGAAGACAAAAAAAAAAAAAAAGCGTGGGACTCCCCCTATGTCATGAAAACCAGCACCAGGCACAACCAGCAAGGGGGAATAATGACATAGCAGGAGGGACACTCAGTGTGGGGTCCCCCAGCCATCACATTACCCACTCCTTAACGGGTCAGCTCAGGGCTGGAATTCCTCAGAAAGTGGGGACACCCAAAAAATAAAATGGGGTCCCCCCTCCTGAACAACAACCAGAACTGGGCTATGCCCCGCACCCCTGGTGGCGGTGGGTGCGGGGTTCATGGCAGAATAATATTGTTCTTTACAGGTGACCTACAGGTCCCAGCTAGCCTGCCCAAGCATGCCGGCACTTGGAGAACCACAAGTGCCAGGCCCGCTGGCACCCGTAGTCCGCCTGTAAAGAAAATATTAAAATAAAAACACCACACCATATGTTTTAATATTTTATTGTGCTGCACCTTCACCTGGGGGCGGCGACCTTTCAGCTCTTTTGCATGGCGTCCCGCCGCTCCAGGGCTTCCGGCGTCTTCACCTGGTGGGCGGTGGCCTTTAAGGTCTTTTGCATGGCCGCCGCCCATCCAGGACTTCCCCGGCGTCTTCTGCCTTCAGGAGATCTTCACTGCTCCTCCTCCGCCATCGGACTGACGCCGCTGCCTCGCGCTGACTTATATAAGTCAGCCAGGGGGAGCAGGGCGATGACGCGGTGAGCCGTGATTGGCTCGTGGCGGCCATCTTGAATTTAAAAAATGACGCTGAGGCGCCATTTTTGAAATGGGTACCCGCTGCCGAACTCTGCAAAATGGCTACCAGGCAAAGGATCCACCCAGATCCAGGCCTGCCGCCAGCCGCGCAATGTCCACCAGGTCCCGCTGTCACAAACCCGTCGTGTCCCGCCGCATAGGCTCTCTACCCAGCGGATCAAGCACTGTATCCGGACGGATCCTGCACTGGATCCGCTGGGCCAATCACATCTCCTGGACTGACAGGGGAGTGCTTTCATGTGAGTGAATGCACGCTCCTGTCATTGAGGCACCTGTACTAGTGCCGCTTTTACACACATTTTCAATGGGCTCTAACAGCCCGTAGCTTGGCCTCGCGCCTGCCCGCCTCCCCTGACTGCACGTCCCTGATATATATTTATATTGGTTTTGGTTACCAGTACTGTGCTTCTGTATTAATACCCAGTTCCTTGTAATATTATCTATACAGTTCTCTTTTGTAAAAATGTGGCCGCCAATCCTCTGACGTTGGTCCTTTGCCAGAGCGGACCTGTTGGAACAGAGATAAAACGGTGTATCTTCGGGGGTGTCTAGTTTTTTACTTATAATAATTGGTATCAATCTAATCTGTCACGTGGTGGCCAGTGTGGCCTACAGTAGATAACCTTCACACGATGTACTATTCAATACAACCCAATAATTCTATTCCAAGTACAATTGAAATACAGACTTTTGATTTATTAAAACATTATTTAAAAACCACTGTAGTAATAAAAAAGTACATTCAATTATTACAAAGTTTTCCTTAAGAACTCCCTGATTGGGGCAGAGCTTGTTTTTGTGTTAGCTTCTGTGTTCTCAAAGAATGCGTGTCATCCAACGCATTTCGTCAGTAACGACTTCATCAGGGGTGTCTTTAGAGAGAACAGAAATGGGTTGTCTTAATATATCCATAAATTCATAAGAAGGACATTTCTTACATTATTTAGTTTACAGGATTACATTTGAAAAATACATTTACAGTTGGGGAGCATCATTTCTCACAAAAGAACAATTAATACATTTTATGAGGTGTTATAATTCAAACATGGAGGGCACAGATTATTTCGTACATCTTAAGGAGATAACAAATAATATATTTAAAAGATGAAACAATATATTTCACAAAGTCGTAGGATTTGGGAGGGTTGATCAACATCAATTGTTCCATTACAATTTATGCAATAATTTTCTCAAAACAGAATATGCATTCTAATTTCCTTATATCATTGTAGTGATGGGACTACGTAAAAGTGAAAACTTAATCACTTAACTTATTAGTGGGTAGTAATATACATATCATAGTTTGGGCTTTTAACCATAATCAAAGTATGGGCTTTATAAACCTTAGATTACTTACATAGAGTATACAGTGCATGCACGTCTCATCTGTTGGGACCCACTGTAAGCCCGAAGCTGTGGGTTTTTTACCTAACAAATTATTTTGTTAGTATCTATAACCTTATAATGGCAGTGTTTAAATCAAATTGGTCTGGAAATACTTACTTAATAATAGCCTTTATTGAACCGATTGGAGTGTTTTTGCCCATATATATATATATATATATATATATATATATATATATATATATATATATATATATATAAATCAACAGTCAAATGCCTCCCTTGTTTGTTTTGGGAGGAAGGTTGGTTTCCAGAGCTTGATTCTCTTAACAGATATTGGTAAGGGGTTAATATACCATTATTAGCTATTAAATTGGAATGAGGTAAATAAATTACATTATAAAGTTGAATTACTGGTATTCCTTATTTGAACAACCTATGTTGGTCCACCAAGGTTGCTCTCTATTGAAATCCTATTAGATAACAATGTTACTATTAGGAAGTTATATTAGACTAGATTTAAATTAAAACAGGAATTTTAAGGTCATTAGCTGGCCAAATATTGAGGCAATTAAATGGTCCTACATTAGTACTCTCTCCTGGTCTCTCCAGTCCTGTGGTCAAGCAGACAATGCTGCATAGGACTTGGGCTGCTCTATTTATACCTCTTTTGACCATATGTCACTTCCTGTTTCAATGTGATTGGGCTAAAATAAACTAGTCCTGAATCCTATGTTTATATGACTTTGGCAGCTTTAATATTATATATATATATATATATATATATATAGCACAAGGGCTTCCCTTTACTTTTATGTTGGGTAAAACTCACAAAAATGTAATTCCTACCTACAGATGACAGGTGGCAGCAGAGCTGGCCCTAACCAATATGATACCCAAGGCAAGATTTTGGCTGGTGCCCTCTTGTACAGACGCTAGTTCCGCCTCTGACCCTGTACCCCTTTCAGAGCACCATCACCCTTCACCCATAGCAGTAATCATTTTGGTGCTCCTACCCCCTATATTTTAAATAGGAACTGTGTGCACATTCAGTGCGCAGCCCAAAACGGTGCGTGTTCTTGCTGGGAAGGGGCATGGCCAGACAATAATACCCCCAGTTGAAAGTAGGCCACACAGTACTGCAACTTTATTCACATTATATCATGCAATAGTGTCTCTTATTCACGGTACATCACACAGTAGTACCACGTTACTCCTCACAGTAGTGCCCCTTATTCACATTACACCACACCATATTGCTCTTTATTCACATTAGACCACACAGTACTGCCCTTTTTATACTTTTCGCCACCAAGTACTGTAGTACACCTTATACACATAATGCCGCACATTAGTGGGTGGCACTTGACATGCCGATTGTCGGGATCCCGGCGCTCAGCATACCGGCGCCGGAATCCCGACAGCTGGCATAAAGACAATTATTTTCCCTTTTGGGGTGTCCACGACACCCCTGGCGGGAGAACAAATAGCGTAGCGCGACACCGCACCCGCAGCGTGGCGAGCACAGCGAGCCCGCAAGGGGCTCTTTTGCACTTGCCCTGCTGCCGGTATACCAGAAGTCGGGATCCCGGTGCCATTATGCTGGGCGCCGGGATCCCGAGCGCCGGCATACCGTAGTAGACCCACATTAGTAATGCATTTCGTATGCAGATAGAGCTGTAGTCACATACAGAATATAGGCATGCTGCATATCATTCTAATCAGCAGAAGCTGCTTGTGCCCCATGTCATTACAAATGCCCTAGGCATTTGCCTAGTTTGCCTATGCCCAGGGCCGGCTCTGGGTGGCAGAGCACCATAAACACTGATAACTGCACATTTATTTTTTTATGTAAGTGCTTTACTAAAGGGCAAATTAATTAGGACTATCTGAGACCTCACCTACTGTATATGCAGCTTTAATAAGCCTATAAATATGACCTTTACACAAAGAAAGTTGGAGTTTTCTTTATCTATTTGTGTTTCACAGTCTTATTTTGTTTACCTGATTGGCTTTGGCTTTGTTCCTCACTATCTCCCTTCTCCAACCCAGCAACTTTACTTTGTTCCACATGACTCCTCCTTTAAAGACATAGGGGTATATTCAATTGCTGTCGAAACTGTCGTCTTGTCGGAAAGACGGCAGTTTTCGACTTTTTCATGTCGGAAGGGGTTCCGACCTATTCAATCCCCGGCTTTTTGTTCCGACAAGTCAGGGAATTCAACATGTCGGAAAGCACGTGCCGCCGATCCGCGTGCGTCTGTCGGAAACAGGACCAAATTCGACAGGTTTTGGTCCCGTTTCCGACAGTCTCAATCAGACTTTAAAAAAAGTCGGATTGAGCAGGGCGTCCCCCCGTCCTCACTCCCGGCAGCGCACCCAGGCTCCCCCAGCCGCCGACAGCTCCCCCCGCCACTGCTGACAGCTCCCCTCGCTGCCGCTGACAGCTCCCCCCACAGCCGCTGACAGCGCACCCGGCAGCCGCTGACAGCAGCAGCAGGATGGGACACTGGGAACGAGCAAATATCGACAGTCGGATTTGCCTGCTCATTGATTAGGGTTGTCGGATCCATTCTGACAAATGCATGTCGGAATGGATCCAACTTTAATTGAATATACCCCATAGGGATCTATTTACTAAACTTTGGATGGAGATAAAGTGGACAGACAAAGTCCCAACCAACCAGCTGCTGTCATTTTTCAAACACAGCCTGTGACATGACAGTTAGGAGCTGATTGGCTGGCACTTTATCTCTGTCCACTTTATCTCCATCCAAAGCTTAGTAAATAGACACCTTGGATGCTTGGCTGGTAGTGATGTGTCGCTGACAGCTACCCAAGGCAAGTGGTTTTCACCTGGGAATAGCCACCATGAAGAACTTCTCCTTAGTGCGTATGGCAATTATAGATTAGCATTTTTTTAGACTTAAGATGATGATACCAAGGTATTTACCTAGGTACATCAAGATTGATATCGTATATTACCACACATTCCATTTGTACATGTAATTGCCTAGGTATTTGCACATTCTGGAAACCCACTATAACCATAGTAACAGTAGGATTATTCAATGTAACAAGAGTCTTCAACTATAGGTTAAATAGTGCAAGATATACTGTATGGTTGAATGTGCCTTTCAGATGGTATGCTCATATTCCCATGGAAATCAGTACTAATTGTATGACACATCCGTTCAGATCTTTTGTGCACCATATAGTTTTATAGCTCTGAGAAAAAAAAGTTTTGTTTGAAGATACAATAAAGAATTATTTACAGATGTACAGTAAAATGGACCAGTGGGGGAATGATCAATCGTGTTGGTTTGGCCATGCCTCTCCCAGCATATTTGTGACCAGATATGAATGTATTCACCACCTCGAAACCGCAGAGTGTTCCAAAGATGGGTTGACGTTGCTTCACCTCCCTGGCTAACCCTGGCCCCTATCGCACCCCCCAGATAGGCCCAAGTATCATGTATCTGCACCACCCCCTTCTGGCAGTATCACATGTTACATTATTATACACAAACAGGCATGATAGTGTCACAAATAATAGCAAATCTGTCACAACCCTCTATCATGTTTAACTATATTGGTTAAGAGTCAAGTTTTTGCCAAATAAACATTTTGCCTTCAAATACTCTTTTTGTCCTTTGCAGTTGAGATGCAGGAGGGCTGGATCACATGGGTCCCGGGTGCCAACACGGGTTAGCAGAATATTCCAAAGAAGACATGGTGTTGAACGTGCATGTGCTCTAATGGAGGAAACTATATGGAGTTAGTCTATCATAAGCAGTGCTATTTTTGTAGGAAAATAAGTTCAGGAACTGTGGGCAGGATAGAGGTGAACGGTGATGTGGGTGGAGCTACCAAAATAATTATGGAAAATTCATTTTGGCCCAGGACAGGTTGGGTCTGGAACTCAAGGTCGACAGCAATTAGGTCAACACCACTTAGGTCGACACCAATTGGTTGACACACCTTAGGTCGAGACCTGAAATGGGTCGACATGTAAAAAAGGTCGACATGAGTTTAAAAAATAAAAATTGGTGTCATTTTCTCCGTAAAGTGACCGGAAACCCCAATTAGTGCACCACGTCCCCTCGCATGGCTCGCTTTGCTCGCTATGCTTCGGGCAAGGTGCCTCGCTGCACTTGGCACAGGTTTCCATTACCAATTGTAGTCCACGTGGATCGTAAAGTATGAAAAAGTTCGAAAAAATGGGAAAAACTCATGTCAACCTTTTTCCATGTCGGCATTGTTCATGTCAACCTTTTGCCCACGTCAACATATTTCAGGTGCCGACCTAAGGTGTGTCGACCAATTGGTGTTGACCTAAGTGGTGTCGACCTTATCGGTGTCGACCTTTTGTCCGGATACTGGACAGGTTCGGGAACCCAGTTCCAGATGATGTCATATTTAATGAGGGGTTCAAGAACCCAGTTCCTGCTGAAAAATAGCATTGATCATAAGTGCTTTGCATATACCCAGTGCTGGCGCAACCTGCTCAGCAAGGGTATGCAATGCAGGGAGGCACCGGGCAGAGGAGGCGCTCTCCCCGCACTGCTACCCTGCTGTTGCTGCCGGCTGCCACTGCACCTGTCACTGTATGACAGGCAGAAGCGCCGGCAGCGGGAAGCGCGGCTTTCAGCATCTGGTGGTCCCTCCGGCATGGCCTATCATGGGCTCTCTGTTTGCCTCTCCGTGCTGAGGATCTCCTCCGTCGTCCCCTCTGGATCCCTGGTGCTTTGGAGAGTGACTGCTTCTGACGGCTGTGGAATCGGGCATGGTGGCTCTGCAGTCCCTCGCTAAGCACCTCTTCTTTGGTGGTCCTCTCCTGCTGGGAGTTGCCTTCGCTGCTGGTCCTGGTTGTTCCTCCCTGCCATCCTGTGGACTGCCGCATTGGAGGTAGTTGCATTCTTGCTGACCCCCCCCCCCCCCCCCCCACCCCCCACCACCACCCCCCTGGCTTGTTCATCCCCCCCTCTCTCCTCCTGTGGACATACAGATGTAGCCATGCTCATCATTGGCGAGGCGCTTGCGCACGCATCGCAGCATGATGGGAACGCGCCGCACTGCAACTGGCCACAGTGGGCATTCGCTCCATAGGCTTTAATGTGTGCGCGCATGCACGCAAGCGCACACAGTCACGGGCACACTAGCCGCGCCACCTCTGTGCATCGTGGCAACAATGAGCGTGGCTACATCCGTATGTATAAGGGGCACCACTTCTGTGGGCATTATGTGTGGCGCTACTACTGTGGGCATTAATTGTCAGGGGCACTACTACTGTGGGCATTATGTGTGGCACTACTGTGGGTATTATGTGTAAGGGGCACTACTACTGTGGGTATTATGTTTGGCACTACTGTGGGTATTATGTGTAAGGGGCACTACTACTGTGGGTATTATGTGTGGCACTACTACTGTCAGCGTTAAGTGTAAGGTGTACTACTACTTGGGCATTATGTGTGGCACTATTATAGTGAGCATTATGTGTGGCACTTCTACTGTCAGCATTGTGTAAGGGGTACTACTACTGTGGACATTATGTGTGGCACTACTACTGTGGGCGTTATGTGGCACTACTATTGTGAGCATTACGTGTGGCACTACTACTGTCGATGTTAAGTGTAAGGGGTACTACTACTGTGGGCATTATGTGTAAGGGAAACTACTACTGTGGACATGGCCCTCATTCCGAGTTGTTCGCTCGCTAGCTGCTTTTAGCAGCATTGCACACGCTAAGCCACCGCCTACTGGGAGTGAATCTTAGCTTAGCAAAAATTGTGAACGAAAGATTAGCAGAATTGCGAATAGAAATTTCTTTGCAGTTTCTGAGTAGCTCCAGACTTGAATTTAAAAAATGACGCTGAGGCGCCATTTTTGAAATGGGTACCCGCTGCCGAACTCTGCAAAATGGCTACCAGGCAAAGGATCCACCCAGATCCAGGCCTGCCGCCAGCCGCGCAATGTCCACCAGGTCCCGCTGTCACAAACCCGTCGTGTCCCGCCGCATAGGCTCTCTACCCAGCGGATCAAGCACTGTATCCGGACGGATCCTGCACTGGATCCGCTGGGCCAATCACATCTCCTGGACTGACAGGGGAGTGCTTTCATGTGAGTGAATGCACGCTCCTGTCATTGAGGCACCTGTACTAGTGCCGCTTTTACACACATTTTCAATGGGCTCTAACAGCCCGTAGCTTGGCCTCGCGCCTGCCCGCCTCCCCTGACTGCACGTCCCTGATATATATTTATATTGGTTTTGGTTACCAGTACTGTGCTTCTGTATTAATACCCAGTTCCTTGTAATATTATCTATACAGTTCTCTTTTGTAAAAATGTGGCCGCCAATCCTCTGACGTTGGTCCTTTGCCAGAGCGGACCTGTTGGAACAGAGATAAAACGGTGTATCTTCGGGGGTGTCTAGTTTTTTACTTATAATAATTGGTATCAATCTAATCTGTCACGTGGTGGCCAGTGTGGCCTACAGTAGATAACCTTCACACGATGTACTATTCAATACAACCCAATAATTCTATTCCAAGTACAATTGAAATACAGACTTTTGATTTATTAAAACATTATTTAAAAACCACTGTAGTAATAAAAAAGTACATTCAATTATTACAAAGTTTTCCTTAAGAACTCCCTGATTGGGGCAGAGCTTGTTTTTGTGTTAGCTTCTGTGTTCTCAAAGAATGCGTGTCATCCAACGCATTTCGTCAGTAACGACTTCATCAGGGGTGTCTTTAGAGAGAACAGAAATGGGTTGTCTTAATATATCCATAAATTCATAAGAAGGACATTTCTTACATTATTTAGTTTACAGGATTACATTTGAAAAATACATTTACAGTTGGGGAGCATCATTTCTCACAAAAGAACAATTAATACATTTTATGAGGTGTTATAATTCAAACATGGAGGGCACAGATTATTTCGTACATCTTAAGGAGATAACAAATAATATATTTAAAAGATGAAACAATATATTTCACAAAGTCGTAGGATTTGGGAGGGTTGATCAACATCAATTGTTCCATTACAATTTATGCAATAATTTTCTCAAAACAGAATATGCATTCTAATTTCCTTATATCATTGTAGTGATGGGACTACGTAAAAGTGAAAACTTAATCACTTAACTTATTAGTGGGTAGTAATATACATATCATAGTTTGGGCTTTTAACCATAATCAAAGTATGGGCTTTATAAACCTTAGATTACTTACATAGAGTATACAGTGCATGCACGTCTCATCTGTTGGGACCCACTGTAAGCCCGAAGCTGTGGGTTTTTTACCTAACAAATTATTTTGTTAGTATCTATAACCTTATAATGGCAGTGTTTAAATCAAATTGGTCTGGAAATACTTACTTAATAATAGCCTTTATTGAACCGATTGGAGTGTTTTTGCCCATATATATATATATATATATATATATATATATATATATATAAAATCAACAGTCAAATGCCTCCCTTGTTTGTTTTGGGAGGAAGGTTGGTTTCCAGAGCTTGATTCTCTTAACAGATATTGGTAAGGGGTTAATATACCATTATTAGCTATTAAATTGGAATGAGGTAAATAAATTACATTATAAAGTTGAATTACTGGTATTCCTTATTTGAACAACCTATGTTGGTCCACCAAGGTTGCTCTCTATTGAAATCCTATTAGATAACAATGTTACTATTAGGAAGTTATATTAGACTAGATTTAAATTAAAACAGGAATTTTAAGGTCATTAGCTGGCCAAATATTGAGGCAATTAAATGGTCCTACATTAGTACTCTCTCCTGGTCTCTCCAGTCCTGTGGTCAAGCAGACAATGCTGCATAGGACTTGGGCTGCTCTATTTATACCTCTTTTGACCATATGTCACTTCCTGTTTCAATGTGATTGGGCTAAAATAAACTAGTCCTGAATCCTATGTTTATATGACTTTGGCAGCTTTAATATTATATATATATATATATATATATATATATATATATATATATATATATATATATATATATATAGCACAAGGGCTTCCCTTTACTTTTATGTTGGGTAAAACTCACAAAAATGTAATTCCTACCTACAGATGACAGGTGGCAGCAGAGCTGGCCCTAACCAATATGATACCCAAGGCAAGATTTTGGCTGGTGCCCTCTTGTACAGACGCTAGTTCCGCCTCTGACCCTGTACCCCTTTCAGAGCACCATCACCCTTCACCCATAGCAGTAATCATTTTGGTGCTCCTACCCCCTATATTTTAAATAGGAACTGTGTGCACATTCAGTGCGCAGCCCAAAACGGTGCGTGTTCTTGCTGGGAAGGGGCATGGCCAGACAATAATACCCCCAGTTGAAAGTAGGCCACACAGTACTGCAACTTTATTCACATTATATCATGCAATAGTGTCTCTTATTCACGGTACATCACACAGTAGTACCACGTTACTCCTCACAGTAGTGCCCCTTATTCACATTACACCACACCATATTGCTCTTTATTCACATTAGACCACACAGTACTGCCCTTTTTATACTTTTCGCCACCAAGTACTGTAGTACACCTTATACACATAATGCCGCACATTAGTGGGTGGCACTTGACATGCCGATTGTCGGGATCCCGGCGCTCAGCATACCGGCGCCGGAATCCCGACAGCTGGCATAAAGACAATTATTTTCCCTTTTGGGGTGTCCACGACACCCCTGGCGGGAGAACAAATAGCGTAGCGCGACACCGCACCCGCAGCGTGGCGAGCACAGCGAGCCCGCAAGGGGCTCTTTTGCACTTGCCCTGCTGCCGGTATACCAGAAGTCGGGATCCCGGTGCCATTATGCTGGGCGCCGGGATCCCGAGCGCCGGCATACCGTAGTAGACCCACATTAGTAATGCATTTCGTATGCAGATAGAGCTGTAGTCACATACAGAATATAGGCATGCTGCATATCATTCTAATCAGCAGAAGCTGCTTGTGCCCCATGTCATTACAAATGCCCTAGGCATTTGCCTAGTTTGCCTATGCCCAGGGCCGGCTCTGGGTGGCAGAGCACCATAAACACTGATAACTGCACATTTATTTTTTTATGTAAGTGCTTTACTAAAGGGCAAATTAATTAGGACTATCTGAGACCTCACCTACTGTATATGCAGCTTTAATAAGCCTATAAATATGACCTTTACACAAAGAAAGTTGGAGTTTTCTTTATCTATTTGTGTTTCACAGTCTTATTTTGTTTACCTGATTGGCTTTGGCTTTGTTCCTCACTATCTCCCTTCTCCAACCCAGCAACTTTACTTTGTTCCACATGACTCCTCCTTTAAAGACATAGGGGTATATTCAATTGCTGTCGAAACTGTCGTCTTGTCGGAAAGACGGCAGTTTTCGACTTTTTCATGTCGGAAGGGGTTCCGACCTATTCAATCCCCGGCTTTTTGTTCCGACAAGTCAGGGAATTCAACATGTCGGAAAGCACGTGCCGCCGATCCGCGTGCGTCTGTCGGAAACAGGACCAAATTCGACAGGTTTTGGTCCCGTTTCCGACAGTCTCAATCAGACTTTAAAAAAAGTCGGATTGAGCAGGGCGTCCCCCCGTCCTCACTCCCGGCAGCGCACCCAGGCTCCCCCAGCCGCCGACAGCTCCCCCCGCCACTGCTGACAGCTCCCCTCGCTGCCGCTGACAGCTCCCCCCACAGCCGCTGACAGCGCACCCGGCAGCCGCTGACAGCAGCAGCAGGATGGGACACTGGGAACGAGCAAATATCGACAGTCGGATTTGCCTGCTCATTGATTAGGGTTGTCGGATCCATTCTGACAAATGCATGTCGGAATGGATCCAACTTTAATTGAATATACCCCATAGGGATCTATTTACTAAACTTTGGATGGAGATAAAGTGGACAGACAAAGTCCCAACCAACCAGCTGCTGTCATTTTTCAAACACAGCCTGTGACATGACAGTTAGGAGCTGATTGGCTGGCACTTTATCTCTGTCCACTTTATCTCCATCCAAAGCTTAGTAAATAGACACCTTGGATGCTTGGCTGGTAGTGATGTGTCGCTGACAGCTACCCAAGGCAAGTGGTTTTCACCTGGGAATAGCCACCATGAAGAACTTCTCCTTAGTGCGTATGGCAATTATAGATTAGCATTTTTTTAGACTTAAGATGATGATACCAAGGTATTTACCTAGGTACATCAAGATTGATATCGTATATTACCACACATTCCATTTGTACATGTAATTGCCTAGGTATTTGCACATTCTGGAAACCCACTATAACCATAGTAACAGTAGGATTATTCAATGTAACAAGAGTCTTCAACTATAGGTTAAATAGTGCAAGATATACTGTATGGTTGAATGTGCCTTTCAGATGGTATGCTCATATTCCCATGGAAATCAGTACTAATTGTATGACACATCCGTTCAGATCTTTTGTGCACCATATAGTTTTATAGCTCTGAGAAAAAAAAGTTTTGTTTGAAGATACAATAAAGAATTATTTACAGATGTACAGTAAAATGGACCAGTGGGGGAATGATCAATCGTGTTGGTTTGGCCATGCCTCTCCCAGCATATTTGTGACCAGATATGAATGTATTCACCACCTCGAAACCGCAGAGTGTTCCAAAGATGGGTTGACGTTGCTTCACCTCCCTGGCTAACCCTGGCCCCTATCGCACCCCCCAGATAGGCCCAAGTATCATGTATCTGCACCACCCCCTTCTGGCAGTATCACATGTTACATTATTATACACAAACAGGCATGATAGTGTCACAAATAATAGCAAATCTGTCACAACCCTCTATCATGTTTAACTATATTGGTTAAGAGTCAAGTTTTTGCCAAATAAACATTTTGCCTTCAAATACTCTTTTTGTCCTTTGCAGTTGAGATGCAGGAGGGCTGGATCACATGGGTCCCGGGTGCCAACACGGGTTAGCAGAATATTCCAAAGAAGACATGGTGTTGAACGTGCATGTGCTCTAATGGAGGAAACTATATGGAGTTAGTCTATCATAAGCAGTGCTATTTTTGTAGGAAAATAAGTTCAGGAACTGTGGGCAGGATAGAGGTGAACGGTGATGTGGGTGGAGCTACCAAAATAATTATGGAAAATTCATTTTGGCCCAGGACAGGTTGGGTCTGGAACTCAAGGTCGACAGCAATTAGGTCAACACCACTTAGGTCGACACCAATTGGTTGACACACCTTAGGTCGAGACCTGAAATGGGTCGACATGTAAAAAAGGTCGACATGAGTTTAAAAAATAAAAATTGGTGTCATTTTCTCCGTAAAGTGACCGGAAACCCCAATTAGTGCACCACGTCCCCTCGCATGGCTCGCTTTGCTCGCTATGCTTCGGGCAAGGTGCCTCGCTGCACTTGGCACAGGTTTCCATTACCAATTGTAGTCCACGTGGATCGTAAAGTATGAAAAAGTTCGAAAAAATGGGAAAAACTCATGTCAACCTTTTTCCATGTCGGCATTGTTCATGTCAACCTTTTGCCCACGTCAACATATTTCAGGTGCCGACCTAAGGTGTGTCGACCAATTGGTGTTGACCTAAGTGGTGTCGACCTTATCGGTGTCGACCTTTTGTCCGGATACTGGACAGGTTCGGGAACCCAGTTCCAGATGATGTCATATTTAATGAGGGGTTCAAGAACCCAGTTCCTGCTGAAAAATAGCATTGATCATAAGTGCTTTGCATATACCCAGTGCTGGCGCAACCTGCTCAGCAAGGGTATGCAATGCAGGGAGGCACCGGGCAGAGGAGGCGCTCTCCCCGCACTGCTACCCTGCTGTTGCTGCCGGCTGCCACTGCACCTGTCACTGTATGACAGGCAGAAGCGCCGGCAGCGGGAAGCGCGGCTTTCAGCATCTGGTGGTCCCTCCGGCATGGCCTATCATGGGCTCTCTGTTTGCCTCTCCGTGCTGAGGATCTCCTCCGTCGTCCCCTCTGGATCCCTGGTGCTTTGGAGAGTGACTGCTTCTGACGGCTGTGGAATCGGGCATGGTGGCTCTGCAGTCCCTCGCTAAGCACCTCTTCTTTGGTGGTCCTCTCCTGCTGGGAGTTGCCTTCGCTGCTGGTCCTGGTTGTTCCTCCCTGCCATCCTGTGGACTGCCGCATTGGAGGTAGTTGCATTCTTGCTGACCCCCCCCCCCCCCCACCCCCCACCACCACCCCCCTGGCTTGTTCATCCCCCCCTCTCTCCTCCTGTGGACATACAGATGTAGCCATGCTCATCATTGGCGAGGCGCTTGCGCACGCATCGCAGCATGATGGGAACGCGCCGCACTGCAACTGGCCACAGTGGGCATTCGCTCCATAGGCTTTAATGTGTGCGCGCATGCACGCAAGCGCACACAGTCACGGGCACACTAGCCGCGCCACCTCTGTGCATCGTGGCAACAATGAGCGTGGCTACATCCGTATGTATAAGGGGCACCACTTCTGTGGGCATTATGTGTGGCGCTACTACTGTGGGCATTAATTGTCAGGGGCACTACTACTGTGGGCATTATGTGTGGCACTACTGTGGGTATTATGTGTAAGGGGCACTACTACTGTGGGTATTATGTTTGGCACTACTGTGGGTATTATGTGTAAGGGGCACTACTACTGTGGGTATTATGTGTGGCACTACTACTGTCAGCGTTAAGTGTAAGGTGTACTACTACTTGGGCATTATGTGTGGCACTATTATAGTGAGCATTATGTGTGGCACTTCTACTGTCAGCATTGTGTAAGGGGTACTACTACTGTGGACATTATGTGTGGCACTACTACTGTGGGCGTTATGTGGCACTACTATTGTGAGCATTACGTGTGGCACTACTACTGTCGATGTTAAGTGTAAGGGGTACTACTACTGTGGGCATTATGTGTAAGGGAAACTACTACTGTGGACATGGCCCTCATTCCGAGTTGTTCGCTCGCTAGCTGCTTTTAGCAGCATTGCACACGCTAAGCCACCGCCTACTGGGAGTGAATCTTAGCTTAGCAAAAATTGTGAACGAAAGATTAGCAGAATTGCGAATAGAAATTTCTTTGCAGTTTCTGAGTAGCTCCAGACTTACTCGGCAACTGCGATCAGTTCAGTCAGTTTCGTTCCTGGTTTGACGTCACAAACACACCCAGCGTTCGCCCAGACACTCCTCCGTTTCTCCAGCCACTCCCGCGTTTTTCCCAGAAACGGTAGCGTTTTTTCACACACTCCCATAAAACGGACAGTTTCCGCCCAGAAACACCCACTTCCTGTCAATCACATTACGATCACCAGAACGAAGAAAAAACCTCGTAATGCCGTGAGTAAAATACCTAACTGCATAGCAAATTTACTTGGCGCAGCCGCAGTGCGAACATTGCGCATGCGCATTAGCGACTAATCACTCCGTTGCGAGAAAAATATAATGAGCGAACAACTCGGAATGACCCCCCTTGTGTATGAGGCACTACTGTGTAGCATAACGTGTATAAGAGGCACTACTGTGTAGCGTAATGTGACTAAGGGGCACTACTGTGTGACATAACGTGAATAAGGGATACTGCTGTGTGTCGCAACATGAATTAGTGGAACTACTGTGTGTCGTAATGTGAATAAGGTACACTACTTTGTGCTGCAATATGAATCGTGCATTACGTGGGGTGTAATGTGAATAAGGTACACTACTTTGTGCTGCAATATGAATCGTGCATTACGTGGGGTGTAATGTGAATAAGGTACACTACTTTGTGCTGCAATATGAATCGTGCATTACGTGGGGTGCAATGTGAATAAGGTACACTACTTTGTGCTGCAATATGAATCGTGCATTACGTGGGGTGTAATGTGAATAAGGTACACTACTTTGTGCTGCAATATGAATCGTGCATTACGTGGGGTGTAATGTGAATAAGGTACACTACTTTGTGCTGCAATATGAATCATGCATTACGTGGGGTGTAATGTGAATAATTACACTACTTTGTGCTGCAATATGAATCGTTCATTACGTGGGGTGTAATGTGAATAAGGTACACTACTTTGTGCTGCAATATGAATCGTGCATTACGTGGGGTGTAATGTGAATAAGATTGTGCTATTGTGTAGCGTAATTTGAAGTGGGTTTACTATTGTGTGGCCACGCCCCTTCCGTGTGAGACCACACTCCTTTATTACATGTGGGAGGGAGGGCGCAAATTTATAGTTTGCAGGGGGGGCACCCTAGCACCAGCCCTGCATATACCAATATAACAATGTCCAGAATTGCCTAATGTGTCCCAGGGGTCTGAATCTTCAGCTTTGTTTCATGATAAGTCCGTTGACTTCAAAGTGTATCGAACCCCTGGCATTAACCATGATTATGCTCTATAGCTTATAAATGCACTAACTCCTGGTCATTACCTCTGATCCTGGTTACTGACTGTATATGATCCACCCCAAGATAATCAATCTCTTATTTTAAGAGTACGTATGAGCACAATTATGCACCACCTCTCAGAGGCTTACTGGTCTGCTGAATGAGTGCTCATCCTTCTGATCACAGTTACAGATTTAGTCTCCAGTCATGGGATTAATTAGTTAATATAAAAACAACGGAAATAAGTTTCAAAAACCATTATAAACAGGATATGACTGCATGCAAACATTCCAGCTGTCCGTCTCTATATATAAATATACAGGGCAAACACAGCACAGAAAAAATCCTTCTCTAACATATTTATTTTGAAAACAGTACTCTGTGGAACTTGACTTTTCTCATTATTTTTCTAAGGATTCTAGAAATAGAAAGACTTTGTGCACAACATATTTGTGGCTTGATGTTAATTAAAAGTTCTGGAAATAACTAACAAATATGTTGCTCATAGTTACCAAGCAATCTCGCTATATAAATTCCATAGTGTAACGAAGGTACAATACAAAATGTACAAATCACAGCAATGAAGCATTTTTCAGACCAGTAATGAACAGGTCAATGAAAGCACAATAACAACAGTGAACATATAGGGCGGGATGTACTAAAGGGAAAATGCGATAAACCCCCCGTTTTGGGGTTTTTTATCGCATTTTCATATGTACAAACACCCGACCGCCACGTTTTTGCCACACAGGGTATTGCCGGCGAAATGGGTGCGGCGACCTCAAAATGGGGGGCATAACATGGGCGTGCACGCGGCGTCTGCGTGACATCGGAAAAGATGGCAGCAGGCGATCGCAATTTCTGCTTAATCGTGGGGGGGGGGGGGGGGGGGGGACGGTCAGCAAGATGGGCGACCTTGCCTTGAGATGGGTGGACCCCAGCATGCGATCTCATGGATTGCAAATCCAAGCGCAATCAGGCCCAAAATGCGTGGGGGGCTCACTAGGAATTTGTAAAGAACCACTATTAGACGAGTACACAAAGGCTGCAATTTTTATTTTTGTTTAAAGAAAAAAATAATTTAATCTGCACCTAAAGCCAACATCTTCAATGTTAAACAAACTTACTAAATATTACCATCACTGCTTTGAAGTTGATGGTGGGAAACGTTCACAATATTTTCACAGTCTTTGGGGGTCATTCCGAGTTGATCGCTCGTTGCCGATTTTCGCAACGGAGCGATTAATGCGAAAATGCGCATGTGCATGGTATTTTAGCTCAAAATTTAGTAGATTAACTAACGGCAGAACAAAGAATTTTCATCGTTGAAGTGATTGGAGTGTGATTGACAGGAAGTGGGTGTTCTGGGCGGAAACTGACCATTTCCTGGGAGTGTGCGGAAAAACGCAGGCGTGCCAGGATAAAACGCGGGAGTGTCTAGAGAAACGGGGGAGTGGCTGTCCGAACACAGGGCGTGTTTGTGACGTCAAACCAGGAACGAAACGGCCTGAGCTGATCGCAGTGTAGGAGTAAGTCTCGAGCTACTCAGAAACTGCTAAGAATTTTCTATTCCCAATTCTGCTAATCTTTCGTTCGCTATTCTGCTAAGCTAAGATACACTCCCAGAGGGCGGTGGCCTAGCGTGTGCAATGCTGCTAAAATCAGCTAGCGAGCGAACAACTCGGAATCACCCCCTTATTTGTTTGCACTGAAACAGCAATCCAAAGAAGTTTATAAAAGTTAGTATTTATAAATCGGGACCAAATTTTTTTTTTTGTTAACATTGAACTATGGGGGTCATTCCGAGTTGTTCGCTCGCTAGCAGTTTTTAGCAGCTGTGCAAACGCTATACCGCCTCCCACTAGGAATGTATTTTAGCTTAGCAGAAGTGCGCACGAAAGGATCGCAGAGCGGCTACAAAGTTTTTTTTTGTGCAGTTTCAGAGTAGCTCAAAACCTACTCAGCGCTTGCGATCACTTCAGACTGTTCAGTTCCTGTTTTGACATCACAAACACGCCCAGCGTTCGCCCAGCCACGCCTGCGTTTTTCCTGGCATGCCTGCGTTTTTGCAAACACTCCCTGAAAACGGGCAGTTGACACCCAGAAACGCCCACTTCATGTCAATCACTCTGCGGCCAGCAGTGCGACTGAAAAGGTTCGCTAGTGCCTGTGTGAAACTACATTATTCATTGTAATAGTACGTTGCGCGTGCGTATTGCGCCGCATACGCATGCGCAGAAGTGCCGATTTTTTTTTGCCTCATCACTGCACAGCGAACGAATGCAGCTAGCGATTAACTCGGAATGACCCCCTATACTTTGAAGCAGCACTGTTTCTTGCTGGTAATCCATCATATATTGAGCTTCAGTATCCAAAATCAATAATCCAGACACATTTTTTAATAAACTGGAAAAATCTTGAAAACCTAATTTTTCAACTGTATTTTTGCGTTTTGCACCCTTGGTACCCACCTCTGAGTACAATAACTATACTAAACTAAATCAAATAAAATCCTAATAAATATAAAAATGGCCCAGCTGTGATTATAACAGTGAAATAAAGTGCTGTACCATACTGTATGTACACAGACAAAACCATGCACAGCAGTTAATGGAGGCAGTTCCTCTTTTATTACAGAGCAGCCCTGCGGCCCTTTTTAACTATTTTTCCCAATTAAGTTTAATTTGCCAGCTGTCATTTTAATTTATGTTAATTTGGTTTACCTGAGGTACAGGAGCCTGGCAGCAGAGGTTTCTTAGAAAGAACACGTGGCGTAAGGAGGTGGATGACAGGTTCAGCAGTTGTCTTCCAAATCTGCAATAGTGCTATCACTCCCTGGGGGTCATTCCGAGTTGTTCGCTCGCAAGTGGATTTTAGCAGATTTGCTCATGCTAAGCCGCCGCCTACTGGGAGTGAATCTTAGCATCTTAAAATTGCGAACGATGTATTCGCAATATTGCGATTACACACCTCGTAGCAGTTTCTGAGTAGCTCCAGACTTACTCGGCATCTGCGATCATTTCAGTGCTTGTCGTTCCTGGTTTGACGTCACAAACACACCCAGCGTTCGGCCAGACACTCCTCCGTTTCTCCGGACACTCCTGCGTTTTTTCCGGAAACGGTTGCGTTTTTTCCCACACGCCCATAAAACGGCCTGTTTCCGTCCAGTAACACCCATTTCCTGTCAATCACACTACGATCGCCAGAACGATGAAAAAGCCGTGAGTAAAAATCCTAACTGCATAGCAAATTTACTTGGCGCAGTCGCAGTGCGGACATTGCGCATGCGCATTAAGCGGAAAATCGCTGCGATGCAAAGATTTTTACCGAGCGAACAACTCGGAATGACCCCCCCTGTCTCCATACTTCACTCAGTGGGGTAAATTTACTAAGATGGGATGTTGCCCATAGCAACCAATCAGAGTCTACTTCTCATTTATCTAGCACCTTCTAGAACAGGGATGGGGAACCTTTGGCCCTCCAGTTGTTGTTGAACTACACATACCAGCATGCATTGCTACAGTTTTGCTATTTGGCCATACTAAAACTGTTGCAGGGAATGCTGGGATGTGTAGTTCAACAACAGCTGGAGGGCCGAAGGTTCCCCATCCCTGTTCTAGAAGATAATACCTTGAATTTGATTGGTTGCTATGGGCAACATCCCATCTTAAATAGAACTCCCTAAATTTACCCCATTGTAATAATCCCCAACCAAGTAAAAACATATAAATGTAACATACATGTAAAACATTTTTATTTTACATAATACTACCTCTCAATGGCCCCCCATTGCTATTATTCGTTCCTCCTACCGCAAGATGTGTTGAAGCTGTTTTTCCAACACTGGCCAGTGGTAGATTTTACCTGTGGGCTGCAAACTCAACAACTGCACTGGCAGTTCCAGGGGGAAGTGTTTTCTTCCAATGGGAAGCCACTTCCCTGCTATCATGCCAGCCCTATCTGGCTTCGGTGGGTTGCAGACACTAGAAGCTGGCCAACTTGTTAATGTGTACGCATGTGTGAGATCACAATTCCACGCATGCACACATTTACAGACCTTCTGGCAACACTGGTAAGGAGCAGCCGCTGCCAGTGACAAAAGTGTTAGACAATTCTAAAAAAAATGACACATTTAATTATATATACAGTAATATATACAATATAGAAAATACACACACAAAAGCAAACTTTTGTATTAAAGTTTATTACGAGTCTATGCGACTTTATTGTTGTAATTCACTACAGCAATATGAGGACTCGATGGCTGCCTGTCACCATTCACACAGTGGTTCGGTCACTGTGTTTCATACGGTATGCAGTTAACATACCGCCCGCCGGGATCCCGGCCGTCTCAATACCGACGCTGGGATCATGACGGGTGTACTATACCGCTACCAGAATACAGGTGAGGTAGGTGATTCCCCCTCTATGGGTGTCCATGACACCCATAGAGGGAGAATAGAACCTGTGGCGAGCCTGCAAGGGGCTCTGTTGTGCTCGCCCCCCCCAGGCATTTTATCACCCATGATGCCCCTGTCGGTATACTGACATTTGGCATCCCGTGTGGCGGGCTCACATACCGATCCCTTTCATACAAAACACTACAGTGGAACCACCTACAGAACTATAGCTATAGCCTCTGGTTAAACCTGCCGATTAGGTTCATGCATCGAAAACATGTTGGATCTGTTGCTCTGAGACTATGTAGACATGTCGGGCCTAATGCAATACGATAATTACTACATCATTTCTACCTGAATGGCTTTGTAACAAGTGTCGGCATGTAGCGAATCTGTAATAGACTGAGTGTTAGAGTCTACAGCTTTTCAGCTTTGTAGAAAAGATCCTGTAGTTTATGTGTGTACGTACAGTATATAATATATAATCAGGGCCGTAATTAGTAATGGGTACTGCCTGCCATAATGTGTCAGAAATGGGGACTGCCTGCCATAATGTGTAAGAAATGGGGACTGCCTGCCATAATGTGTAAAATAGGGGACTCTGGCCCACATTCCGAGTTGTTCGCTCGCTAGCTGCTTTTAGCAGCATTGCAAACGCTAGGCCGCCGCCCTCTGGGAGTGTATATTAGCATAGCAGAATAGCGAACAAAAGATTAGCAGAACTGCTACTAGATAATTTGCTGCAGTTTCTAAGTAGCTCCAGACCTACTCCTACACTGCGATCACCTCAGTCCGTTTAGTTCCTGGTTTGACGTCACAAACACGCCCTGCGTTCGGCCAGCCACTCCCCCGTTTCTCCAGCCACTCCTGCGTTTTTACTAGTGATGAGCACCGGAAATTTTTCGGGTTTTGTGTTTTGGTTTTGGGTTCAGTTCCGCGGCCGTGTTTTGGGTTCGAACGCGTTTTGGCAAAACCTCACCGATTTTTTTTTGTCGGATTCGGGTGTGTTTTGGATTCGGGTGTTTTTTTCAAAAAACCCTAAAAAACAGCTTAAATCATAGAATTTGGGGGTCATTTTGATCCCACAGTATTATTAACCTCAATAACCATAATTTCCACTCATTTTCAGTCTATTCTGAACACCTCACACCTCACAATATTATTTTTAGTCCTAAAATTTGCACCGAGGTCGCTGGATGGCTAAGCTAAGCGACCCAAGTGGCCGACACAAACACCTGGCCCATCTAGGAGTGGCACTGCAGTGTCACGCAGGATGGCCCTTCCAAAAAACACTCCCCAAACAGCACATGACGCAAAGAAAAAAAGAGGCGCAATGAGGTAGCTGTGTGAGTAAGCTAAGCGACCCTAGTGGCCGACACAAACACCTGGCCCATCTAGGAGTGGCACTGCAGTGTCACGCAGGATGGCCCTTCCAAAAAACACTCCCCAAACAGCACATGACGCAAAGAAAAAAAGAGGTGCAATGAGGTAGCTGTGTGAGTAAGCTAAGCGACCCTAGTGGCCG
This sequence comes from Pseudophryne corroboree, assembly GCF_028390025.1. NCBI lineage: Eukaryota > Metazoa > Chordata > Amphibia > Anura > Myobatrachidae > Pseudophryne > Pseudophryne corroboree. The sequence continues at coordinate 36,374,911 of NC_086455.1, forward strand.
ACACAAACACCTGGCCCATCTAGGAGTGGCACTGCAGTGTCACGCAGGATGGCCCTTCCAAAAAATACTCCCCAAACAGCAGCACATGACGCAAAGAAGAAAAAAAAGAGGCGCAATGAGGTAGCTGTGTGACTAAGATAAGCGACCCTAGTGGCCGACACAAACACCTGGCCCATCTAGGAGTGGCACTGCAGTGTCACGCAGGATGGCCCTTCCAAAAAACACCCCCCAAACAGCACATGACGCAAAGAAAAAAAGAGGCGCAATGAGGTAGCTGTGTGAGTAAGCTAAGCGACCCTAGTGGCCGACACAAACACCTGGCCCATCTAGGAGTGGCACTGCAGTGTCACGCAGGATGGCCCTTCCAAAAAACACCCCCCAAACAGCACATGACGCAAAGAAAAATGAAAGAAAAAAGAGGTGCAAGATGGAATTGTCCTTGGGCCCTCCCACCCACCCTTATGTTGTATAAACAGGACATGCACACTTTAACCAACCCATCATTTCAGTGACAGGGTCTGCCACACGACTGTGACTGAAATGACGGGTTGGTTTGGACCCCCACCAAAAAAGAAGCAATTAATCTCTCCTTGCACAAACTGGCTCTACAGAGGCAAGATGTCCACCTCATCATCATCCTCCGATATATCACCGTGTACATCCCCCTCCTCACAGATTATCAATTCGTCCCCACTGGAATCCACCATCTCAGCTCCCTGTGTACTTTGTGGAGGCAATTGCTGCTGGTCAATGTCTCCACGGAGGAATTGATTATAATTCATTTTAATGAACATCATCTTCTCCACATTTTCTGGATGTAACCTCGTACGCCGATTGCTGACAAGGTGAGCGGCGGCACTAAACACTCTTTCGGAGTACACACTTGTGGGAGGGCAACTTAGGTAGAATAAAGCCAGTTTGTGCAAGGGCCTCCAAATTGCCTCTTTTTCCTGCCAGTATAAGTACGGACTGTCTGACGTGCCTACTTGGATGCGGTCACTCATATAATCCTCCACCATTCTTTCAATGGGGAGAGAATCATATGCAGTGACAGTAGACGACATGTCCGTAATCGTTGTCAGGTCCTTCAGTCCGGACCAGATGTCAGCATCAGCAGTCGCTCCGGACTGCCCTGCATCACCGCCAGCGGGTGGGCTCGGAATTCTGAGCCTTTTCCTCGCACCCCCAGTTGCGGGAGAATGTGAAGGAGGAGATGTTGACAGGTCGCGTTCCGCTTGACTTGACAATTTTGTCACCAGCAGTTCTTTGAACCCCAGCAGACTTGTGTCTGCCGGAAAGAGAGATCCAAGGTAGGTTTTAAATCTAGGATCGAGCACGGTGGCCAAAATGTAGTGCTCTGATTTCAACAGATTGACCACCCGTGAATCCTTGTTAAGCGAATTAAGGGCTCCATCCACAAGTCCCACATGCCTAGCGGAATCGCTCTGTGTTAGCTCCTCCTTCAATGTCTCCAGCTTCTTCTGCAAAAGCCTGATGAGGGGAATGACCTGACTCAGGCTGGCAGTGTCTGAACTGACTTCACGTGTGGCAAGTTCAAAAGGTTGCAGAACCTTGCACAACGTTGAAATCATTCTCCACTGAGACAGGTGCATTCCACCTCCTATATCGTGCTCAGTTGTATAGGCTTGAATGGCCTTTTGCTGCTCCTCCAACCTCTGAAGCATATAGAGGGTTGAATTCCACCTCGTTACCACTTCTTGCTTCAGATGATGGCAGGGCAGGTTCAGGCGTTTTTGGTGGTGCTCCAGTCTTCTGTACGTGGTGCCTGTACGCCGAAAGTGTCCCGCAATTCTTCTGGCCACTGACAGCATCTCTTGCACGCCCCTCTTGTTTTTTAAATAATTCTGCACCACCAAATTCAAGGTATGTGCAAAACATGGGACGTGCTGGAATTTGCCCATATTTAATGCACACACAATATTGCTGGCGTTGTCCGATGCCACAAATCCACAGGAGAGTCCAATTGGGGTAAGCCATTCTGCGATGATCTTCCTCAGTTGCCGTAAGAGGTTTTTAGCTGTGTGCGTATTCTGAAAAGCGGTGATACAAAGCGTAGCCTGCCTAGGAAAGAGTTGGCGTTTGCGAGATGCTGCTACTGGTGCCGCCGCTGCTGTTCTTGCGGCGGGAGTCCATACATCTACCCAGTGGGCTGTCACAGTCATATAGTCCTGAGCCTGCCCTGCTCCACTTGTCCACATGTCCGTGGTTAAGTGGACATTGGGTACAACTGCATTTTTTAGGACACTGGTGAGTCTTTTTCTGAGGTCTGTGTACATTTTCGGTATCGCCTGCCTAGAGAAATGGAACCTAGATAGTATTTGGTACCGGGGACACAGTACCTCCAACAAGTCTCTAGTTGCCTCCGCAGTAATGATGGATACCGGAACCACGTTTCTCACCGCCCAGGATGCCAAGGCCTCAGTTATCCGCTTTGCAGCAGGATGACTGCTGTGATATTTCATCTTCCTCGCAAAGGACTGTTGGACAGTCAATTGCTTGTTGGAAGTAGTAAAAGTGGTCTTACGAGTACGACTTCCCCTCTGGGATGACCATCGACTCCCAGCAGCAACAACAGCAGCGCCAGCAGCAGTAGGCGTTACACGCAAGGATGCATCGGAGGAATCCCAGGCAGGAGAGGACTCGTCAGAATTGCCAGTGACATGGCCTGCAGGACTATTGGCATTCCTGGGGAAGGAGGAAATTGACACTGAGGGAGTTGGTGGGGTGGTTTGCGTGAGCTTGGTTACAAGAGGAAGGGATTTACTGGTCAGTGGACTGCTTCCGCTGTCGCCCAAAGTTTTTGAACTTGTCACTGACTTATGATGAATGCGCTGCAGGTGACGTATAAGGGAGGATGTTCCGAGGTGGTTAACGTCCTTACCCCTACTTATTACAGCTTGACAAAGGCAACACACGGCTTGACAAATGTTATCCGCATTTCTGGTGAAATACTTCCACACCGAAGAGCTGATTTTTTTGGTATTTTCACCAGGCATGTCAATGGCCCTATTCCTCCCACGGACAACAGGTGTCTCCCCGGGTGCCTGACTTAAACAAACCACCTCACCATCAGAATCCTCCTGGTCAATTTCCTCCCCAGCGCCAGCAACACCCATATCCTCCTCATCCTGGTGTACTTCAACACTGACATCTTCAATCTGACTATCAGGAACTGGACTGCGGGTGCTCCTTCCAGCACTTGCAGGGGGCGTGCAAATGGTGGAAGGCGCATGCTCTTCACGTCCAGTGTTGGGAAGGTCAGGCATCGCAAACGACACAATTGGACTCTCCTTGTGGATTTGTGATTTCAAAGAACGCACAGTTCTTTGCTGTGCTTTTGCCATCTTGAGTCTTTTCATTTTTCTAGCGAGAGGCTGAGTGCTTCCATCCTCATGTGAAGCTGAACCACTAGCCATGAACATAGGCCAGGGCCTCAGCCGTTCCTTGCCACTCCGTGTGGTAAATGGCATATTGGCAAGTTTACGCTTCTCCTCTGACAATTTTATTTTAGATTTTTGAGTCCTTTTTTTACTGATATTTGGTGTTTTGGATTTTACATGCTCTGTACTATGACATTGGGCATCGGCCTTGGCAGACGACGTTGCTGGCATTTCATCGTCTCGGCCATGACTAGTGGCAGCAGCTTCAGCACGAGGTGGAAGTCGATCTTGATCTTTCCCTATTTTTGGAACCTCAACATTTTTGTTCTCCATATTTTAATAGGCACAACTAAAAGGCACCTGAGGTAAACAATGGAGATGGATGGATACTAGTATACTTATGGATGGACGAGCGACTGCCGACACAGAGGTAGCTACAGCCGTGGACTACCGTACTGCGTCTGCTGCTAATATAGACTGGATGATAATGATATAAAAAATATATATATATATCACTACTGCAGCCGGACAGGTATATATTATATAATGACGGACCTGCTGGACACTGTCAGCACTGCAGACTCCTAAAGTAAGCTACTAGTAGTATCAAGAAGATAGAAAAAAAAAAACACCACAGGTAGGTGGTATACAATTATGGATGGACGAGCGACTGCCGACACAGAGGTAGCTACAGCCGTGGACTACCGTACTGCGTCTGCTGCTAATATAGACTGGATGATAATGATATTAAAAATATATATATATCACTACTGCAGCCGGACAGGTATATATTATATAATGACGGACCTGCTGGACACTGTCAGCAGCACTGCAGACTCCTAAAGTAAGCTACTAGTAGTATCAAGAAGATAGAAAAGAAAAAAAAACACCACAGGTAGGTGGTATACAATTATGGATGGATGAGCGACTGCCGACACAGAGGTAGCTACAGCCGTGGACTACCGTACTGCGTCTGCTGCTAATATAGACTGGATGATAATGATATAAAAAATATATATATATCACTACTGCAGCCGGACAGGTATATATTATATAATGACGGACCTGCTGGACACTGTCAGCAGCACTGCAGACTCCTAAAGTAAGCTACTAGTAGTATCAAGAAGATAGAAAAAAAAAACACCACAGGTAGGTGGTATACAATTATGTATGGACGAGCGACTGCCGACACAGAGGTAGCTACAGCCGTGGACTACCGTACTGCGTCTGCTGCTAATATAGACTGGATGATAATGATATAAAAAATATATATATATCACTACTGCAGCCGGACAGGTATATATTATATAATGACGGACCTGCTGGACACTGTCAGCAGCACTGCAGACTCCTAAAGTAAGCTACTAGTAGTATCAAGAAGATAGAAAAGAAAAAAAACACCACAGGTAGGTGGTATACAATTATGGATGGATGAGCGACTGCCGACACAGAGGTAGCTACAGCCGTGGACTACCGTACTGCGTCTGCTGCTAATATAGACTGGATGATAATGATATAAAAAATATATATATATCACTACTGCAGCCGGACAGGTATATATTATATAATGACGGACCTGCTGGACACTGTCAGCAGCACTGCAGACTCCTAAAGTAAGCTACTAGTAGTATCAAGAAGATAGAAAAAAAAAACACCACAGGTAGGTGGTATACAATTATGGATGGACGAGCGACTGCCGACACAGAGGTAGCTACAGCCGTGGACTACCGTACTGCGTCTGCTGCTAATATAGACTGGATGATAATGATATAAAAAATATATATATATCACTACTGCAGCCGGACAGGTATATATTATATAATGACGGACCTGCTGGACACTGTCAGCAGCACTGCAGACTCCTAAAGTAAGCTACTAGTATCAAGAAGATAGAAAAAAAAAACACCACAGGTAGGTGGTATACAATTATGGATGGACGAGCGACTGCCGACACAGAGGTAGCTACAGCCGTGGACTACCGTACTGCATCTGCTGCTAATATAGACTGGATGATAATGATATAAAAAATATATATATATCACCACTGCAGCCGGACAGGTATATATTATAATGGCGGACCTGCTTGACACTGTCAGCACTGCAGACTCCTAAAGTAAGCTACTAGTAGTATCAAGAAGATAGAAAAAAAAAACACCACAGGTAGGTGGTATACAATTATGGATGGACGAGCGACTGCAGACACAGAGGTAGCTACAGCCGTGGACTACCGTACTGCGTCTGCTGCTAATATAGACTGGATGATAATGATATAAAAAATATATATATATCACTACTGCAGCCGGACAGGTATATATTATATAATGACGGACCTGCTGGACACTGTCAGCAGCACTGCAGACTCCTAAAGTAAGCTACTAGTAGTATCAAGAAGATAGAAGAAAAAAAAAACACCACAGGTAGGTGGTATACAATTATGGATGGACGAGCGACTGCCGACACAGAGGTAGCTACAGCCGTGGACTACCGTACTGCGTCTGCTGCTAATATAGACTGGATGATAATGATATAAAAAATATATATATATATATCACTACTGCAGCCGGACAGGTATATATTATATAATTAATGACGGACCTGCTGGACACTGTCAGCAGAATGCGTTTATAGAATAAAAACACCACACGACGAGTGTTTAACTTTTTCAGGCAGACAATCACAATATACTGGTGGTCAGACAGTGGTCACTGGTCAGTCACACTGGCAGTGGCACTCTGGCAGCAAAAGTGTGCACTGTTAAATAATATGTACTCCTGCTACTGCTCCCCAGTCTCCCACACAATTAAGCTGTGTGAGCACTGAGCACTCAGCACAGTCAGATATACATAGATGATGCAGCACACTGAGGCTGAGCACAGATATGGTATACTGTTACTGTGTCACTGTGTATCGTTTTTTTTCAGGCAGAGAACGGATTATATTAAATAATAATATAATAAAACTGCACTGGTGGTCACTGGTCAGTCACTAGTAAACTCTGCACTCTCTGAGTACTCCTAAGCTCCAGTAAATCAAGTGTCTCACTCTCACTCTCTCTCTTCTAATCTAAATGGAGAGGACGCCAGCCACGTCCTCTCCCTATGAATCTCAATGCACGTGTGAAAATGGCGGCGACGCGCGGCTCCTTATATAGAATCCGAGTCTCGCGATAGAATCCGAGCCTCGCGAGAATCTGACAGCGGGATGATGACGTTCGGGCGCGCTCGGGTTAGCCGAGCAAGGCGGGAAGATCCGAGTCTGCCTCGGACCCGTGTAAAAAGCGTGAAGTTCGGGGGGGGTTCGGATTCCGAGGAACCGAACCCGCTCATCACTAGTTTTTACCTGGCACGCCTGCGTTTTTTAGCACACTCCCTGAAAACGGCCAGTTACTGCCCAGAAACACCCACTTCCTGTCAATCACACTACAATCACTCGAGCGTTGAAAAAACGTCGCTCGAGCTTGTGTAAATCTGCAAAGTTTTGTGTTAAATTACTTAGCGCATGCGCGCTGCGTACCATGCGCATGCGCATTTTCCACCTAGTCGCTGCGTTGCGAAAAACGGCAAAGAGCGCACAACTCGGAATGGCCACCTCTGCCTGCCTAATATGTAAAAAAGGGGGAGTGCATGCCATATTGTGAGAAAAAGGGGGCACTGATGCTGTTTCTTGCACACAGCTCTAAAATGTCTAGTTACGGCGCTGATATAAATCTATATACATGTTGTAAATAAACCCTTACCTCCACCCCACCCCCCCTTTCCCATATTGGCTCTGCCATCACCGTTGAATGTTTTATTAATCATTACATTACTCATTCAGTACTTACCATACTGGCAGATATTTCTGTTTAAAACTGTTTTGCAAATTAGTAATGTATCAGCAATAACCAATCAAACCAACTTGCAAATACTACCAATAGAAAACAAATACAACACATAACATTATTAAAGATCCTGGTGGTCATTCCGAGTTGTTTGCTCTGTAATTTTTTTCGCATCGCAGCGATTTTCTGCTTAGTGCGCATGCGCAATTTCCGCAGTGCGACTGCGCCAAGTAAATTTGCTATGTAGTTAGGAATTTTACTCACGGCTTTTTCATCGTTCTGGTGATCGTAGTGTGATTGACAGGAAGTGGGTGTTACTGGGCGGAAACTGGCCGTTTTATGGGTGTGTGCGGAAAAACGCTACAGTTTCTGGGAAAAACGCGGGAGTGGCTGGAGAAACGGAGGAGTGTCTGGGCGAACGCTGGGTGTGTTTGTGACGTCAAACCAGGAACGACAAGCACTGAACTGATCGCAGATGCCGAGTAAGTCTGGAGCTACTCAGAAACTGCTAAGAGAGGTGTATTCGCAATATTGCGAATACGTCGTTCGCAATTTTATGATGCTAGGATTCACTCCCAGTAGGCGGCGGCTTAGCGTGAGTAAATCTGCTAAAAACAGCTTGCGAGCGAACAACTCGGAATGAGGGCCCCTGTGTGGAATATCACTGCTCAAAAGTAGTAATAGTTAACAAACAGCAAAGAAGAAACCCTGAGCCATGTGTAAAATAGCAACAGCAGACGTGGATTTGCCTTTACACAAGTGCACATTCCCCCAGCACATGCCTATTCTCAGTGCCCAATTTGTACCTTCCTCCTGGGGGCCCTGGGCAACTAATGACTGGCACTCTGTCTGTACTCATGTAAATCCCCGATCAATCACTCTTTTTTGTTGAGCAGCTCCCCAATATTTCCCCAACCATAAAAACAGTATTCTGTACCTACTGGATATAGTATGGGGTACAATGCAGCATATGTAAGAGGCACGGAGGTGGGGCCCTGCAAAAGAAGTACGGCGCGCTCACTTACCAGGCCTACGTACCTCTCGGATCCCGTCCTCCACCTTCAGTCCGTCGAGACAATTCAGACGATACTGGCACGCGTCCAGACACAGAGAAGAACTTCCTGGAGCAACCTGAAACGAATGGCGGACACACTATGCAGGGGTGGCCTACACTGGATTCAGTGAATGGTCATCATTGGCACTTGTGGTCTCAGACTGGGTGCTCCCGTAATGGTGCGAAGCACCAGGCGCGACCCTGAACGAAAACGCCCAAAGGGGGGGGTAGGGGAAGGGGCAACATACACCACAGAAAAACACACGAAACACAATTCCGCTTACCAGCTGTATCCTCGGATTCCTGCCAGACGACTGGCCCTTCTTCCTTGCTCCTGTAAGAGAACACACAACACAGCCCACGGGACGTGGCGCTGCTTACGCTTTACGATGGAGAGACACTTATACAGAGGTTATAACACAATATAGTAATACTGTTTCGACCCGTGTGATACTCACCAGCGCGTAACTTCCGACAGCCTACCTTCCATGGGGGCCTGGCTGTGGGGAAAACTGAGGACTTACCACGTATGCGGCGTAGCGCCAACTGATGCGAACCGCGGCCTAGCGCCGACTTAAGCAACCTGCGGCCTAGTGCCGACTTACCACACCTGCGACGTAGCGCTGACTTACGCAACCTGCGGCCTAGTGCCGACTTACCACACCTGCGACGTAGCGCCGACTTACGCAACCTGCGGCCTAGTGCCGATTTACCACACCTGCGACGTAGCGCCGACTTACGCAACCTGCGGCCTAGAGCCCGTCTACCTAATCCTGGTGGCCAGACATATCCTATTGGGCCTAGCGCCCACATTGCTGACCGGGCTTCATGCCCGCCTGCGGCCCAGTACTCGTGGGCCTACTGCCCTTGGGTCCTCCGGGCCTAGTGCCTACCTGTTGTGCCTCAGGCCTAGCGCCTGTTTTGCCCCACGGGCCTAGTGCCCGCCTATGGTGCCTCAGGCCTAGTGCCTGTTTTGCCCACGGGCCTAGTGCCCGAATCCCTGGTTTTCTAGGGGAAGGGGGGGCACCACCTGGACTTACCCGTCCTAAGGGCTGTGGCTGGACCAGGCCTGGTCCGTCCACGCCCACTGCGTTGTCTTCGCCGGAGGTGGGATGGCTCCCACCACCTCCGGGCTTCCTGGAGTCTTCACCTGGGCAGCGGTGGCCCGTGCAAGCTCTTTTGCTTTGCACACAGCTGTCCCAGGGCTTCTGACGCCTTCACCGACGGGCGATGGCTCTTTGTACTTCACCCGGCGGGCGGCGGTGTGTCTCAGCTCTTTTGCGACTGCCGCCGCCCTCCAGGACTTCCAGCGCTGTCTTCCGTCTTGAGTCTTCCGGAGCTCCTCTCTGCTCCTTCCCCGCCGACGACTACAACACTCGCGCCCGGCACTGGCTAGTATCAGCCAGTGCCAGGGGGCGGGACTATGATGTGGCGAGCCAGGATTGGCCCGCCGCCGCCACTCCCGATTGGCCACCAGCTCGCGAGTCGTGATTGGCTCACGGCTGGCGCCAAATTCAAAAAGCCGCGCTGTGATTGGCGGGGTCTGAGTCCCGGAGGATGCAGGCCCACCGCCATCACCCGCGTGGAGCGGCGGTGGCGATTCACCGCCGCCCCCAAGCCCACCGCCGGACTCTGAAAACATCTGGGCAGGTGGAGACCAGACCAGGCCCGGTCCCCATTGCTGCCCGAAGCCAGCGCTACCTCCGGCCCCATGGGACGGCGCCGAGCCATCCCAGGTGAGGAGGGATGTGCAGGCTAGTAGCAGGGCCAGTGACCGCACGAGTACACTGGCCCTTGCTACACATACATTGGGACACACAGTTAAATATTGAGCGGGTTACAGTGCGGGTCAGATACAATGCAGGTTATAGTGTAGGATGGAAACAATGCTGGACACAGTGCGGATCGGATCTATTGTAGCTTGGATACAGTGTGGGTTACAGTGCAGGATAGACTACAGAACGGATACAGTGCAGGTCAGATATAGTATGGGTCATATACAGTGCAGGTTACAGTGCAGGTTGTATACAGTGTGGGTTACAGTGTGGGTCGGATACAGTGCAGGTTGTATACAGTGGGTTACAGTGTGGGTCGGATACAATGTGGGTCACATACAGTGCAGGTTGTATATAGTGCGGGTCAGATACATTGCAGGTTGGATACAGTGTGGGTCAGATCCAGGGCAGATTACAGTGCAGGACAGATACAGTCTGGGTCATATACAGTGCGGGTCGGATACAGTGCAGGTTACAGTGCAGGTTGTATACAGGTTGTATACAGAATGGGTTATAGTGTGGGTCGGATACAGTGTGAGTCAGATACAGTGTAGGTTGTATACAGTTTGGGTCAGATACAGTGCAGGTTGGATACACTGTGGGTCAGAGACACTGCAGGTCAGAAACAATGTGGGTTTGATACAGTGCGGATCGGATGCAGTGCAGGTTTCAGTGCAGGTAGGATACAGTGTGGGTCAGATCCAGGGCAGATTACAGTGCAGGACAGATACAGTGTGGGTTAGATACATTGCGGTTTGGATACATGCCGGCTGTAGCCTAGAAGTAATAGTGCACTTACTGTGACAGCAGACAGGAAGGTCCCCCTGGTGGTAAATCCTGCAGTGTACACAGCACTCTCTCAATGCTTGCCATGTGTGTGGCTGCAGCGCAGCAGCCGCCTCTGGATAGATGAGAATGTAGGGATCCATAGGCCGAAAGCCGTGAGAAAGGCTCTCTCAGCCACTTAGCAGTCAGCCCATTGATTTCAATGGGACTTTGAAATTGGTGCCCAAATCCAAAACCTGCGGATCAGACACTGGATTACGTTTTGCCTCGTTTTCAGATGCGGGGCAGGTGGGGAGATCGGAGTCCCAGTGTCAGCATTCGGAGTCTTACCTCCGGTTCTGGTCCCTGCGGCCTTCCTGTTAGCTGGCTGGTGTGGCTGCAGCGGATAGGAGCTGTTGCAGCGAGGTCCTCCAGAGCGTCTGCCGGGCCCTTGGGAGCGGAGCATGGCAGCCGGAGGTGTCTGTTTCCAAGTGTCCTGTTGTTGGAATGCGGCATCTGGGAGACTGAGGCCAAGCCAATTGGTATCCCAGTTCGCGTCCAGTCAATCCGGTGCTGCTTTCCCTTTTAAAAAGGGGTTGATGCTTAGCTATGGTGCTAGTGCTTCAAGTTACTTGCTGCTGTAAGGTGCTCAAGCTCTGTGCTCCCAGGTTAACCTCTGGTATCCTGGTTCTGTGGGGGCCGCCCGGTGGTCAGTTCTGTTATTGCAGTCCTTTGCTTCCAGTCCACCTGCCCTTGTGGTGTAACTGCTGGGTCCTCTATCTGGTAGAGGGTCTCCATTTTCTGTCAGTGCTCACAGTGATCGTCTCTTCAACATCATTCTTCAAGTCATCTCTTCATTCAGTGTTCTTCAGCATCGTTTACAAATCACAAGGCATCTCTTCATTCAGGACTCTTCAACATCGTTTACAAGTCACGAACATTTGGTCTTTCAGAGTTCACTCAGACTTATCTCCTAGTCGTTGTATATGATTGAAGTCTCAGTAAAGCTGAAATAACCTTTCTCAGTGTATCGTTCTCATTTAATGTCCTCGTTGCCATCCCTCCTGCATCTTCGGGCCTAAATCCATGAATAGGAACTACATTCAGCCATCCCATTTCCTTCCTTTGCCGACAGCTGCTCCCTCAGTTCATTATCAATCGTCAAATCCTCAAGTCAAGCCAAGCGTGACACCCGACCCGGGTACATTCAGATTGGGTAAGTTCGGGAGGGCTCGGTTTTCTGATAACCAAGTCGCTCATCTGTAAAAGAAAAAGAAAATATATTGGAAGAAAACATTAATTTGGCAAAAATGTGCAACAAGGGGCCGCATTTGAAGGGCATGTGGCCTTGATCAATGTGTAGTGACACCTTAAGCTCTTCCATTCTGGATCGTGTATATCCTGAATGGAAACTTTTTACTCCAATTAAATGGTCACTTCTTTAAGAACTTGATCCTTTTTTGATATGCCTATCACTTTATCAGTCTCCTGTAATATAGATTTTTTTTTCTTTTTAAAAACTGCAAAGTAAAAAATACTTTGATATATATATAATATATTTGTTTGAACCAACACCAGTTTTAATCCTTCAAATTTCCCTTCATTTCCTCCCAAATCCTTTGCTTCTGAATTCCATCTTGCTAGGTAACTTTATATGACAAAGTATGGTGTGGTCCTCCAAAAGGGATCATCTCCCCTAGGCATTCCATCATGTAGCTCATCTTTACATCTTTGACACAAGAAGTAGTTGAGGTAATGATCGCAGAAATATTGTGCAAGGCAACAGTTAGATAATGCTTAAACCAATGGCCCTCATTCCGAGTTGTTCGCTCGCAAGCGGATTTTAGCAGATTTGCTCATGCTAAGCCGCCGCCTACTGGGAGTGAATCTTAGCATCTTAAAATTGCGAACCATGTATTCGCAATATTGCGATTACACACCTCGTAGCAGTTTCTGAGTAGCTTCAGACTTACTCGGCATCTGCGATCAGTTCAGTGCTTGTCGTTCCTGGTTTGACGTCACAAACACACCCAGCGTTTGCCCAGACACTCCCCCGTTTCTCCAGCCACTCCTGCGTTTTTTCCGGAAACGGTAGCGTTTTTTCCCACATGCCCATTAAACGGCCTGTTTCCGCCCAGTAACACCCATTTCCTGTCAATCACATTACGATCGCCAGAACGATGAAAAAGCCGTGAGTAAAATTCCTAACTGCATAGCAAATTTACTTGGCGCAGTCGCAGTGCGGACATTGCGCATGCGCATTAAGCGGAAAATCGCTGCGATGCGAAGATTTTTACCGAGCGAACAACTCGGAATGAGGGCCAATGTTTTTTGCACCTCAAATGGTTCAATGCTGTAAAAATTCCTAAAAGGTGGAAAACAAAACATGTTAGTATTAGAGATGTGCACCGATCCCCGTGTTTTGGTTTTGGATCTGTTTTTCCTTTGTATTTTTGGATCTGTTTTTGATTTTGCCAAAACCACCTTTGTGTGTTTTGGTTTTGGATTTGGTTTTGAATCTGTATTAAAGTTTTTTAAAAACTAGTTAAAAACGGGTGTGGTTCGTTTTATCGACAGTATCTAGGTCGACAATGTTTAAGTCGACCACTATAGGTCGACAGTCACTAGGTCGACATGGATGGAAGGTCGACAGGGTTTCTAGGTCGACATGTGCTAGGTCGACAGGTCTAAAGGTCGACATTAGGGAAAAAAAATGTTGGTGTCGTTTTCTTCGTAGAGTGACCGGGATCCCAAATTAGTGCACCGCGTTCGCTCGCCATGCTTCGGGCACGGTGCCTTCGCTCCGCTGCCGCTTCGCTCGGCACACTTTACCGTTCCAATCGTAGTCCACGTGGATCGTTAAGTATGAAAAAATCCCAAAAAATAAAAAATGTAAAAAACTCATGTCGACCTTTAGACCTGTCGACCTAGCACATGTCGACCTAGAAACCCTGTCGACCTTCCATCCATGTCGACCTAGTGACTGTTGACCTATAGTGGTCGACCTAAACATTGTCGACCTAGACACTGTCGATCTTCAGATCGGATCCCGTTAAAAACAGCTCAAATCACAAAATCTTGGCCTGTTTTTGTTCCGAAAGTATTATTAACCACAATAACATTCATTACCACTCATTTACATTCACGTTTAACCACCTCACATCATTGTTTTCATCCAGTTTAGGCCAAAAGGTTGCACCGAGCTGGATGAATAAGCTAAGTGACAGAAGTGGGTGGTACAAACATGTGGCACTTCAACTTCTAGCAGGGCACATCCAGTAATCAGAATCAACTATTAAAATGTTTGTCATCTACACAAGAAGACAGTGAGTAATGCTCCAAACAGCGCATAATGCAAAGAAAAGAGGTGCAAGATGGAATTGTCCTTGGGATCTCCCACCCACCCTTATGTTTTCATAAATTATACAAGACATGCACAGTTTAACAAACGAATCACTTCAGCGATAGGAACTGCCACTTCTGGCTGAAATGATTGGTTTGTTTGGGCCCCCACAAAACAAGTTGCCAGTGGGCAGAGGACATTGCTGGCAATAATCTCTACATACACAAACTGGCTCAACATAGGCAAGATTTCTTCATTGTCATCATCATCCGATTCCTCACTCCCATCAGTGCGTACATCATCTCCTTCACACAATATTAATTCATCCCAGCTGGAATCCACCATTACAGGTGCCTCTGTATTTTGTGGACATAATTGCCGGTATCGGTCTTCCTCATGGAATTTGAAATTCATTTTGATGAACATCATCTTTTCCACATTTTGTTGAAGTAAGCTCCTACGCTAATCACTGACAAAGTTCCCGGATGCGCTAAAAACTCTATCTAAGTACACACTGGAGGGGAGGGGGGGGGGGGGGGGGGGGGGCAACTTAAGTAAAGTAAAGCCAGTTTATCTAAGGGCCTGCAAATTGCCTTTTTTATCCTGCCAGTATTGAAATGTACTGTCTGACATGACCAATTTGTATGCTATCACTAAAATATATGCATCAACCATGAATATTACACAGTGTTGCAGTAATTTTATGAAATATTACACTGCGGTCTGACCTACAACATCACAATATGTGTATGAATATTAAACTGCGGTACGGCCTGCAGCGTCACAATACTTCTATGAATATTAAATTGTAGTACGACCTGCATCATCACAATACTTCTATGAAATTGGGGTACGACCTACAGCGTCACAATAAATGTAAAAAATTACACTGTGGTATGACCTACAGCGCCACAAAACTTGTTTGAAAATTACACTGCGGTATGACCACTAATGTCACAATACTTGGATGAAATTGGGTACAGTGTCACAATATGTGTATGATTATATCTATATGTTTAGCTTTTTTTAGTGACACTGGGGCAGAGCCACTGGGTGGTCCAACAGAGCACTCCTAGACAGACAGAGCACACCTGTAGGACACAGCAGCCCCTTGATGGACAACAAAGCACCCCTTTATGTACAACAAAGCACCTCTGGGGATGGACACAGCACCCCTTTATGTACAACAAAGCACCCCTGGGGACAGACACAGCACCCCTTTATGTACAACAAAGATCCCCTGGGGATGAACAGAGCACCCTGGACAGACACAGAAGGTCTGCACTGAACGCTTTCCACAGCCAAAGTGAAATGGTGCCAATCACTGGGGACCTTATGTAGAATCCAAAACCCACAATAATCCGACAGCGGGAGGATGATGTTTTGCCTTGTTTTGGGGTCTGAGCCAGACGGGAAAACCCCAGCTGGACTCGTATCCCAGCTCGGAATGCTATGTTTGGGTGGGTCTGGTTCTTAGAGAACTGGACCTGCTCATCTCTAGTTAGTATAGACACTTGGGGGGATGTAATAGACTTCAAGTGTTACGGAGGCCACCAGGTGATACAAGGTGGCGCTTACATGATTACACTTGCCCAGCAGTCTTTTAGCCTCCTGCAATGCTAGCCTTCACCTTTAGCAGCCACCTTTCCAGGGTTTATTAGGTCCACCCCGTACTCAGATGCCCCCCGGACTTATGGATGGACAGGGCAACTATAGGAGGCTGGGCAAGAGTAAAATTCAAGTGCAGAGAAAAGCTCACTGGATTCAAACTTGATTTAGCTGACCAGTTCACAGGCTGGGATAAGTAACAGAATGTATGTGAGTGCAACAATGCACAGGATGATATTAGCAACTAAACACAAACTGTATATCTGTATATGAATGCAACTATGTACAGGGTGATATTAGCAACTAAGTATAAACTGTATATGAATGCAACAATGCACAAGATGGTATTAGCAACTAAGTACAAGCAATTAATAATTTAGCTGTAAGTCCCATAAGGAACTTGGCAGAGGAAAGCAAGGTACAGATAACAAGATAATTTAGCTGCAGGAGTCCCCTGGATTCCAGGCAAGGCAAGGTAAGGCTGGAACTGGAGCTTGTCTGAATGGACTTCCAGAATAGGTCTCACATACACAGTCAGGAGCTCAGGTGACACAAGTAATGTACTCAGGATTCTGGCAGGACAGGGTACACAGGATTCAAACAGGGCTGGGTATCACAAGTAACGTAATAGCACTAACTGCACAGGTTCAAGGTACTACCATAGGACAGGGACCGGAACCAGGTACAAACAGGAATAAGAACCTATATCCGGCGTCTGGTAGAGGGCAGGCTGGGTAATAAAGGGAGCAAGTCCCAATAAGGATGGCTGGAAAATGACAGGCCTCCTGAAACACAGATTAACTGCAGCTGGAAAACCAGACACACGGTAATGGCCTAATTATCCAACAGGTGAGACTGCACAGGCCACACATACAGGAGACCGGCTGCAGTTACACAGACTCGGCAAAGGTACCCCAAACAAGTACATGAGAAAACCTGGAATGCTAACAGAAACACGACAGACTCACAGCATAAGAGCATAAACAAAATTCGCAGCTTGTAACATCTAGAAGCAGAAAGCGCCAGACATTGTGCAAGTTCTCCCATTTTTATAAAGCAGCAATCATTAACAGGGCAAAACCAGGTTGGTTTTGCAGTGTAAATGATTACCACTTTGAAAAACGAGAGAACTCACACAAAGTCTGCCATTTCCTGCTTCTCACCAGCTATTACATCCCCCCTTGGAAGAAATTTACATTTGTTGCCTCTTCACAGTCTTTCTCCTCTCTGAGTTTCACCCAAACTGCTAGCATCATCTCCAACAGCCCTTGTTAATAGTAATACTACAGTAGCCAAGAACCATTAAGCTAAACTTTGATGGAAATACAAACACATGCTAAGGTAATAAAGTATTACAACTTTGCAAAGTGACAGTCTGAAACTTTCCATGAATGAATCTCTTGTGTTGCTGCTTGCTGGATCATCCCCAACCTCCTGTACTGATCTGTAGTCACACAGACAGCAGGTCAGCCGTCTCCAGAGGCAGGAGAATGAAACAAGAGAAACAGCAGAAAACACAAATACATTTCAATGAGCCATGTATGCAAATTTACATTTTACTGATATTATACATATCATATAACCATTGGCACCAAATCAAAATGCTCAGCATCACAGTGCAAAAGACTGTACTATGTCATTTGGGCAGTACGGATGGTATAACGGTTAGCATTACTGCATCCCAGCACTGTGGGCATAGATTTGATTCCAACCATGGCCATAACTGTGTGGAGTTTGTATATTCTTCCCGTGCTTGAGTGGGTTTCCTCTGGGTACTCCAGTTTCCTACCACATTCCAAAGATATACTGGTAGGTAAATTGGCTCCCCAACAAATTAACCCTAGTGTGTACTAGATGGGCCAAGTGGCTCTTATCTGCCATCAAATTCTGTTTTTATGTTTCTACAAACTATTGAAAACAATTGTATTCACTGCTATATCAAAAGATTTTTCAAATTAATAAACATATATGTCTCTAAATGCAGTGTATCTGTATTTGCTGTACTTGAAATATTGGACAATGATGGTTATTAAGAGTTTCAAATAGTAGCCTGTCTCCAGTCAAGAGTGCATGTTTGGGGGGAAGAAAAAGGTTTGCACAAGGAAAATACTGATGCGCTGACGCGTTTCTTCTATTGTGCATGATTTCATCAGAGGAAAAATGTAAAGTTTACTGCTGCATTCTGGAGATCACCTTTCCAATCCAGCAGCCTGATATTCCTCCTAGGCAAACCCTGTGCCTGTGGCAGCTGTGTAGCCACCATATGTTATTAAAGAGGCGCAATCTGAAATGGCGACCCTCACATACTGACAGTGATACATTAATAGCATAGGAGACTTTTACAGCAGGGCAAGTAAGGATCTGCATAATGAAAGTCTTATGTACCGACAGATGGACTGTGTGATTTTATATGTGTAGTACGTATAAGGTTCCGACATAGAGGGTGATTATTATTTATTTATTTATTACCAGTTATTTATATAGCGCACACATATACCGCAGTGCTTTACATGATCATGCTGTCACATACTGTATTATAGGCTGTAAGGGGGATCATAATACTCTTTACAAGGACAACGCCAAATGTCATTTATAGAGCGCCAGAGGTGTGGTATTTGCTTTTAAAAATAAAACAATGTTAATATGTACATTAGTATATACGTAATAGTCAACGAAAAATGAAAGCTGTAAGAAGAAGAAAGAACAGCTTCAAACAAACAAACAAACTAAAAAAAAACCGATACTGTAGGTAGGTGCTGTAGAGAGTGTTTCTTTTGAGGTTTTTTAGGTCTTCAACCTATTAGCTAATAAGTGGAAAGAGCTCAGTGGTTAGTTTAGAGTTGTTTACTTTATCTCATGCTAGTAAAACTGACCCAGAGGTTAAAGGTGGTTCTAAAAATGTACATGAGAGTGGGAGTGAGACACACAACATAAGGGAAGTGGTGTGGCTGTTACATGACACAGTGCAGCTGCTGGAGAAAGAGTTTTAAAATGCGAGCAACAACAGTCATATGCTTTTCACTGCATGCAGATGGGTGTTGTGTAATATTAGAGGTTATTGAAGTTTCTTCAGCTATGATCAATGGTGAACGTACAAGTTGGTCTGGGTGTGCCTCAATGGAAGAAGAGCACGGATTAGATAATGATATCCCAGATGGCATGCTGCTCTCCGCAGTAACCAGGACCGCAGTGTCACACACCATGTGCATGACTGACATGGCCGAAATGGGAGCTGCTTCTCATAACCAGCACCAGCAGATCACCCCACTGGCACTGTGATGAGGGACTCAGGTGTGGATGTCGAACCCAGCGGGGAAGGAAGAGGTTAATGCACTGCCACTGCCAGATATGGTTCTGAAACTGAAAAGAATGAAAAAAATGTTTCCTCTTGTCAAATGCACAGGAAGTACCCTGTTCCGTTTGGTCCAGGGCATAATATCATAATATGCCCCAGTTGGGTCTGTGGTTGTTGGTCATGCCCAGATACTAACTCGCTCACTCGCTCACTCACTCACTCACTGTCTCACTAGGGTATAGGGTAGGAGTAGCAGTAGAAGCTGTGTGCAAGAAACTAGGTGGTTCAATGAAGTTCCTGCTCATGGGGGGTAATTCTGAGTTGATCACAGCAGGAACTTTGTTAGCAGTTGGGCAAAACCATATGCACTGCAGGGGAGGCAGATATAACATGTGCAGAGAGAGTTAGATTTGGGTGGGGTGTGTTCAATCTGCAATCTAAATTGCAGTGTAAAAATAAAGCAGCCAGTATTTACCCTGCACAGAAACAAAATAACCCACCCAAATCTAACTCTCTCTGCACATGTTATATTTGCCCCCCTGCAGTGCACATGGTTTTGCCCAACTGCTAACAAAGTTCCTGCTGCGATCAACTCAGAATTACCCCCATGGACTGGAACCCTAGGAGCACTAAGAAATGCTGGAGGAATAGTAATATGTGAATGCTGTTTGAGCTGCGGAACTTTAAACGGCTGAGCTGGACTTGGACGGTGATGCTTGATATGCAGATGTGTCCCTGCTCATCCTACAAGCTAATCACGGCAAATGTGATTTGTGTACCATGGTTAGCATGCCCATGGGTGTGCAACTAAACTGTGTAAGCACCCACGATACATGGGATTGCATGGTGCATACGCTCCCGCAAATGGGCAGCAGCATGCCACGGTTAGTGGCAATCGCGATGTGGCCGCTTGTAGGACATCTGTAGGAACCAGTTAGGACCAGTGAGGCTTGACTCCGGAGACAAACTGTGACCAACAGAAAACAAGACTTGGATATATGTGAGAGTTGGTACTAGAAGAATCTGTGGTATCGGGGATTCGACTGTAGACATCAGAACTGGGTTCTGGGCAAGGGGTGATAGTACTGGACATTAGAATGGGACTGGAGGCTTTGGAGTCCAGAATGTTGAACAGTGGACTGACACCAATAGTATTGAGCACTGATGTGAGATTAGGGATACTAGAGCTGGACACTGGGTGAAACTGATGTTACTTGAACTGGACTCTGGGCTGGGACTAGTGGTAGTAGCGATGAACACCGGGCTGGAACTGGTGGGATTAAACACTGGGCTGGAACCAGTGGTACATTAACTGGATACATGACTGGAACTGGTGGTACTAAAGCTGGACACTGGATTGGAATTGGTGGTGCTGAAACTGGACACAACTGAAATCAGTGATGCTAGACACTGGACTGGAACCACTGGTACTGAAACTGAACACTGGGCTGGTACCAGTGGTGCTGTACACTGGATCAGAACCAGTGGTACTGAAACTGAACACTGGGCTGGTCCAGTGGTGCTAGACAAGAGTGGAACCAGCAGCACTTGACATGAAGCAGGAACGAGGTACCTCAGTAGAAGATTTAAGGAGACCACACTGGAGAGCACAGAGAATCTGCTCACAATGAAGCCTGTGAGAGACTTTGCACTGACAACCTGACAGAACTTCAGAAAGTCCCTTTATAGGGCCTACTGCCAGCGGATTGACTGAGACCTTCAGGGAACCAGGGACTACTTATTGGTAATACAGCAATCGGCAGAGCTGAAGGAAGATGGTGATGCCCTTGGTCTGGAGCCAAAGGGAATCCGCACATGGCAGATGCTGGAGCCAGCCATACACCCAGCATGCAGGCAGGTGAGCTGAGGAGAAGCTGCTGCAGACATTGCATGGTGTCTTCCCTGGCGTAAGGCTGAGAAGAAACTACAGCCTACGAACAGGTACATTGTGGGGTCTGTGGCATAAACTGGACAAGATATCAGCCTTGACATGTGTACAAAAGACTCATCTGGCATGGGACTATTAATGGAGACTATAACTAGTGCAGGATTTTCTATAGTGGCGCACTGTAAGCAGGATTCAATATAAGTCCCTGCAGCTGTGGTTCAGGCGCCATTTCATACAGAACCACTGCTGAGTTGCATGCTCTGACTGTGCTGACTTCATGCTGTGTCCATCCACTCCAGTATGGAGCTGACTTGACCTATCTGTTTCTACTGTGTCCATCCAATCCAGTGGCTGAGCTGACCTGACCTATTTGTTCATTGCGCCCATCCACTCCACTGGCTGAGATGACCTGACCTATCTGTCCCCTGTGTCCATCCACTCCAGTGGCTGAGCTAACCTGACCTATCTGTGTACACTATGTCCATCTACTCCAGTGTCTGAGCTGATCTGACCTATCTGTCCACTGTAATCATCCACTCCAGTGTGGAGCTGACTTGACCTATCTGTTTCTACTGTGTCCATCCAATCCAGTGGCTGAGCTGACCTGACCTATTTGTTCATTGCGTCCATCCACTACACTGGCTGAGATGACCTGACCTATCTGTCCCCTGTGTCCATCCACTCCAGTGGCTGAGCTAACCTGACCTATCTGTGTACACTATGTCCATCTACTCCAGTGGCTGAGCTGATCTGACCTATCTGTGTCCACTGTAAACATCCACTCCAGTGGCTGAGCTGACCTGACTTATCTGTGTCCACTGTAAACATCCACTCCATTGGTTGAGCTGATCTGACCTATCTGTGTCCGTTCACTCCAGTGGCTGAGCTGATGTGCGTATTTGTCCACTGTGTCCATCCACTCCAGTGGCTGAGGTAGCCTGGCCTATCTGTGTCCCCTGTGTCCATCCACTCTAGTGGCTGAATTGACCTACTGTATCTGTCCACTATGTTCATCCACTCCAGTGGCAGAGCTGACCTGACCTATATGTATCCACTGTGTCCATCCATTCCACTGGCTGAGCTGACCTGACCTATTTGTCCATTGCGTCCATCCACTCCACTGGTTGAAATTACCTGACCTATCTGTGCCCTGTGTCTATCCACTCCAGTGGCTGAGCTAACCTGACCTATCTGTGTCCACTATGTCCATCTACTCCAGTGGCTGAGCTGATCTGACCTATCTGTCCACTGTAATCATCCACTCCAGTGCTGGGCTGACCTATCTGTCCACTCCAGCCCCCTCAGGCTTCTTAGTGTTTGTGACAGGACGATACCGTACGGAAGCACTCGCAGCTTCCGCGTCCCGTTGACTGTGCACAGAATGGAAGGTCAAGCCGCACGAGGCCTGACCACATAGGGGATTCCCGCTTACCGTCAGTAACCGCCTGTTACTGACTCCACCCACTGCGCTGTGGGCGGGTTCTCGCTGCCACCACCAAACTCCTAACCTGCCGTGGCGTTTGGAACCACGGTTCTGCTCTGTATGTGCCGACGCACTGCTTTACCACACCTGTGTGGTGTCGACGAATCCCCACTAGCCACTTGCTAGGCCTCTACCGGTAGCTGGCGGAAGGCGGAGCTTGGAGACGTCAGGTGCTTCCCTGGACAGCCGGAGAACGGGGCTAGGTTTGGCCTAACCCTGTTGGTCACAAGATGAAGCAGTCTTCTTGAGGCAAAGGTGTTTATTGCTCAAATAACCTTTAAAAAGGCTCCTCCCTATTGCTAGGGGCAACAGCATACAATCAAGATCTTTTCAGCAGAAGAAGATGTTACAATACACTCTCCTATGGGCCAACTGCCCTTCTTTTATCCCTCTCCAAGACCCCTTACCACAGGGGGTAAGCCCGCCCTGTGGTGCACAACCAATCAATGTTTACCCATGAGCTGTGCATGCTCTGGTCTCATGCACACCTAACATTGTTCCCTATGGACAGTGGGGAGTGGTCGGTCTCTTTTGTCTCTCCCATCTGGGAGAGCAGGGTACTCCCACGGTGCCGTTCAGTCTGGCTGGGGGGAGGTTTTCCCTCCTAAACTGACTTCCAGAAACCTGCCCGGGACCCCTCTCACTGCCTGCAGCCTGGATTTGGGCTCCAGAGCTGGGCAGCCTGGCTCCCCGGTCCAGGTTTCTTGGCACTACGGCTGATCTCCATGGAGCTCCAAGAAACCACTCAGCTTGTTTCATAGCTAAGCTGCTTCTCTTTCTCCCGGTACCTCTTGGAACTGTGAGGCTGGATGGGAAAACATTCCGTTTTTGGGGAAAAGGTCTGGGAGAATCCATCAGCCTGCACAGCTATGGATTCCCCCCTCCTGGGACACACAATCAAGTAAGTGCACTTTCTCTTTAAATACATTACATTTTAAATCACACTGTACATTTCCCTCTAAATATACACTGAGCCTGTGCCTTGCACAGACTCTACATACTCAGGCACTGCAGTGCCTTCCCTAGCCCTGCAGCCTGGCTGCTAGGGCTCTCTCTCTGTGCTGGAGGTATGGGGCTGGCTTCCCCCATCCTCCAGCCTGCCTTCCTGCCTCTGGGGTTCCAGGGAGCTGGCTCTCCCTGTTCCCCCAGTGTGGCACTACTTTTGTGGCCCCGCCGCACGCAGCGGCGCACCCCCCTGTACCAAAGTCCGGCGGCCCGGGACACTTGTCCCGGCCGCCGTGACCCTGGCTTGTTTCAGCGCTGAGGCGCCGGGAGCGTAGCTCCCGGACCCCAGCGCTCACCATCCTGCTGGGCAGCCTACTATCACCCACGCCGCTAGGGAGCCGGCTAGCCCGGTCCCCCATGAGCGGCGCCTGTCTGGTAGCCTCGCTGCAGCGTCCGGCGGGGAGCCGGGCTGCAGCGCACCCCCCTCGCCGGCTAGCAGCCCGGGACGTCCGTCCCGGCTGCTGCGGCTGGCCACCCGTGCTGGGCTGAGGCGCCGGTAGCAGAGCTCCCGGCCCCCAGCGGCGGCTCTCACATAGAGCACTGCAGCGGGAGCCGAGCTCCCAGCCGCAGCGCTCACCCTTCTCCCCGGCGCGCACACTCCAGTGCGCCCGGGGCTACACTGACCGCTGCCGGGAGCGGAGCTCCCGGACTCCGGCGGTCAGCGGCTGCCTCCTCTCCCCCGGCGTGCACACTCTGCTGAGCGCGCCGGGGGCTGTCCTCCCTGCCGTGGTCTCCGGAGGGGTCCGGGACCACGGCACAGTTAAAAATACATTTTTTACACACTTTATACATCACGGCGCCTAGCGCCCAACATAATTCAAATATGGCGCCAAGCGCCCATTGTCCTTGCAAATGGCGCCAGGCACTAGGGATTAACCCCTTCAGTGCCAGGGCGGCCATTTGCCTCGTGGCTGGGGCTCTCCGGCCACACTCCTCCCCCCCCCATTCAAGCGGGTCAACCAGGGACCCGTGTCCCAACGATTTGGGTCCTGGTCCCGCAGTCCGTTGGGGTGAAGGGGACGCTACCTGGGGGGTGTAGGCTCTGGCCTAGACAGTTCATCCATAGTGTAGTGGGCCTCTCTTCGTGGGTGCACAATGTTCAAATAGTCCACCCGAAGTCCAAGTTCAAGGCTCCACCACAAAAGTCTGTCCAATTCCCCCAAGGTCGGTTGCAGCCACCTAACAGGTAGGTGGTAAGTCACCACGGTGGGGGGCCGGTTACAAACAAGTGCCACCCACGGTGTCCCAACTGTGGCATACCCCACCTCCCACAATAGCAGTTTTCTGCTCAAACAGGCCACAGGGTGCTCCTGCCCATATGGCTCTTTCTGGCTTGGTACTGCTCCCAGTCCGTGCAGTGGCGCAATAGTTCGTAACACACAGTCCTGGTCAAGAATGTGCGCCATCAGCACTGGAGCGGGTACCCGAGCCTCCTTCAATGACTGGAATGCCAACTCGCAAGCGGGTGCAAAGTCCACTGACTTGGGAATGCCCTTCCTAGCCATCTCTGTCAAGGGGTTCACTACAGGACTAAAGTCAATGACAACATGTCCGTAGGGCCTTACAGGTTCTAAGGTCAGTACCGGTCTGGGTGATGTGGGTCGGGGACAGCCTCTGGTTGCCTCCACCCCCTCTGGGTTGGGCCTACCCCTGTCTCCTCCCACATGGTGCCCCAGGCACTGCACCTCCGTCATTCCTACCTGGCAACTGTCTGCCCTAACTGTCAGACCTGCCCTCCAATCCTCTTCTGTCGACCTATGACTCGGGAAACCTACCCTGTCACCTAGGCCTACTCCTTCCTCCTCGTCCGCTACCTGTGCCACAGGGATGGCGGCCAGACCACCAGCCTCTGGATCCTGTGTGGCATCCACTACAGGGAGGCTGCGTGTCTTCCCCGATCTACTGCGCACAGGCAGGGGACCTGCTATGTCCACAGCAACTTGCTGCAAGGGTTCTCCTATGGGCAGAGGCCCAGAGACAACACAACCGCTGGAGTGCCCCGGCTGCCAACGCATGGCACCAGCCTTACAGTTGGTCTGGGCGTCATCCGACATTCCAGACCAGGGTAAGCTCTGTGTCAGGCACTTCAGGGTACGGTCTGTCTCCGGGTTACTGTCCAAAGGGGTTTCGCTGGCAACCGACACCGGTTGCACAGGAACGTCCCCTGAGGGGACCAGTTGGACACATTCCCTATCTGGTCTATCCCCTCCCACTTTCCTGGCTACCCTGTACCTTAACCCTTCCCGCCAGGTCAACCTCCCCGCCCCAACCCTGTCAAGGCCGCTGCCAGAGTGGCGCCTCATGCCTTTCGGGGATGGGTCAGAGAGTTGAGCCTCCCTAAACTCCTGCCTGTGGCCCTCAATCTCTCCTAAATTGGGACACTCTACAGGGGGATCTAGGGGGGGACTACTAGGGTCAGTCTGGTAGGGGTCAGTCATGGAAAAGTCAATGTGGTTTCTCATACTCACCGCCGGAGTTGGCAAACCACTTGGGTCAGGAACATCATTGGGCACCCCCACAGGATCACACGAGCTGGAACCGACATCCTCTGCGTTGCTAGGGGACGTAGGCATACCAGAGGCAAAAGGCATGCGGGGTCGATGTACTGATCTAGCCGCTGTGATCTTTTCCTCTGGGCTGGTTGATGCTGTGGTTGGCTGTGCTGGCAGTTGTCTAGCAGCTGTAGTCTTTTCCTCTGGGCTGGGCTGTGCTGGAGTAGCTGATGTCAATGGTGGTTTTGGAACTTGACTCCGGGGAATGGCGCCAACAAACGTAGTGACGATCCCACCACCCAGATCATTTCCTAGGACCACATCAGTTGGGAGACCATCCATGACGGCAACTTCTCGTAACTCTGGTCCAGCTCCCCAGTCCAGGTAGACTCTTGCCATGGGAACCGCTTTTTCTGTTCCTTCTGCCAGGGTGACTGTGGCAGTGCGACCCTGCAATACTGCAGCAGGATCTATAAGGTGGGGGCTCACCACAGTGATTGAGGCCCCAGAGTCTCTTAGGCCTTCTCCCTGCAGGGGTCCCACGTGGACTGGCTGCAGGTGCCTCCACATGTTGTGTAGGGGCTTTTTGGCCATGCAGGTGACTCTCTCCGCAGAGTGCACCTGTCTCTCGCCACACTCCATCGGACTGACTGGAGGGGGAACAGTCTCTGTAGGCTCATCTCCTCTCGTCAAACAAGCGATCCGGGCTCCAGCACTCGGATTTGGGGCACGAGTCTGGGGTGCTTGGGATGCAGGACAGTTCATCCTCAGATGTCCGATTTTCCCACAGCCGTAGCACTTCTTCTCCAGTCGTGGCACCGATGATCTCTGATCAGTTGCAGGGACGCTGCGGTGCGGTTGCTGGCCAAGAGCACCCGGGTTGGAAGATGCTTGTCTTTGGGGTTGATGAGCTGAAGAGGGTGGACCCCTTGGTGGTACAGTCTGTTGGAGCTGGCTGCTGGCGGGGCGCTTCTGCCCCCGTGGCCGAATTGCCACATACTTGTCTGCTAATTGGGCAGCCATCTTTAAGCTGGGTGGCTCCCGATCTAGCACCCACTCCTTCACTTCTTGGGCGCACCTGCGGTAGAACTGCTCCCTGCAAATCAGGTCGATCAGTGCGTCCCATGTAGTGGCTTCCGAATCCTTCACCCACTTCACCACGTACTGCCGCAGCTGGGTGGCGAACTGCTCATGGGTGCTGCTAGGATTCTTGGGCAAGTCTCTGAACTTCTTCCTGTAAGACTCTGGAGTGATGAAGAATCGCTGGAGGAGGGCCTTCTCGACTTCGTCGTAGTTCCCACAGTCCTCCGTCGCCACTCCTCGATAGGCCTCCAAGGCCTCTCCATGCAGAGTGGGCACAAGGTGTCTCACCCACTCTGACTTGGGTAGATCATGTAGTTTACAAGTCCTCTCAAAGACTTGCAAATGTCCATCAATGTCCCCATCACTGTCTGCAAACTTGGCAAACTGAACTCGTCCTGATCTGTGTACAACAGCTGACAACGGCTCCCGGGGTACCACGGCCTGTGGTGCCCGCTCATCACGCCACATCTGGATGATGATCAAGCGCTCTTGCTCCGTTGCCCTTTCCCCCAATTCCGCTAGCCGATCTGCTAGGGTATCCGGGCCGCCCCCCCTGGGACGTTGGGATCCTGGCCCTGCTAGGGATTGCTGGGAAACATGGCTGTTGTGAGAGAGGGCGGGGCTTGTGGTTCTCACCGGTTCCTTACGAAGGTCCACTGTTGGGCCGTCCTCTGCGATGCTGACGCCGTCAGTGCTTTCCACCTCCGCCCGATGAGACTCCTCCCAGCTCCTGAGCGCCGCCTGCATGACGCTCCTGGACGCGTTGGAAGGGATATCCACACCCTTCCCCTGGCATACGATCTCCAGATCCTCCTTGGACATTCCGCTGAATTCCGCCATCTTGTGCGTTCTCCTGTGCTGCAGTTACTCCTCTCCTGAGTAACTCGGCTTCTCCAATCAGGTGATGAAAAGCCGCCTGGGATGATCCCACCGCTGCCACCAATTTCTGTGACAGGACGATACCGTACGGAAGCACTCGCAGCTTCCGCGTCCCGTTGACTGTGCACAGAATGGAAGGTCAAGCCGCACGAGGCCTGACCACATAGGGGATTCCCGCTTACCGTCAGTAACCGCCTGTTACTGACTCCACCCACTGCGCTGTGGGCGGGTTCTCGCTGCCACCACCAAACTCCTAACCTGCCGTGGCGTTTGGAACCACGGTTCTGCTCTGTATGTGCCGACGCACTGCTTTACCACACCTGTGTGGTGTCGACGAATCCCCACTAGCCACTTGCTAGGCCTCTACCGGTAGCTGGCGGAAGGCGGAGCTTGGAGACGTCAGGTGCTTCCCTGGACAGCCGGAGAACGGGGCTAGGTTTGGCCTAACCCTGTTGGTCACAAGATGAAGCAGTCTTCTTGAGGCAAAGGTGTTTATTGCTCAAATAACCTTTAAAAAGGCTCCTCCCTATTGCTAGGGGCAACAGCATACAATCAAGATCTTTTCAGCAGAAGAAGATGTTACAATACACTCTCCTATGGGCCAACTGCCCTTCTTTTATCCCTCTCCAAGACCCCTTACCACAGGGGGTAAGCCCGCCCTGTGGTGCACAACCAATCAATGTTTACCCATGAGCTGTGCATGCTCTGGTCTCATGCACACCTAACATTGTTCCCTATGGACAGTGGGGAGTGGTCGGTCTCTTTTGTCTCTCCCATCTGGGAGAGCAGGGTACTCCCACGGTGCCGTTCAGTCTGGCTGGGGGGAGGTTTTCCCTCCTAAACTGACTTCCAGAAACCTGCCCGGGACCCCTCTCACTGCCTGCAGCCTGGATTTGGGCTCCAGAGCTGGGCAGCCTGGCTCCCCGGTCCAGGTTTCTTGGCACTACGGCTGATCTCCATGGAGCTCCAAGAAACCACTCAGCTTGTTTCATAGCTAAGCTGCTTCTCTTTCTCCCGGTACCTCTTGGAACTGTGAGGCTGGATGGGAAAACATTCCGTTTTTGGGGAAAAGGTCTGGGAGAATCCATCAGCCTGCACAGCTATGGATTCCCCCCTCCTGGGACACACAATCAAGTAAGTGCACTTTCTCTTTAAATACATTACATTTTAAATCACACTGTACATTTCCCTCTAAATATACACTGAGCCTGTGCCTTGCACAGACTCTACATACTCAGGCACTGCAGTGCCTTCCCTAGCCCTGCAGCCTGGCTGCTAGGGCTCTCTCTCTGTGCTGGAGGTATGGGGCTGGCTTCCCCCATCCTCCAGCCTGCCTTCCTGCCTCTGGGGTTCCAGGGAGCTGGCTCTCCCTGTTCCCCCAGTGTGGCACTACTTTTGTGGCCCCGCCGCACGCAGCGGCGCACCCCCCTGTACCAAAGTCCGGCGGCCCGGGACACTTGTCCCGGCCGCCGTGACCCTGGCTTGTTTCAGCG
Source organism: Pseudophryne corroboree (assembly GCF_028390025.1). Lineage (NCBI taxonomy): Eukaryota > Metazoa > Chordata > Amphibia > Anura > Myobatrachidae > Pseudophryne > Pseudophryne corroboree. The sequence continues at coordinate 36,404,295 of NC_086455.1, forward strand.
CTGAGGCGCCGGGAGCGTAGCTCCCGGACCCCAGCGCTCACCATCCTGCTGGGCAGCCTACTATCACCCACGCCGCTAGGGAGCCGGCTAGCCCGGTCCCCCATGAGCGGCGCCTGTCTGGTAGCCTCGCTGCAGCGTCCGGCGGGGAGCCGGGCTGCAGCGCACCCCCCTCGCCGGCTAGCAGCCCGGGACGTCCGTCCCGGCTGCTGCGGCTGGCCACCTGTGCTGGGCTGAGGCGCCGGGAGCAGAGCTCCCGGCCCCCAGCGGCGGCTCTCACATAGAGCACTGCAGCGGGAGCCGAGCTCCCAGCCGCAGCGCTCACCCTTCTCCCCGGCGCGCACACTCCAGTGCGCCCGGGGCTACACTGACCGCTGCCGGGAGCAGAGCTCCCGGACTCCGGCGGTCAGCGGCTGCCTCCTCTCCCCCGGCGTGCACACTCTGCTGAGCGCGCCGGGGGCTGTCCTCCCTGCCGTGGTCTCCGGAGGGGTCCGGGACCACGGCACAGTTAAAAATACATTTTTTACACACTTTATACATCACGGCGCCTAGCGCCCAACATAATTCAAATATGGCGCCAAGCGCCCATTGTCCTTGCAAATGGCGCCGGGCACTAGGGATTAACCCCTTCAGTGCCAGGGCGGCCATTTGCCTCGTGGCTGGGGCTCTCCGGCCACAGTGTTGTTAATATTGGCCAAGCTAGATTACAGTACAGGCAGTTAGCAAGCCATTGTTTATTTTTTTACAGTGCAGAAACTTAGTTACCTTAGGTACCTTATCTATTGTCTAAGTGTGACACACTGTGATTCGGCAGGCTGTACTCCACTGCATTCACATAAATAATTTAAGTACTGTGACTCCACCGTGTGAGTTGTAATTTGCGAAAAAATAAAAAAGTTTTAAAAAATTACTTTTTTTTTGTACAACTTGTGTGCTGTACCCCACTGCCCTCACGTAAATATAAGTGGTCTGACTCCGCCATGTGAGTTATTTGCAAGAAAAAGTTTAAAAAGATGTTTTTATAAAATTGTAATTTTTTTTGTACAACTTTTGTGCACTGTATCCTACTGCAGTTTTGTTCATATAAATATAAGCAGTGTGGCTCCCCACAGACTGAGTTGTCATTTGCAAAAAAAAAATAATAATATTATTTTGTTTGTACAACTGGTGTGCGCTGCACTCCACTTTGTTCACATGCATATAAGTACTGTGACTCCGCAGACTGTGCCCCAGTGTGTTAACATAATATACTGTAATCCTTTTTATGTACAATTCGTGTATGCTATGGGTGCTGTCGTTCACATAAGTATAAGCACTGAGTTATTATGGATCATGACTATAGAAAAGTAGGTGCAGCAACCAAGTACTAGTGCCATGGCTGCTGCCAGTCATGATAGTACTACAACATCTAGTACAGTGGTCCAGGGGGCAGAACGTTTAAGAAAGGGCATCTGAAATCAAAATCTTTCACACTGTTAAAAAAGGGATAGTGGTGTCACATTAATGATAAATCAGTGGTTAAAAAAAATGAACACTAAGAATCAAACTGTGTTTACAAATCCCTGAGTAGAGTCTAGGGGTGCCCACATTAACTATGTGTGAGTCTGACATTTCTCATTCTATACTCATAGAGAATCCTCCTTTTCCTCCTTCCACTATTTCTGCACCATCTGTAAATGTGGGGAGGAGCAGTAGAAGTAAAGATGGTGGTGGCGATGATGATGATGTCATAATAGAAATTGAGGATGCTACTGTGGAAGTGGAAGAGGATGAGGGGTATATTTGTGTACTATCTGATTCTACAGAGGATGAGGATGTTTATGATGTTGTTTGTGTAAGTCAGCCACCAGTGGCTCAGTTCTTGCCTGTGATAAAAAGAAAGCCATTGTGATACCTAGGCATAAAACCAAAAATCCACTTTGGGATTATGGGATTATTTTTACCCAAATCTTGACATTTGTGAAGGCATCTGCTCCATTTGTGAAGCCAAAGTTAGTAGAGGTAGGGACGTTAACCATCTAGGTACATCCACCATGTTGTCATTTGTGTCAAGTACATGAAATTTATTTTACAAAATTATAATAATCATCAATCTCCTCAATAGTTTGGAGCTAGTCCTTCAAAAATAATGGTTTTTTTTTTTTTTTTTTTTTTTGGGGGGGGCACAAACAAACCAAGCACTTCAGGCACAAAAGTGGCAGTCCCTGTTGCTGAAGTGATTGGTTTGTTAAACTGTGCATGTCCTTCATGAAAGTGGGTGGAAAGGCCCAAGGACAATTCCATACTTGCCAAAATTTATTTTCATAATGGGCTGTATTTTTGGGGAGCAATGGGGATGATCTTTGCATTACTACTTTGCAACACATTTTAAGCAAGAAATGATGTGGTGCCTCACATATGTTAATTTTAATTAATCAATCACTATTGTATTTTTTATGGCCTTTTCTCTCCTGATTTGCTGCAAAACCAAAGGACAATGTAGTCCACTTCTCAATTTTCATTTTATTAATAATCAATCAATGATTCTTGTGTTTTATTATGTCCTTTTCTATCCTGACTTGCTGCAAAACAGAATGTCAATATAGTCCACGTCTCAATTTTATTTTTCTATAATAATCAATCAATGTATTGATCATTCTTTTATTCTATTTCTTTTATGTCCTTTTCTCTCCTCACTTGCTGCAAAACAGAAGATTAATATAGTCAACCTCGCAATTTAATTTTTTTTAATAATCAATAAATCAATCAATCAATTATTCTTTTTCCTGCCTTCCACTATATACTCAAAATCCATTTCCCTGTTCTTCCCTTAAGGTCTCTGTGCTAGTTCTTGATTAATGAAAAAACATTCTTGGGTACTTTCTATGGGGTCTTATAGTTTATTAAACTGCCATCCTGTCTGCCACTGCAGTGCCACTGTTTCCTACATGTGCCATGTTTGCAGTTGAAGTGCCACATGTTTTGGCCGCCCACTGCTGTCACTTAACTTAATCAGTCAGCTAGCTCAGTACAACCTTTTGCCCTAAACTGTATGAATACAATATTGTGAGCTGTGAGGTGGTAAATATTGACTAGAAATGAGTGTAAATAAATATTATTGAGGTTAATAATACTGTAGGGGCAAAAACAGGCCCAAATAAGGTGATTTTAGCTGTTTTTATCAATTAAAAAAAATATAGATTCAAAACCAAAACACTTGAGGGTGGTTTTGGCAAAAACAATAATAAAGTTTCTTATAACGTTTCTCACCCAGGATGCTACTAAGACCCTCATCCACTCACTGGTCATCTCCAGGACTACTGCAATCTCCTCCTTTCTGGCCTCCCTCAAAAATGCCTCTCTCCAATCTATCCTCAATGCTGCTGCCCGTCTCATCTTCCTCACCAAACGTACTACATCCACATCCCCTCTCTTGCAGGACCTTCACTGGCTCCCCTTCCCATTCAGAATACAATTCAAGTTTCTCACACTCACCTACAAAGCCCTCACCCACTCCTCTCCCTCTTACATCTCTGACCTTATCTCTCTTTAGATTTCCACCCGTCCTCTTCGCTCTGCTAATGCACGCCGTCTCTCCTGTCAACTGATTACCTCCTCCCACTCTTACCTACAAGATTTTGCATGTGCTGCTCCCTATCTCTGGAATGTTCTACCTCTCCCCATCCGACTCTCCACCTCTCTACAAAACTTCAAACGGGCTCTCAAGACCCACTTCTTTACCAAACCCAGCCAACTCTCCTCCTAACCCTCTTGTCTATGCTCACTGTCTACCCCTTCTGTGTTTTGGAATGGGGAGAGATAGCGCTCACTGGGGGAAGGTTAGGATGAGTGCTGCTAGACCTGGAGGTGTCCTACCTCCTGTTGCAGATAATTGGAAGGAATGGGTCAGCGCACTCTAAGGGTGTGGATGTTGAGGAGGGGGGGGGGGGGTAGAAATGAGGGGGGGGGGGGATTGACCTTGTTCTTGTATGAGGATAACCAATGATATTTATGTTCCCTGTAAGTGCAATGATAACCCGTGAGACAAGATGGATTGTGTATATTTATTGATTGTATGTTACGTATCAGTGAACGTCCCTCTTCAGGTATGTCCTGCAGACTACCCTTTCTGAGTGTACCCTCCTAAATGGTACACCTGTGCCTGGGCCCTTACAGTCAATGTGTCCAAAATGCCACTATCAGGTGTGTCTTGCAGACCACCCTTTATATGTATACCCTCCTGATGGTATACCCTACTCAGAAGGACCCCAGCTGGGGTTAATGTCAGGTGTACCTTATTACGGGTCACCTTTACCATAGGTGTGGTTGGCCTATGTGCTTCTGGTTAATTTTCTGTTAGTGTATTCTTGTGAGTGTGACAGTTTGCGGCGTCCCGCCTGTCAGACTCTATCTGGTGTCCTCGGCTGGAGGTTGCGGGTGTGGGGCTGTAAGGTCTCACTTACCGCCGGGGGCAAAGCTGGCGCGCCTGCCGCCGGTGTCTGCAGTCCCGTCCCGCTTCCTATGTTGCCTCCGTGGGTCCTTTCTGTAGCTCCGGTCCCCGTCCCTGTCACAGGCGCCGTTGTATTTCTCCTGCTTGCGGGGTCTCGTCTACTACTTCCTGGTGCCGGTGTCACGTGCAAGGTCACGTGAGCGGGCAGTGTAAGTCCGAAGCAGTGTGTTCTCCCTCTCCGGCCGGAGAAGGGGATCTGTGGTACAATTAGGAGGTGAAAGTCTGTGTATGTATCAGGTCTCCAACGCGTTTCAGCATATGTGCCTTTTTCTAGGATTCTAGGAAACGCGTTGGAGACCTGATACATACACAGACTTTCACCTCCTAATTGTACCACAGATCCCCTTCTCCGGCCGGAGAGGGAGAACACACGGCTTCGGACTTACACTGCCCGCTCACGTGACCTTGCACGTGACGCCGGCACCAGGAAGTAGTAGACGAGACCCCGCAAGCAGGAGAAATACAACGGCAACTGTGACAGAGACGGGGACCGGAGCTACAGAAAGGACCCACGGAGGCAACGTAGGAAGCGGGACGGGACTGCAGACACCGGCGGCAGGCCCGCCAGCTTTGCCACCGGCGGTAAGTGAGACCTTACAGCCCCACACCCGCAACCTCCAGCCGAGGACACCAGATAGAGTCTGACAGGCGGGACGCCGCAAACTGTCACACTCACAAGAATACACTAACAGAAAATTAACCAGAAGCACATAGGCCAACCACACCTATGGTAAAGGTGACCCGTAATAAGGTACACCCGACATTAACCCCAGCTGGGGTCCTTCTGAGTAGGGTATACCATCAGGAGGGTATACATATAAAGGGTGGTCTGCAAGACACACCTGATAGTGGCATTTTGGACACATTGACTGTAAGGGCCCAAGCACAGGTGTACCATTTAGGAGGGTACACTCAGAAAGGGTAGTCTGCAGGACATATCTGAAGAGGGACGTTCACTGATACGTAACATACAATCAATAAATATACACAATCCATCTTGTCTCACGGGTTATCATTGCATTTACAGGGAACATAAATATCATTGGTTATCCTCATACAAGAACAAGGTCAATCCCCCCCCCCTCATTTCTATCTTCCCACCCCTCCTCAACATCCACACCCTTAGAGTGCGCTGACCCATTCCTACCCCTTCTGTGTCACTCCAGTCTGTTAGCTCCTCACCTTTTAGATCAGAGGTTCTCAAACTCGGTCCTAGGGGGCCCACACAGCGCATGTTTTGCAGGTCTCCTCACAGAATCGCAAGTGAAATAATTAGCTCCACCTGTGGACCTTTTAAAATGTGTCAGTGAGTAATTAATACACCTGTGCACCTGCTGGGTTACCTGCAAAACATGCACTGTGTGGGCTCCCGAGGACCGAGTTTGAGAACCTCTGTTTTAGATTGTAAGCTCGCAAGAGCAGGGACTTCTTTCCTCATGTGCCTTTCCTTTTCTTACACTATCTCATACTCCATACTCCCTTTGATGGCACCTATCCCCGGGTTTTTCTATACCTGTCCTATATTTTCATGAACTGTAAGCGCTGTTTTCTTGTTTGCTCATTTGATTATGTACTATGTAATGGGCGCTGCGGATCCCTTGTGGCGCCATATAAATAAAGGGTAATAATAATAGTAAAGTTAATACAGATGCAAAACCAAAAGCGAAACATGGGGGTTGATGCACAGCTCTAATTTGGATACCGTTTGGAGGCCTTTTCCTATCTTATGCATGTCTCTTTAAATTTCTTAGAATGCTCTCTGGTCTTAATTTTTATAGCTTTTACCAATGTTTTTTGACCAATGTCTTTCATCTCAAAACAGTTGACTTTTTTATTGATTCACAGGTATAGTCTAATTAATAGCCAAAGCTAGGGCAATATACTGTATTTCATCTACAGTATGTATGTAAACATGTAGATTCTACAGCACAAGGAGTTGAATACTTATATTCAATACATTTTCTTATACTTACCGTATATTGAATACAAGTTGCATGTTTGCAGAGACATAATGAACTATGAGTTTGAAAATGTATTAGCCCACTGGTTCACAGTGACATCACTGTCTAGACTGTAGAACAATGTTTGTCATTTGTCAGACACGTCATTTTATGATCTACTTTTATGAACACATTTGCAAGCCACTGTATAATGATATTGTTAATAACATATGGATACATCATAACAAGTAAACATCTAAATAGAATAATCATAAAACTTATTAAATAGGTTTTAATATTTATTGTGGTCACATTTTTATTAATTAATATTAATAACATGGATGTAGTTGGCAGCCCGATGGTCAAGATGGCATCCCAACTCCACTCAGTACCCTGACACCAGAATCCCAAACACTCAGCATCCCGAACATAAGTATGAAGAAGGAAGAGGGTTAGGGTTAGGCTGCAGGGGGAAGGTTAGGGTTAAGCACTAGGAAGAGGGTTAGTATTAGGCTGCGGGAGGGGAGGGTTAGGGTTGGGCTGCAGGAAGGGAGGGTTAGCGTTAGGTTGGGTGTAGGGAGGGTTAGGGGGAGGGTAAGGAAAAGGATCAGCAAAGTTACTAAAATGTGTCGGGAAGCCACTGTTGGTATCTTGATTGCTGGTATCTTAACTGTAGGGATCCCGTACCCAAAACCTGATATCACATTGGTACATTATTCATTTTAAATCAGTATACGGTTATTAAAAAAAATTACAATACAATTATATATGATATAAAAAAATGGTTTAATACATTATTATATGAAGCATGATAAAAAACAATATACAGTATGAACATTTATATGTACATATCTCGGCACAATTGACATAAAAATGTAAAGAGAAGATTACATCACATCTATGTATATAAAGTATAACTATTTAATGACATCCATTAACCAAAAAGTCACTACTATCTGTTACCCGAAATAATCCTCATGGGATTAAAGAATTGATTTCATATATCTAAAATGACTTCCTTCATGACAGTCTAATTCCCAAATACATTTTCTATATTAATTGGAACATGTTCTATTCATTTTAAAGTTAAAGAGTTTTAAATTATTATTATTTATTATTATTATTATTTATTTGATTGTGAGGAACAGTAATAAAATATCTGGTAAGACAATGGGCCAAAGGTTTCAGTTATAGTTTCCACTTTAAATGTCATAGGTGGTCCGATTCTTTATTCTAAATTTCTTTTCAACCTAGTTTTTAAAACCTTTTTGGTTTTTCTTCATCCACTTGCACACCAATTGTTTATCAAGAAAACCTGACACTAAAATTAGACTTTACAATGGAACTTTCTTAAAATTACTTATGGTTTAGCAGGTACAGTAAATGTAGGCCCAAAAATATTTTATAATGCTAATTTACAGTAGCACATTTTCCATTTCTTTTAGCATCACTATTGCACTTAATAATGATGCCCATTGAAAATACTTTATTAGTTTATTTTGGTGCGCTGTGATTATTTACTTTCTTTATATATTCAAATAATTGAAATAAGATGCCATTAATCCTTTTTGGAATAATTCAATAGGAAACCTGAATGCAAAAACATTTGTACAGGAAGTCTGGTTTTGTATAAATATGTCTACTTTAATAGAATTCCTTCTTAACTGCAAAAACTGTGACTTCTGTGTATTTATCTTTTAATTTGTCTATTTTGGCAAATGACAACTACTTCTTAGTATAAAGGTATTTGCGTCAATATTTTTTTTAAGTGTTAGTTTCCAGCTTTCTAAATCCATCTATCTCTAACACTAATTACAAAAATCTATTATATTTTGTATTAGCGTTACCTGTAAAAGAAAGGTTACAATAATTAGTTTTCAATGCTAAAATAACTCTGGAATATCGTTCTCAGTGCCATCTCAATATTATATACAATTATTGATTTATCACTTATAAAATATATTATTTTTTTATCCAATCAATGGGGAATTATAAAACTATTTCTCCATTCTCCCTTAAAAACATGTTAACATTATTTGTGGTAGATTTTTTTACTTACCACTGTTCTTTGAGCCTGCAAATAAATTTTATTCTAAAATACAAAAAAAAGATGGTTTAAAATAAAACGTGTCATCCAAAAAATATTTTTCTTACTAATCGATAATTAACTATCCTTACTTAAAGTATTATCAATAAGAACAGGACGAAACCTAGGCTGCAGAAACACCTGAGCAAAATGTAGTGACTTTGCAAGCAGATACTTCCTAGTATGGAATATACATTTTGCTTCACTCAAAGAGAGAGATATCTAAACTCTTTCCATGGGAGTGTGAAGAATAAAGTCCCCAGACATCTATAGTCAACCAGGTATGAATCTCTTTCTAATTAAACTCCTCTAATTTTATCTCTTAAATATGAATCCATGTTATGGACATACAGTATCGCTGCAGATTCAACTCTATAAAGTGAGATACATTTTTTTTGTTAATGAGCTTACCCCAGATGTAATTGGTCTTCCAAGAGTTGGATGTAACTCTCTATAGATTTTAGTTATATGATGTCAAATGGGTATAACTAGACAATTTGCATACATGTAATAAAACTCATCCTTAGAAATATTTTAAGTCTTAGATATTAAGAAAATAATTCCTCTTTAATGTTTTCAGTTACATCATTTGACAATTTAGTATAAGTATTGACCTCATCTAAAATGATGTTGGCTACTTTTAATCTTCACTTTCCTGAATAACAATCCCCCCACTTTATTAACTGCCTTGATGACCAGTTTTGCTTTAGTTAAAAACCCCTATAAAGCATCCTGTTATCCTATTTTAAAGGAACATTTTTCTAAAAAGAAGTCCATAGAATTTAAATGATGTCAATGCCTGTGCTAAACTTCCCAAAGGTCATACGTTATCCAATGATCCCAGTCAAAATGGCCAGGGAGCTATATCTGCTTTCCCGAGTCATCTCCAGGCACAGACAGACCCAACTGTGTGTATTGGCCCAACACAAAACCAAATGAAGTAGCTTTACTTCTTATAGTCTCCTAAATTCCTTTGACTGGGTCATTGGAGTGGAGTTCTAGTTTATCCAACACTCATTGGTTCTTCCTGTACTGAGGGGCTTGAAATGGGGCGAGCTTATCATTCTTTCACCTGGGATCCCATGAATCAATGACAACTGAGTGCACCAACAGGGAATAGCGAGAGATTGACTTATTATGGAAGGGCTTATTCCCTTTCCAAGTGTAACACCTTAGCACATTATGAGCCAGACCTGGTGTACCAAAAGCTCCCACATATGTTATGGTAGTGACTCCCCAAGTTCATACTCACAAAGGTGATGTTGAATGCTATGTTAAGATCTAGGTTTAGAGTCTAACTCTATTAGGCTATGACTTTGCTATGTTGATTATAAGGTAACATTTATATTACATGGTAATTTTCAAAAGCGTACAGAAAATAAAGAGCAATATTCTCGCTTGATATGCAAATAAATACTATGTAAAAATATATACTAGTCCAGTGGTTCCCAAACTGTGTGCCGTGGCACCCTGGGGTGCCGCGGGACACTTGCAGGGGTGCCTCAGGTTGGTGGTCAAGGACCAATTCAAACTATTTATTGTCAATTTAATAGGCAAAACCAGTGCTGATGGCTTCCAGTTATAAAATATGTGGACAAACAGAAGCAAATCTTGTCCATCACCACATAACTGACCCTAAGGACGACATATAAACGCAATCTACTTCATGTAATATTTCTTTCTAAATTTCTCAATAAGAAACTTGTGGCCTAGGGGTGCCGTGAAAAAAAAATCTGACACTCCAGGGTGCCGTGACTCACAAAAGTTTGGGAACCACTGTACTAGTCTAAATTTAGCAAAGTGAGCCTGCTGTGATCTTTGGACTTATTTGAAGGAAACTTTGTTTTGTTTGTTTTTCTTCTCATACTAACCTCAAAAGGATTAGATTCTGGCAGGAGTAAAGCAGTTAATCATTACAACTACCTTTGTCTTAGCATTCTCTGATTTAAACAAGAGGGAGTTTGTCTGCGATCTTTACAGTATGTGTACTACAAGCTGCCAAACTTTCAAAACATCTGTAAAATAAACTTCACCAGAATAATAAAACAAAAATTTATTTGAATGGAATCCAAAATTTTAAAATAAACCTTTCCAATTTAAACAACTTTCCAATTTAAAATGTTGCTTAATATTGCATGATTAATTCCAGCAATTAACTGATAATACTGGTCATTTCCTGAACTACAAAATGTAAATAAAGGGTTTTTTTCAGCTGAAACAAAAGCTCTTTCTATTTTTAAATATTCTTTATACTATGAAAATATAGAATAAATAGAGTGTTTTTGTACTCACATTCAACATCCATTAAAACAACATTACCTAGATTACTACGTTCAGTGACCACTTTTGTTCCAAGTGGACACGCTATTAATCTGGTGACATTCCTACTTGTGTAAACATTAAGTCACCGAGACCATTAAATATTGTAAAGAATGTCAGTCCTACACCCACTGGGTGAGGTTCACGAGACGTCGAAGTTAAAGTTATTCCTTTGCATTCAAATGAGCTGGATGTCTGATATTCTGTATAAATGGTAGTCGTGGAAACCAGGAGCAACAGTTTCTGGTCTGCTGAATCCGGACTTAATGAATGGATAGTCTTTCATTACACCGCTAAATATTGTGTCTTATTTAAAATCTTTGTATGCATTTTTCTTCAAGTGTTTTCATGTTCCTGGTGGGGTGCTTGTTTTTTGAGAGAACAATAGGCCAAGCTGAAGACTGAAATATGAAAAAGCCATGTAAAGTGATTGCGGATGTATTATTCAAAGTGTTAGTGGCAAATAAAACTCCAGATGTTTTCCTGACTTCCTTCCTGATGGGTGGAATGTCTCCCCAATCATTAGTAATTTATAAGCCAAATGTTCTTAAATGCAAGTGTCAGACAAATCTCAAAGCAAAAATAAAATAAAATGAAATAGAAGCAACAGTCCTAGTCATGGCGAAATGTCAATGAAAGCATTGAATGAGGCCAAACCGCCATTTACAGAAAAGGATACAAAATTCAAACTCATTATTTTTCTAGTGCAGTCAAGTAGGGAAAGAAAAGCTGTGGTACAATGATGTCGTAGATGAACTGTTTATATATAGAAATACTGGTCACTTATTCAGTGTTATTAAATGTTTAATATTCCCAAACATGAATATAAGTGGTTAAGATACATATTCAAACAAAATAGACAAGCATTACAGTATTAATTTACTGTTCCTACAGTATTAATAATTTCAATAACATTCATTTTCACTCATTTCCAACATTATTATCAACATGTACACACATATCCCCCTTATCCTGACCCACTTCCACACACAAATCATCATTTTCTATTATGTCCTCCTCATCATCACCATCTTTACTTCTACTGCTCCCCACGTGTGCAGATGGTACAGAAATGGTGGAAGGAGGTGAAAGAGGCTTCTCTATGAGGACAGTGTGAGAACTATCAGGCTCACACATAGCTGACCTGGACACCCCTAAACGTTCCTCAAGAATGTCTGTTGGTCCTGGTGCCCAGTTTGTCTTACTGACTCTGCAGCTAACTTTCCTTTTGATGTTTTTTCTTTACCACTGTAAAATTAAATGATTTTATAAGCCCTGACCTAAGCCCTCTATGCCCCTGAGCATTGGCCTTAGTAGATGACGTTGACGGACTTGTATCGTTATGACTGGTGGCAGCTCCTGCACCACTAGTATGTGCTTTACGCTCTCCTCTCCACAAACATGAAAGAAGTTGGGTACAGCACACACAACACTTTGTACAAAAATGTTAATAGTCTGAAATAGTAATCAAACACTGTGGTTTAATTTCACCAGCAGTGGCGCACAATACATGTATGAGTCAGAAATACTAATCTAACACTGCGGTTTAATTTCACCAACAGTGTCACACAATACGTGTATGAGTCAGAAATAGTAATCAAACACTGCCAATTATTATCACCAACAGTGTTGCACAATATGTGTATGAGTCAGAAATAATAATATACTGCGGTCTGACCGGCAGTGTCACAGTAGTTATGAAAATAAAATAAAAATTGTAAAGTACACTGGGGTATCAGCACAAACAAACAAAAAATATATATTTTTTATAATTATATTTTAGGCTTTTTAGCTATTATTATTTTCATTTTACATTGGGGTGGAGCCCCTGGATGGAAGGACAGATCACCCCTGGGATGGACATATCACCCTTTTTTTAACATTGGGGCAGAGCCTCTTGATGTATATGGACAGATCACCCTTGTTGTCAGATACACAACCAGATGACAGACAGAGTACCCCTGGACTGATACTGATATATAGGACACACCAGCCCCTGGATGTACACACAGTATACTGGGATTTTTTTTTAACATTGGGGCAGAGCCCCTGGCTGTATGTGGATTATGGTTAGGTCACCCCTTGTCATATACACCCCTTAACGACAGACAGAGCACCTTTGGACTGATACAGCAGCCCTACAGCAGCCCCATGCCATACAACCCAGCTCTGAGACAGACACGTCTGTTAAGTGCACTCTCCACAGCTGGAGTGAAAATGGCACCATTCACCAGGACCATTATAGAATCCAAAACCCTGTGAGAATCCGACAATGCGATGATGAAGTTTTGACCCGTTTTGGGATCTGAGTCGGTTGGGAAGCCCCAAGATGGACTCGGATCCGGACTCAGAACACAAAGTCTGCATGGGTCTGGTTCTCAAGGTGCATACACACGGAGAGATTTTGGCTATGAGAGATTTTGACTAACTTTTCCCTTGAACTGGCAGTAGGAGATTTTGACTAACTTTACCAGAGATTTTGTCTAACTATGCAAGAGATTTTGGCTATGGGAGATTTTGGCTATGGGAGATTTTGACTATCTCATTTAAATAAGGGGATGAGTGTCATATATAGGACGATTTTACAGGGTGGCTGGTATTTAAATAGCTGAAAGTTAAAAAAAAAATTTGCGTGGGGTCCCCCCTCCTATGTAAAACCAGCCTCGGGCTCTTTGAGCCAGTCCTGGTTGTTAAAATACAGAGGAAAAAATGAGTAGGGTTCCCCCATATTTAGACAACCAGCACCGGGCTCTGCGTCCAGTCCTGGTTTAAAAAATACGGGGGACAAAAGACATAGGGGTCCCCCGTATTTTCCAAACCAGCACCGGGCTCCACTAGCCAGGGAGATAATGCCACAGCCGGGGGACACTTTTATATTGGTCCCTGCGGCCGTGCCATTACCCCCCCAACTAGTCACCCCTGGCCGGGGTACACTGGAGGAGTGAGGACCCCTTAAATCAAGGAGTCCCCCCCTCCAGCCACCCAAGGGCCAGGGGTGAAGCCCGAGGCTGTCCCCCCCATCCGTGGCCCGGTGGATGGGAGGCTGATAGCCTTTCAATAGTAATATTGTTCTTTACAGGAGGCCTACAGGTCCCAGCAAGCCTGCCCCAGCATGTTGGCACTTGGAGAACCACAAGTGCCAGCATGCCCGGACATAAAGGGCCCGCTGGCACCTGTAGTCCACCTGTAAAGAAAATATAAAAAGAAAACACAACACATTCTTTTAAAAATCCTTTATTAAACTGGGTCTTCACCTGGGGGCGGCGGCCTTTAAGCTCTTTTGCATGGCCGCCGCCTTCCCAGGGTTTCCGGCGTCTTCACCTGGGGGGGCGCCACCTCCCCAGGGCTTCTGGGGTCTTGCTCCGGCGTTTTCACCTGGTGGGCGGCGGCTGCTAAGCTCTTTTGCATAGCCGCCGCCCATCCAGGACTTTCACGGCGTCTTCAGGAGCTCTTCTACGCTCCTCCTCCGCCGTCGGCATAGGTGTGCGCAGGGGGGGTTCCTGGTGCGCACAGGCACCCCCTAATGTCTGGCACCACGATCTCACATGCCTGATGCAGCGATTGCCGAGCAGGCTGATTACTGTCCCCTCTGCGCTGCACCCTGTCAGGACTGCATTACTGACTGGACGCCTGGGTTAATCAAGGGTGCCACTGCCACCGGCTTTCAAATTCCCAGCTCCACCACCATGTGCAAAAACAGCGTGATGTGACGTGATTACGTCATGCTGCTCACATGCCCTCCCGTCACACCCACCACATACACACCTCTCTCCTTCTATGCTATGCCAATGCCAGCCACTGATGAGGAGCAGCATGCAGCCAGCGTTCCTCTTGGGAAGACAAATTCAATACTGGCAGACAGACAGCAGCAGCATTGACACGTCACTAGTTTTTCCAGCAGCAGCAGTACTAGTCTGCGACTGTCAGTGTCAGTGAGTGACTGATTTGTAAGTAAGCTGCTGCAGCTTGCAGGTGAAAGAGAGGGGGAGCCAGACCAGGCTGATGAGGAGCAGTGGAATTGCAGTTAATGCCATCAGGGGTGCTTGTTTGGTGCACACCACAACATCTGACAATGTATCTGCTTTATTAGGATTGGTACAAAGGTGTATATTTTATGCGTTGACCATCAATAGATAGTGCTAGACACGCCCAAAAGGCGGTGCTAGACACACCCCTCCGACGGTGCACCCCCTAATAAAATGTGCTGCGCACGCCAGTGGCCGTCGGACTGAAAGCCGCTGCCTCGCGCTGACTTATATAAGTCAGCGGGAGGGGGCGGGGCGATGACGCGGCGAGCCGTGATTGGCTCGCGGCGGCCATCTTGAATTTCAAAAATGACGCTGAGGCGCCATTTTTGAAACTGGTACCGCTCCGCTGCCAAACTCTGCAAGATAAAGGTAAATTTCCCCCATCCGCACCGCCGCCGCCCGCACCACCGCCTCAACCCGCCGCCGCCCACACCGCCACCGCAACCCGCCGCCGCCCACACTGCCACCCGCCGCCGCCCGCACCGCCGCCACCACCCGCCGCCGCCCCCACCACCGCCAACATCGCTATCGCTGGGAAAAATCGCTGGCCTCTAGCGATTTTAACTAACTTTCCCAGCGACATAGCCAAAATTGACTTGCCTGCACTGACTATTTTTCCCAGCGATAGCGACCTGGCGGGGACGCGCATCGCTATCGCTGCCTGTGTACACACGGAGCGATCTGCACTAACTTTCTGAGCGATTTTGACTATATAGTCAAAATCGCTCAGTTATATCGCTCCGTGTGTATGCACCTTCAGAGATACTAGTATTTCCAGATACCCATGTCTCCTTTCTTACTGTTGCTTCGGGATGTAGTTGGCATCCCAACGGTCAAGATGCAACTGTCAAAAGACCGGTGCCGGAATCCTGACACCACCTAGAATCCTGATGTCAGAATCCCCAACGTAATATGAGGGAGTGGTTTAGGGTTAAGTTGTGGGGGGGAGGTTAAAGTTAGGCACTAGGGGTAGGGTTAGGGTTAGGCAGCAGGGGGTAGGTTAGGCACTAGGATTAGGCTGTGCGGGGAGGGTTAGGATTAGGCTGCTGGTGGGGAAGGTTAGGGTTAGGCTGCGGGTAGAGAGGGTTAGGTGGAGGGTAAGGAAAAAGGTTATCACATTTACTTAAAAGTGCCGTGGTGGTCTGCCGATAGCGGTTATAGAAAGGATTTATTTATAAAGTCACTGAAAGTAATGGACCATCTGTGCCAGGTAACCAGGGAGTGCAGGTGCCTCGCCAACATTGTTGGGGATTTGTCACAGTTTGCGACTGCAATCCCGTATGCAGTTACAGTGACTCAGTTGTCTTACTGCCAGCGGCAGAAGTATAGCTAGGTGCCATGGTGCCCGGAGAAAGGGTATGTTTTAGCGCACTGGTGTGCTAAAAATCCAATATAGGATCAAGATAAGCAATAATTAATGCTTTCAGAATGTGCCGCCTGATTGATTCAATCGGTTCTGCTGCATAATAGGCAATGTAGCCTCGATAAATTGCACCTAAAAACCATACTGTTATTACCGTATTTGGTATAGATCTGTTTACTTGATACTATTTTGATAGAGGGATAATATATATCGTAACATAAATAATTTGTGAATAAAAGTTATGTTTTAATAATTTCATTAACTTCTCAATTTTTCTGGTTCTATTAATGAGTGCACCAGACAAGGGTTTTGTCTTTCTTTTCTCTTGTGTACGTATCCAACAGTAGGTGACTACTGACACCCTTGGATCACCGCCAACAAAAACATAATAACAACAATATAGTAGAAAATGTGTAATGTTGGTTGTTTAAGTGATTCTTCAATTAATTAATAACTCTTATATATATCAGTGCGGAAACACCCCCCCCCCCTTTTTTTTTTACAAATAGCTGCCCTGTTCCCTATCTACTGTAGTTTCTGCGCCCTCTCTGCTCCTGCTCTGCAGCTGCCTATACAGCAGTACAAAGTGCAGCGTGAGCAGGGAAGGTGGTGATGCGTCCTCTCACTTTTTTGGCACCCGGAGCTCGCGCCCCACCAGAGCCACCCTCGCTGCACCCCTGGCAAGTGGTCATCCTACACGACCATAGGGTTATTCACTAGGTCAATATTTGACCGATGTCCGTCCAATGGTTGTGCCTTTGTGTGCACGTGGTGGTTCACATAACCAGTGCCTGGCATGGTCGCTTCGTTTCCAATCTGGTCGAAAATGATGCGACCAGTCAGATACACGGTGTTGGCGGCTCCAGTAAGAGAATCTTTGTGCAGCTGCTGCTCTCCCTCTGCTTCCCTGCACACAGCTGTATATAACGGGCCTATAAAGAATATTAAATAGGCCCCATAGTTATAAACTTCGCAAGAGTGAAAAAAAGACACATGTGCATTCATAAATTCTAAGGGGCTCATTTATTAACGAGTGATAAAACTCACTGTGAATGATAAAACTCACTGTGAATGATAAAACTTGTTCCGTATGATAAATGGTGCTCCAGATAATCAGCTCCCAAGTGCCATGTGTGCAGCTCCTAACTGTTACGTGTTTAAAAAATGACAGTTAGGAGCTGATTGGTAGGAGCACATTTATCATACGCAACAAATTTTATCATTCACAGCAAGTTTTATCAGTCGTTGATAAATGAGCCCCTAACTGTGTTGATCCATAGCAAAGCAAATAAAACCCCAGGGATAAATGTAATGAACCACAAATTGTCTAAATCAATGATTTTTGGCCATTTTTGCCAGAGGATTTAAATCAGCAATTGCCTTTACCCACAAATGAAGTCAAGCTTTCTGGTGTATAATTACATGGTTTGGGATTTTTCTTTATTAAAGATTGCTTTTTCATCAATCCTGTGGGAAAAGGGCCTAGTTATAAGAGAGTCTTTTAATTATTATTTCATTATTACCTTTTATTACATGACGCCACCAGGTGCCTGTAGTGACGTGAAGAGAAAATTACAACAATTCAATACAAAAAGGTTCAAACAGACAGTACAGGAGGAAGAGTGAAAACAGTGAGGTACAGTATTTGTGACAGTTACTAAGATTAGCACTGTGCCATGGGAAGGGTGCAGAGAAAGTATCAGAGTTACGGACTGTGGGGGAGATTAATCAAATCTTATTTTTTTTTAAAAAGAGTGGAGAGAGATAAAGTACCAACCATTTTTTGTCATTTTTTTTTTTAGCGCAGCAAGAAAAATGGGGATCCGGTCTAAAGAGCGACACTGTCTAGGTCGACAATGTTTAGGTCGACCACTATAAGTCGACAGTCACTAGGTCGACAGGGTTGGAAGGTCGACAGGGTTTCTAGGTCGACAGGTCCAAAGGTCGACATGAGGGTTTTTTAAAAAAAATATATATATTTTTGGAACTTTTTCATACTTAACGATCCACGTGGACTACGATTGGAACGGTAATCTGTGCCGAGCGAAGCGGTACCGGAGCGAGGCACCTTGCCTGAAGCATGGCAAGCGCCGTGAGCCATGCGAGGGGACACGGTGCACTAGTTGGGGTTCCCGGTCACTCTACAAAGAAAACGACACAAAAAAAACAACAACTCATGTCGACCTTTTGACCTGTCGACCTAGCACATGTCAACCTAGAAACCCTATCGACCTTCCAACCCTGTCGACCTAGTGACTGTCGACCTATAGTGATCGACCTAAACATTGTCGACCTAGACACTGTCGACCTAATTATCCACACCCAGAAAAATGACAGGGGCTGATTAGTTGGTACTTTATCTCTCTACAAGACTTGATCACTCTTCCCCTGTGAGCGGTGGTGCTCTGGGAGTATGGATAGTACAAGGGAAGATGGATGGAGGACCCTGCCCCTGAGAGATTACTGTCATCTACTGAATGTGGGTGGATGCCATATGGGCAAGATGCTTTGGAATCTTAATAATATATTCAGAAAAATATTACCTTTACCTTGCTTACACAGAACTGCACCCCATTCTCTGTTAGACAAGTAACATACAATGGTGTGCACGTTCCTGAAAAAATTGCCATTATTAGTGTAGTAGGCGGTGGTAATGAAAAACATTCACATTAATGTGCCACAAACTGTATTCAGCTACTTATCCTTATGAGAACACCGAATACATGTGTTTTTTATGAAAGTTGTGATGACGTTATATGCTGTTGAAATAAAGCTAATGTTTTCTTGCCACATACCAAAAATGTAAAGTCTGTACAGTGCCAAAATACAAGAAACACTCCTAAAATGACTACAAGTAAAAAACTAAGGGGGAGATCTAGGAAAGTGGTTCAATAAGTAAGGGGAACAAGACCTCTCACGTGTGTAATGACCTCTATCTCATTCTAATTTCCCAGATGGCCAGAGCAGGTAGACCACTGCTTCACCTCAAGGCCATTAGATTGCGCCATGTTACAGGTTGTGCTGGGAAAAATGACAGTTAGGAGCTAATCGGTTGGTACTTCATCACCGTGTACTTTATCACTCTACAAGGCTTGATAAATCTTGGCCTAAACACCTCAATGTTTGATCATGTTTCCACCAGCCCCGCCATAGTACAACTGACATTGGGACAGTATGACTGATATGAGGCACAGTCTAATGGCCATGACCGGTAGCAGTGGTCTACCCGCTCTGGCCTGGTGGGACATTAGAATGAATTAGAGAACATTACACACGTAAGAGGTCTTGTTACCTTATTTATTGAACCACCATCGTATTATAGTAACTGCACTGGGTCTATTACCAGCAGGAGATTCTGGAGCTCACTGCAGGCTGAGAGACACCAAAGCACTGACAGCTTTCTAGTGCTGAGACCCGGAACTTATACCCAGTGCTTACAGCTAAGTGGATGAGCGGCTCACATGATGCGGAAGAGAATCCGGATTGGCTCCTGAGGGATCAGCTGACTGGAGACTGTCGTGGCGCTGTCCATGGGGAGAGCGGTGGGAACTTCGGCATGCTACGGCCAGATCCAGCCATTATGGCCGCCGGATAGCAAGATGCAGGTAAACAGTAACAGGTGCCGCTGCGAGCGGCAGGACACATCAGGGGAGTGCCCCGGATGAAGGATCGCACCCAGGCCTGCGGCGCAAGTCAGCTAAAGTGCGGCTATGGAGCGCAGATAACCTCTGTTTTGTGACAGGATCCTTTAATGTCAGGATGCCAGTGACGGTCATGTGACCTCCAGCATCTCAATAAGGTATTTCATAAGAAACCTCTTCTTACATCTCCCCACACAACTTGCAGGCAGACATTTTGTGCGTACTTTCTTTCACACACATTTATTGTGTTTTTCTGAAGAAGGGATTTTTTTTAATTAGAAGATGAAAACAGAAGGATCTACTAAAATGGATTTAGCTATTTTTTTGTATGCGTGAAAACATTATTTTCTAAATAATTGAAAAAATCAGCAGATAGAAGCCATACAGCAATTGGCATAAAAGATATAACATGTTTTTAATCAAGTCCCTTTGTTTGAGTCCTTACAAGAAAAACATATCAGGCAAAACATAAATGAACTTTACAATACAGAAGATTGGGGATCATTCTGAGTTGATCACTCGCTAGCTATTTTTTGCAGTGCTGCGAACAGATAGTCGCCGTATATAGGGGAGTAAACAAAAATGGTTACCACGACAGGTCTCAGGCGCTTATCTATGAATAAGCCTTTGGAATGACCCACATCAGTGTTCTGGTTACGTGATGTATATTCTAAAATCAAATAAAATAAATAACATAGTGTAAAACTGTTAAAAAAGGGACGTGTATTTCGCTCCCTAGTGCAGACCCGTACCGAATTCGATGGTCTGCTATGTAAGCAGACAGAATCGCTTAGTGTATAAGAGGAATCTCCAAATGGCATGCGTCCTAATCTTCCCTCTACCACTGTGGAACGTTTTCTTCAGATAGCTCACACGTGGTAATATGTAAATGAAGAGGAATTTAATAGTGCATTATTGTAAGACACCCTTAGCGGCACACAAAGTGAAATGGACTCTCACCGGATGTATTGGTCTACGGGTCACCGTAGACACATATGCATGCAATGAGTGGCTTTAGTTCTCATAGACCCTCCTCTCCTGGTTGCCAATATACGATGATATATAAAAGAGAGGGACTGTATGGTGTATTATCGTTTGATAATTTATTAAGCAAGCCACACACAAATAAAATAAAATTGAACAGGTGGACTCTCACCAGATGTGATGGTCTACAGGTGTTAGTAGACAAAAAGCGCATTAATAATGAGCCCAGGCGTCCCCGGAAGTCTTCATCAATCGCCAAGTGAGTCCTCCACGTGTCCAAGAGATACCTCAACCAACGCGTTTCAACAACAGAGTGTTGTCTTTTTCAAGGTGTCACACCTTGAAAAAGACAACACTCTGTTGTTGAAACGCGTTGGTTGAGGTATCTCTTGGACACGTGGAGGACTCACTTGGCGATTGATGAAGACTTCCGGGGACGCCTGGGCTCATTATTAATGCGCTTTTTGTCTACTAACACCTGTAGACCATCACATCTGGTGAGAGTCCACCTGTTCAATTTTATTTTATTTGTGTGTGGCTTGCTTAATAAATTATCAAACGATAATACACCATACAGTCCCTCTCTTTTATATATCATCGTATATTGGCAACCAGGAGAGGAGGGTCTATGAGAACTAAAGCCACTCATTGCATGCATATGTGTCTACGGTGACCCGTAGACCAATACATCCGGTGAGAGTCCATTTCACTTTGTGTGCCGCTAAGGGTGTCTTACAATAATGCACTATTTAATTCCTCTTCATTTACATATTACCACGTGTGAGCTATCTGAAGAAAACGTTCCACAGTGGTAGAGGGAAGATTAGGACGCATGCCATTTGGAGATTCCTCTTATACACTAAGCGATTCTGTCTGCTTACATAGCAGACCATCGAATTCGGTACGGGTCTGCACTAGGGAGCGAAATACACGTCCCTTTTTTAACAGTTTTACACTATGTTATTTATTTTATTTGATTTTAGAATATACATCACGTAACCAGAACACTGATGTGGGTCATTCCAAAGGCTTATTCATAGATAAGCGCCTGAGACCTGTCGTGGTAACCATTTTTGTTTATATGTACTTGAGTGCTGGTGAGACTCTTACCACTACGTTATAGGCTGCTATCAGCGCATGAGTGTGTGTTCACATCCTTTTACAATTTGTATATAGGGGAGTGTATTTTTGCTTTGCAAGCATGCGATCGCATGTGCAGCCGAGCACTATGAAAAAGTTATGTGCAGTTTCTGACTAGCTCAGGTCTTACTCAGCCGCCACGATCACTTCAGTCTGTCAGGTCCCGGAATTGACGTCAGACACCCGACCTGCAAACGCTTGGACACGCCTGCGTTTTTCCAAACACTCCCAGAAAACGGTCAGTTGACACCCACAAACGCCCTCTTCCTGTCATTCTCCTTACGCACGGCTGTGCGAATGGATTCTTCGTTAAATCCATCGCTCAGCAACAATCTGCTTTGTACCCATACAATGCGCCTGCATATTGCGGTGCATATGCATGCGCAGTTCTGACCTGATCGCAGCGCAGCGAAAAATCCTAGCGTGCGATCAGGTCGGAATGACCCCCATAGAGACAAAGAAATGTGTGAAACATTAATTGCCAAAAAAGCCTGGACTCAAAGCAATAGTCAGAACGTTAATTTCTGCAGTCATTCCTCGTACCTCTATGTGTCTTATGCAGAGAGTTAAACATAATTTTTGCTAAAAACATGAATTTAAATTGCATTTTAAAAAATGTTTAATATGCAGAGGTTTCACCAGATTACGGTAATTGTGCACCTATATACAGTACTATGCGTATTTTGCATCATTTATGCTGTCAGCCCAGCTCAGTAATGGATTATAGTGGGAATTCCCCATTGTCTGACTCAAACCAGAGAGGAACTCCACTAGGTACATAGAAGTAAATTGTCACCTTTGAATCATACACAGCGGGGTCCCACGAGGAGTTGGTGCTGTAAGTTTTTTCTTTATTGCCAAACTGAGAATGGTGGAAGCTTAGATCATACTTGCCAGCTCTCCCGGGAACGTCCAGGGGGCTGGAGCGTGATGATGTGTTTTCTGAGAAACGCATCATCTAGGCCCTGTCCACACTTCATGGCATTAGGCCATTAGGACTGGAGCCCAATCATGAAGAGTGCCTGGCACAGTGGCACTGCACCCACAGTGCGTCTTTGCTCGGAGCCGTAACTAGACATTTTGGTTCTCCTATGCCAGAAATAGAATTAGAGTACCCTTTTACCCAGTATTCCAGATAGTGTCCCCTTTTACATATCAAGACAGGTAGAGCCCCCTTTTACATATCACAGCAGGTAGAGCCCCCTTTTACACAGTATGACAGGTAAAGTCCCCTTTTACACAGTACAGCAGGTAGCGTCCCCTTTTACACATTACGGCAGGTACAGTCCCCTTTTAAACATTACAGCAGGAAGAGTCCCCTTATACACATGACGGCAGGTAGAGTCCCCTTTTACACATTATGGCACGTAGAGCCCCCTTTTACACAGTACAGCAGGTAGTGTCCCCTTTTACTCAGTACGGCAGGTAGAGCCCTCTTTTACACAGTATTGCCGGTAGAGTCCACTTTTACACATCACTGCAGGTAGAGTCCCCTTTTACACAGTATGGCAGGAGG
Source organism: Pseudophryne corroboree (assembly GCF_028390025.1). Taxonomy (NCBI): domain Eukaryota; kingdom Metazoa; phylum Chordata; class Amphibia; order Anura; family Myobatrachidae; genus Pseudophryne; species Pseudophryne corroboree. Next base: position 36,427,798 of record NC_086455.1, read on the forward strand.
AGTCCCCTTTTACACAGTACAGCAGGTAAAGTCCCCTTTTACACAGTCAGCAGAGTTTGGTGCTGGTTGATCAAATATGGGGGAACCCCTGTCAATTTTCCCCCCATATTTTTTCAACCAGGACCGGCTCAAAGAGCCCGAGGCTGGTTTGGCTTAGGAGGGGGGACCCCACGCAATTTTTTTTTCAAGTTTTTACAGTAAACAGACCCTTTACCATAGATAACCATGCACAGATCTCACTGAATCGTGCATGATTATCCAAACTCGCCTGGAAAAAGCAGGTCTATTTTTTTGCTGCTTTTTTTAACGAATCGCAAAAAAATAAACCCGCAGTTGACCACTCAGAGACTAACACCCAAATACGAATGAATAGTGAATACCCGTGCTGTATGAAATAACAGCCGCGTTTGACCGATGGTCTATTCATTTGTATTTCTGAACTTTGTCATTCAAACCATTACGAATAGTCCAAACACTGCCGAGATTTGTGCTTAGTGAATTCCCGTGTTGGGACTTAGAAAAAAAAACACAAATCGGACAAACTCGATTTTTTAGTAAATATTGGCCAAGGTTTCTCGTGGCCTCTTACAGTATATGGAACCTCTTGCAAAATACAATACACAAACAAATCCTGCAAAATATCAGTGTCATTTCTTCAATAATAGATCTTACTAACTTTGGGGCTCATTTACATTTGGATGTAAGTCATTTTCATGACACGTCTCTCCGATGTAGTAGTACACATCCGCGCTTATAGGTGTTACTTTCACAATCTCCCTGAAATGCTTTTTCAAAAGTAGGCAACTATGATTTACTTTCTGTTAAGACCTTATGTCAAACTTTCCATGAAAGTTCCTTACATGGACATACACAAAGATTGTTTTTGTGTAACCTGAGCCCCCCCCCCCCCACACACACACACACACACATACCCACGAACACACACACACACACACACACACACACACACACACATTAACATATATTATGATAAATATATGGAAGATAGTACATATTTTTCTCATAGCCATACTAGCGTATATACCAATCAAGTTATTCCTGTAACTGACTCTTCTGTTGATTTATTTTGCTATGTATTATTCTATAGAAATAACAAGCCCCGTGTGCTACAAAAGGGAACACAGATTTCTACAAGAGGGTTTCCCTTGTGCTTCGGTTATTAGCAATCCCTGGGAAGGAGCCAACGGATTTCATCCATTGTCACACTCCTGTCACACCCAGGGCAGGATACGAGGAAAATAATAAGATATCATGGGCAAACAGGGTGTGACACGTCATCTTGTCACCAATCCCCAAGCCACGCCTGAATGACGCAGATTAGGAGACATTGGTATAAATTATAACAAGTTGTGAGTTATGATATCTGAGTCTACACAAAATAATGTCATGATAATAACTTACTTATACCTTATGAAATAATCAGAATGGGGTGATGGGGTCTTTTTTGGGGGGATTTAATACAACAAACATTCAGGGCCTTAATCGGAAGCATTTGCTGTTGCTTGCTACCTTATGCTAGTGTGCCAGCCTGTGCCGATTGTCTGTCCATCTTTATACAGATGGCCGGCCACATCGCTGTTTTCCATCCCAGTTGTCATTAGTAACGGGACTTACATCCACTTTATGCTGGGTGCAAAATATCCGTCAGAACAGGTGTCCAACTATGGCCCTCATTACGAGTTGATCGCTAGCTGCTTTCGTTCGCAGCGCGGCGATTAGTTTAAAAAAGCGGCACTTCTGCGCATGCGTATGGTGCGCAGTGTGCACGCGCGTCGTACTTTCACACAAAACTATGCAGTTTCACACAAGGTCTAACGACGCTTTTCAATTGCACTGCTGATCGGTGAGTGATTGATAGGAAGTGGGTGTTTCTGGGTGGAAACTGAGTGTTTTCGGGGAGTGTGTGTAAAAACGCAGGAGTGGCTGGGGAAACAGGGGAGTGGCTGGGGAAACGGAGGCGTAGCTGGCCGAACACAGGGCGTGTTTGTGACGTCAAATCAGGAACTAAACAGTCTGAAGTGATCGCTAGCTAGGAGTAAGTTAAGTTTTGAGCTGCTCAGAAACTGCACAATCTTTTTTAGAGCAGTTCTGCGATCCTTTCGCTCGCACTTCTGCTAAGCTAAGATACACTCCCAGAGGGCGGCGGCTTAGCGTTTGCACTGCTGCTAAAAGCAGCTAGCGAGCGATCAACTCGGAATGAAGGCCTATGATCCATATGCTCCACGTTAGCATTGAAGTCTGGCTACACGCCATGACGCTTCCATGAAATAGTTCCATACCTCCCAACATGACCCTCTCCAGGAGGGACACAATACTCTGCTTCTGGACTTTTCTTTTAATGTATGATTGCCGGCACCTGTGTTGAACAGGGTAATGGATAAGAAAGGTGTTTCACCACAGGTGATGGCAATCATAAACTAAGTGGAAAGTCCAGGAGCAGAGCATTCTGTCCCTCCTGGAGAGGGTCATGTTGGGAGGTATGTAGTTCTATTCTACGTGCTTGCACAGCCAGCATCTATTTGTTTCCCAGAAACGTCCATTTCACATAGAAGATTGTGGGCCTGATCCTGATTTGGAAAAAGTAAAGCAAAATACAGGCAAGTAACCGTGAACCTGGGCAAAACCATGCTGCACAGCAGGTGGGGCAGATATAACATATGCAGAGAGATTTAGATTGGTGTAGATGTGTATCCTGCTAGGACCCTGCAGGATGGGATTCTACCTGGGGCTATGCATTATGGGAGGGACTTTCCTGCTTGTTAGTCAGTTCAGCGTAGATGCTAGAATCAAGTGGGCTAAAGGACCTTGGGGGTCATTCTGACCTGATCGCTCACTGCAGTTCTTCGCAGCACAGCGATCAGGTAAGAACTGCGCTTGCGCTGGCTCCGCAGTGCGCCGGCGCATGGCTGACAGCCGACAGCTGTTGTTGCCTAGCGATTGCCTCTGCCTGATTGACAGGCGGTCGCTGGGCGGGAGGGGGCGGCATGGTGGCATTTGGCCGCCATTTTGTGGGCACAGTCTGGCCAACGCAGGCATGGCCGGGCCGTGCGGGGAGCGGACCGTAGCGGTTGCGTGACATCACACGCAGCCACTGTGACCGGGGCAGAGATGAGTAGCTCCCGGCCAGCACGCAAAAGCACTTCTGCGACGGGGCAGGGACTGACATGCGGGGCGAGCTAGCCCTGTGCTGGGCGTCCGCCCGCATATCTGTGTTCCTGATCGTAGCTGTGCTAAACTCAAGTCCGAATCACCCCCCTTGTTCGGCCATGGCTCCTCCCCCTGGTGACATTAGAGGTCCCTTCACCAACTTGGTTTTAGACCTAACTGTCAGTTCAGTTCCTGATGTGAAACCAAGTAAATGTGTTATTCAGCACTCCAGAGTCCATGAGTATTACCTGATTTACAGTACATCTATATGGTGACAGAAGTGGGATACCATGGCTCAAGGCCTTCGCCACATTGACCCCCTGACAAATGGGTGCAGTTCAGGAGGGAATGGGTCGTGTACCGCATTGCTGGACTGTCTGACAAAGCAAATAAGGTACAAGCCTACACACTGCTGAACTTGGCAGGGCAGAGGCAGTTATTAAAGCAGACACATTTACATATGCACAGGGGGAAGACAAGGCAGACCCAGATATATTGCTTGCAAAGTTTGAAGAGATTTGTATGCCTGTTAAAACTTACTAATGGACAGACACACATTTAGTTCTATGAATCAGAAAACTGGGGAAAATATAAAATCATGTGTGTTCACTCTGAGACTGTTAGCAAAAAAAAGAAATTTTGGAGCCATAACCGATGAGCTGATTAGAGACCGTTTTGTATGTGGCACCCATAGTGACGCAGTCCGTGCACACTTACAGCGGGAAAAGGATCTGACCTTAGACTCTGCTATTCACATATGCATGCTGCATGAGCAATCAGAACAGGGCACAAAGGAGTTACGGAGGGAAGGTGAAATATCAAGTTTACAGCGCACACAAACGCAGCACAGGCCATATTATAACTGTGGGGGATGCCATGCATTTGCACGGGAGACCTGCCCTGCTTTTAACAAACGCTGCAACCACTGCAACAAGCTCAACCACTTTGCAAAGTGTTGCAGATCCAGGCGTACCATGACACACAGTGAGCCACATGTGACGCAGGGAGAAAGACTAATGCATAAAGTCAATCACGTGGGCACGGAGTCCACACCACACACCGCTGCCACCATATATTGTGACAGAATAGATCTAATTGCACAACAAGGAGAGATTTTCACTGACCTGTGTGATAAAAATAGTGGCAATACCTTGAAGATTAAAATTGACACCGTGGGCCAAAGGCAACGTAATGTCCAGGACCCTGCTGCACCAAATTAGCCCTCAGGCAACAATAGACCACACAGACACTGTAAATTTAGTGGCATATGGAGGTCAATTATCAAAATCGTAGCCACCGCTTCGATTTTATCGAATACACATGTGTCCCATTGCTTTTCCACATAGTAGATAGTGATGTTAGACCACTGCTCGGACTGCCTGACGGTGTTCATCTTGGGTTGATACATCTGGGTCCGGAAGTACACCTGATACAGCACGATAACCCAGAGTTCCGTGACTTTAAGGACTTATTCACTTATGACACCATTGGCAAGCTACCTGTCATCTACCACATGCGCTTGGATGAATCTGTTATCCCTACAGTGTGTGCACCTCAGCGGGTTCCAATCGCTATGAAAGACAAAGTCCTAGCTGAGCTGGAGAGCATGACCGCACTTGGCGTCATAACCCCTATTGAAGAAGCAACCCAGTGGGTATCTGCAATGGTAACTGCTGTAAAAAAATACGGGACTGTAAGGATCTGCATAGACCCCGTCCACCTCAATAAAGCGTTACTAAGACCCAGCCACCCATTGAGAACTGTAGAACAAGCCATTGCTGACATGCCGAAAGGAACACAAGTTGCTTTTTCTTACACAGAATTACCCCACCCTTTTAGCACCTGAGTGACATCACAATCTGATTGAGCAGCTTACTACTATATGTGCATGACATGCCGAAAGCCAAGGTCTTCAGCACATTAGATGCCAAATGTGGGTTTTGGCAAATTCCGTTGGAGAAAGAATCATCACTTCTCACTGCTTTTATGACACCAGGGAGATATGCCTTCTTACGTATGCCATACAGCCTGACTACTGGCAGTGAGGTGTTTCAAAGGTAACAACAATATAAAAAGATACAGCGCTAGATCAATAATAATAATAATGCTAATAATAAAAATTGTTGTTTAATATTGTGTATTAACACTAAAAACATAAGCAGCAATATGCAAAAGATTAACGTGAAATAATTTTGTTAATCAATCAGTTGACTAATAAACACCAGTTGCTGGATTAATGGTACACTCCACAAATCACCTTCTTTTATAGGCAGTAGTCCATAATGAAAACTAGAACATTATTAATACGTCCAAGGACCAAGACAGTTAGTGTAACACTTTACCGATCCTGTGTTCCAATGCAGGGATGCAGGGATCCAAGATGTGGGGTCTTTCCATATAGTGTTATCAAGATGAGTGGATTCTGGTTCACAGTGGACAGAAGAGATGGCAATTTTAGCTGTCCTTTGGGCTGTGTTCCAAATTGAAGAATCCTAATGGATGGTGACCCTTGCAACATCAATAGGCACTAATTGTTAGATCCTGATTCACAATTAGCAAGTCGTCAGGTAATATTTCTGGTGTTGAATGCTAGTCGAGGAGTACAGCAACCTGGAGTGTTTCAAAGGTGTATGGAACAATTGTTTGCAGGATACGTCTGTGAGATTATAGTCAACGACATCCTCATCTGGGGCCGTAATATGCAAGAGCATGATGAGCGTCTCTGCCAAGTATTGGAAAGAATACAAGCAATCAACTTAAAGCTCTACGCAAATTAGTGTAGATTCAGAGTGGCTGAAGTTCTGTACGTGGGTCACCTCCTTACAGACCAAGGTGTTAAACCAGACCCTGACAAAACAGCGGCCATCCAGCACATGCCTCTGTGCCGGTGGATAAACTCAGTCTCCAACGTTACTTAGGGATGACTAATTACCCATCCAAATTCATCCCCAATTATAGTGAGATCACTGAACCGCTAAGACAGCTTCTACACCAAGATACAGAGTGGTGTTGGTTGGAACCACACCATGCGGCGGTGTCAAGTTTGAAGAGCATGCTCACCAGCCCTCCTGTACTGCAGTACTTCAATGTACATTTGCCGGTGGTTATCTCAGCTGACGCCTCACAGCACGGATTGGGTGCAGCCTGACTTCAAAAGAATAGACCAACTGCATTGAATTCCAGGGCACTGAAGGAAACAGAATCCCATTATGCGCAGATCAAAAAATAGCTGCTGGCGCTGGTTTTTGCTTGCCCCAAATTCCATTACTTCATCTATGGCCGGCCAGTCACTGTCAAAACAGACCACCAACTGCTCATCACCATCATGAAAAAGCCTCTGCACAATGCATCTGCCCGTATTCAGAGGATGATGCTCATATTACAGAGGTACCACCTAAACATCGTTTACAAGTGTGGCACAGAAATGTTTGTGGCTGATGCCCTCTCCAGAGCATTCCTTCCCCATCCTGCTCCTCTACAGATTGACGATGACTATGAAGTGATGTCTGTGCAAATCCTGTCCTCTGCCTGCCTGGAGGAGCTATGAAGAGAATCTCTGGCAGATGATTTGTGTCAACATCTATTTTAGGTTGTCCTGCAAGGTTGGCCTCAATCCTCCAAGGAACGTTCCCAAGACTTACGCCCAATCTTTCCATGCGAGATGAGTTATCTCTGTCAGACGGGATCATCTTCAGAGGTCAGAGATTTGTCATACCCTGTACCTTACAAATGTACTACACCAAGCAATTGCACCGAGGACACCCCAGCCTGGAGGCCACCAAGCTAAGTACCATGGAACTGCTCTATTGGCCCACCATGTTCAATGACCTTGAGAGAGGGTCTCTGTTTGTGGCCCATGTGCGGCTCTTCATGTACACCAACCATATGAGCCTCTGCGTCCACATGAACTCCCAGATCTTCCGTGGTCCATCACTGTAGCAGATGTTTTTGTATGGAGGTGTAAGGAGTACCTAGTTCTTGTAGACTTTTACTCAGGGTGGTTCAAGATTGATCATTTGCCCACTCTTACAAGCACCACTATTATTACCAAGTTCAAAGGACACTTTGCTACATATGGAATACTTCAGAAACTTATCACAGACAGTTCACTAGCAATGAATTTAAGATGTTTGCTTGCACTTGGGATTTCACACACATCACCAGCAGTCCACTATATCGACAATCCAATGGGCTTGCAGAGAGAGCTGTCCGCTCAGCCAAACATCTACTGGAGAAATGCACACGAGACCAGACTGACATCTTTTTAGTGCTCTTAAACTTACGCAACACACCACAGGGCGGAATACTTTCCCCTGCCCAACAGGTATTATCACGTCGCACCAGAACCCAAATTTTAATTACTAAACATCAATTACAACCTCAATTACAGATGTAAGTGCATACGGCGCTTGCCTCTAAGCGCATGTCTAATAAAAGAAATTATGACCGTACAGCACACGCCCTTCCTTAACTGCTTTCACGGCAAGCTGTTCGAATACAGACCACTTGAGGATATGAAAAGCCTGCCACCGTCTTAAAGGAAGCCAGCCAGCCCAACAGTTATGTTGTTCAGGCAGATAGAACTGTGCATGAGTGTAATCGTCGCCACCTGTTGAGTCTCCCTGAGGAGACTATTACTGCGCCAAGTGTAACAGTGGATGTCAGAGACCCTCCTCACACCACACCACATTCTGGGTTGTCAGCTATGTCTTCCTCAGTCGATAGTGAAACACCGTCTGACTAAATGGCACCTCCAGCCATTACTCCCAATGAACAGCCACCCATGACGCACCTGTATACCACTAAGTCAGGACGTTTATGCAAACCTAATTCCCGATTCCAGGACTACGTTACATAAATTCCCCACGCCCATTCCCTTCATCATTCTCCGTACACTTTGTTACCCTTTTACTATGTTCTTGAAGGAAAGGATATAGATGTGTATCCTGCTAGGACCCTGCAGGATGGGACTCTACCTGAGGCGATGCATGATGGGAGGGAGTTTCCTGTTTGTTAGTCAGTTCAGTTCCTGATGTAAAACCAAGTAACTGTGTTATTCAGCACTCCAGAGTCCATGAGTCTTACCTGATTTACAGTACATCTACAATTGGGGTGGGGTGTTTCTAAATTGCAGTGTAAAAATAAAGCTGCCTAACATTTGGGGGTTACATGTAAAGGCAGATAGTATTTACTGTTATGATTCCAGCACTCTGGTCTGAGGAGATCTTATAGCAAGGACCTGAGCACTGGAACGTAATGCTGGGAAAGGGAGCGGGAATGGAAAATAGCCCCTTGCGCCCTAACTCCGTTGTCTCGCCCGTGCTGTCAGAAATCCCTTGCGAGACTATGGTTGCTTGAGCCCATGGCAGCCGCGTTTGAAGGGCGGATTACGTCTGCCCAACTCCGATGCCCCCTCAGGTCTTAATGGGAGACAAAGAGAAATCCGAGAGAGGGTGATAACAAGGGGCCCTCTAACTAAGCAACAGAGCCAGGGGCTAAGCTAACTTAAAACTAGAATATGTGCGGAAAAACCGCCAGGGAAAAGGACAACCAAAATACCCACTTGTCCACTCTCCTACCCGGCACCGCCGAGTTCCGGAGAGGACTTGTGGAAGCGTAACCCTCCGCAAATGCTCCGAAACAGAATACAAAATAAAGCGGGCTGAGCCGCAGCACACGGCAGAGCCGCAACTCACGAACACCACACGAGATTCTCTGGCGACCATTGCGGATAATAGGGGACCAGAAGACTTCTTGGGATGAGATGACAACTCCAAGATTCAGGAACTCCGAGGACAGGAATGACCGGACACAGCAGGACTGGAACAGACGTTCAGCAAACCTAAGCAGCATGCAGGAAGCTATTACCGGCGTCTGTGTGAAGCACTGAGAAGGTATTTAGCAAGGAGTCCTCCAATCAGATGTTCAGAGTCTGATTACCCTAAATGCTGTGCAGCTGCCCTGCTGCACGCCCAGAAGACCAGTGTGTGTGTGTGTATTAGATTGACCCTGCAACGGGGAACGTGGTCCGCCCGTGGCGTCCCCGTTGCTAGGGTCCAGGCGGCTCAGCGCGCCCGGCGTCCCTGCGTTGCTAGGGAGCCGGCGGCTACGCGCGCATGGCGTCCCAGTGTTGCTAGGGACCCGGCGGCTAACACGCTTGGCGTCCCTAGTTGCTAGGCGCCGGGCCGCGAGGACATCGCGGACAACGGCGCCTAACAGTACCCCCCCCCCTTGAGGAGGGGTCAAGGAACCCCTAAAGCCAGGTTTCTGAGGAAATTTCCGAAAAAATGCCCTCTTGAGCCTAGGTGCATGAAGATCCTTATCCAGGACCCAAGACCTTTCCTCCGGACCATAGCCTTTCCAATGAACTAAAAAATAAAGCCGACCCCGGGACAATTTAGAGAATCAAGAACTTTCTCTACCAAGAACTCCTGTTGTCCCTGTACATCCACTGGAGATCTACCCTGAGAGATCCTCCGAGGAAATCTACTGGAAGAAACGTATTGTTTCAACAGGGAACAGTGAAAAGTATTTCCAATCTTGAGAGATCTTGGTAAACGTAGCCGAAAGGCAACTGGGTTGACCTTCTTAATAATATGAAACGGTCCAATAAATTTGGGTCCCAGTCTAGCCGAGGATTGTCGAAGCCTGATGTTGCGAGTTGACAACCACACCTTATCTCCCACCTTAAAAGTGCAAGGACGTCGGAGCCTGTCAGAAAATTTCTTCTCTCGGAAGGCCGCTTTTCTGAGAGCAAGGTGCACTTTTTTCCAAATTGCTCTGAGATGGGAGGTCAAGGTTAGCGAGGAGACTGGAGAATGATGAAAAAAAGAATTGGCTCTGGGGTGAAAACCAAAAACTGAAAAGAATGGAGACTCTTTGGTGGAGGAATGACAAGAGTTATTGTAAGCAAATTCAGCCAAAGGGAGAAACTCGGACCAATCATTCTGGAGTTTGGCTGAATACAAACGCAAATATTGTTTTAATGACTGGTTGACTCGTTCGGTTTGCCCGTTAGACTGTGGGTGGTAACCAGATGTTAAAGACAGTTTCATCTTCAATGAGGCACAAAAACATTTCCAGAATTGTGCGATGAATTGTGGACCCCGATCAGAAACAATATCAGTGGGCAACCCATGAAGCCTGAACACATGGCGGAGGAACAAAACTGCCAACCCTTGAGCAGAAGGCAATCGGGGAAGAGCAATAAAATGAGCCATTTTACTAAAACGGTCCACTACCACCCAAATGACTCGGAATCCGGCTGAAAGGGGAAGGTCAACTACAAAATCCATGGAAATATGAGACCATGGCCTGAGAGGAACAGCTAAAGGCATGAGTTGCCCGATAGGCAACGAACGAGGAACCTTATGCTGTGCACAAACCTGACATGAATGGACGAATTCCTTAACTTCTTTAGCAAGATTAGGCCACCACACTGAGCGAGAGACTAACTCCAATGTCTTAGTGATTCCCGGATGCCCAGAGATTTTGTTGTCATGAAATTCAGTTAAAACAGTGGCTCTCAAAAATTCAGGGACATAAAGACGACCAACAGGAGTAAGTCTAGGAGCTTGGTGTTGAAGCTGGTTTAACTGGGTAAATAAATCCTGTGTGAGGCCTGCCCGGATGACCGAAGATGGAACTATGGGGGTAACAACAGGATTGCTATTATGAACCGGAAGAAAGCTACGTGACAGGGCATCAGCTTTTGTATTCTTGGAACCAGGCCTGAAAGTGATTATAAACCTGAAACGAGTAAAAAATAATGCCCAACGTGCCTGCGGAGCATTAAGCCGTTTAGCTGATTCAATATATTGCAGGTTCTTATGGTCAGTCAAAACCGAAATAGTATGTTTAGCTCCCTCCAGCCAATGCCTCCACTCCTCGAAAGCCCACTTCACCGCCAGTAACTCCCGATTACCAACGTCATAGTTGGATTCAGCGGAGGAGAATTTCCTGGACATAAAGGCACAAGGATGTAACTCCAGAGACTGTGGATCCTCTTGAGAAAGGACAGCCCCCACTCCAACCTCTGAGGCATCAACCTCCACAACAAAGGGCAATTCCGGATTAGGATGTCTGAGGACTGGAGCCGAGACAAAGGCTTGTTTCAAGGCCTGGAAGGACAATTCAGCTTCATGCGACCAGTTGGTAGGATCCGCTCCTTTCTTTGTCAGAGCTACTATGGGAGCAACCAGGTCAGAAAAAGAATGAATGAACCTCCTATAATAATTTGCGAACCCTAAAAAGCGCTGAATTGCTTTTAAATTAGTGGGTTGCGCCCAATTAAGGATGGCCTGGAGCTTCTTTGGTTCCATGGAAAATCCCTGAGGAGAAATTATGTACCCTAAAAAAGATACTTCTGTGACGTGAAAATCACACTTCTCCAGCTTGGCATATAATTGATTCTCACGTAACTTTTGAAGAACCAGACGCACCTGGGTAACATGTTGTTCCATCGATTCAGAATAAATCAAGATGTAGTCTAAATAAACGACCACGAATTTCCCTAGGAAGTCACGGAGAACATCATTAATGAGGTCTTGAAAAACTGCCGGAGCATTAGACAGGCCGAACGGCATCACCAGGTATTCGTAGTGACCCGACTGAGTGCTGAAACCCGTCTTCCACTCATCCCCAGATTTAATTCGGATGAGGTTGTAAGCTCCTCTAAGGTCAATTTTAGAAAAAAACCACAGCAGAACGTAACTGATCAAAAAGTACAGAAATTAACGGCAAAGGATAGGTGTTTTTAACGGAGATCTTATTCAGGGCCCTAAAATCAATGCATGGTCTAAGCGAGCCATCTTTTTTCTCCACAAAGAAAAAACCTGCACTTAAAGGAGATTTTGATGGTCTAATAAATCCCTTCTTTAGGCTTTCCTGAATATAATTATTCATGGCCGTAGTTTCTGGCCCGGACAAGGCATATAATCTCCCCTTAGGCAAAGTGGCACCTGGAACTAGCTCAATTGCACAATCATAAGGCCGATGGGGAGGCAGAATGTCCGCCTTGCCTTTGGAGAAGACATCGGCAAACTCCTGGTATTCCACAGGAATGAGCTCTGGAACGATTGCTGCAACTCTGACTGGATACGAAATACATTCCTTAGCACAAAATGTACCCCATTGGGAAATCTCCCCGGACCGCCAATCAATGGTGGGATTATGAAAGGCAAGCCAAGGGTGACCCAGAACAACAGGAACTGCCGGGCAATGTGTAAGGTAGAATTCAATATCTTCGGAATGTAAGGCTCCTACTGTAAGTACTACTGGAGGTGTACGGTGAGTAATTACCCCATTAGAAAGCGGACCCCCATCTAAGCCGTGCATGGTGATACATCTATCTAATGGTAACTGCGGAATGCCTAAGGCCTTAGCCCAAGTTAAATCCATAAAGTTTCCTGTAGCTCCACTGTCGACAAAAGCCGACACCAAAGAACTGAGGCTGCCAAAGGAAACCTTAACAGGGACTAAGAGAGAGTTGTTCGAGGAGATAAGCTGCAGACCTAAGTGAACCCCCTCACACTTCACCTGGTCAAAGCGCTTCCCGACTTGTTCGGGCAATTACGAGCAAAATGTCCCTTACCACCACAGTATAAACAAAGACCGGAATTTTGTCTTCTGGTTTTTTCCTCAGGAGACAGCCAGGAGAGACCCACCTGCATGGGCTCCTCGACGTCCTCTGGGAAGGAATATACACAAGGACTAGACCTTACAGATGTTCCTCTTTCAGCCCTCCGATCTCGGAGATGACGATCAATCTTTATAGCAAGCTCCATGAGTTTATCGAGAGTCTCAGGAGCGGGGTACTGGAGGAGACTGTCTTTAATAAATTCAGATAAACCGAGGCGAAACTGACTGCGCAGGGCCGGGTCATTCCAGCCACAGTCGTTCGACCAACGGCGAAACTCGGTACAATAAACCTCCGCAGGATTTCTACCTTGTTTGAGAGCGCGCAGCTGACTCTCAGCGGACGCCTCTCTATCTGGGTCATCATACAAGAGCCCTAAAGACTTAAAAAAGGCGTCTACAGATGACAACGCAGGATCCTCTGCTCTTAAACCAAATGCCCAGGTCTGGGGATCCCCCTGGAGTAAAGAAATAATAATCCCAACCCGCTGAGATTCATTACCAGAGGATGTAGGTCTTAAACGAAAATAAAGTTTACAGGATTCTTTAAAATTAAAAAAATATTTTCTATCACCGGAAAAACGGTCGGGCAAATGCATCTTTGGTTCAGGGACTACCTTCGGGGAGGCTCGCAAAAGATCTTCCTGCGATCTCACCCGAAGCGAAAGATCCTGAACCATCTGAGTAAGTTCTTGAATCTGGTTGACTAAGAGCTGACCGGGATTTGGCCCTAAACCTGTCGGATTCATGAGGCCGATAAACTCTCACAAAAACAGAATGAGAAAAAATTAAACCCCGTTTAATTTTAATTTTTGGTTTGGCCGGTAATAATGTTATGATTCCAGCACTCTGGTCTGAGGAGATCTTATAGCAAGGACCTGAGCACTGGAACGTAATGCTGGGAAAGGGAGCGGGAATGGAAAATAGCCCCTTGCGCCCTAACTCTGTTGTCTCGCCCGTGCTGTCAGAAATCCCTTGCGAGACTATGGTTGCTTGAGCCTCAAGGCAGCCGCGTTTGAAGGGCGGATTACGTCTGCCCAACTCCGATGCCCCCTCAGGTCTTAATAGGAGACAGAGAGAAATCCGAGACAGGGTGATAACAAGGGGCCCTCTAACTAAGCAACAGAGCCAGGGGCTAAGCTAACTTAAAACTAGAATATGTGCGGAAAAACCGCCAGGGAAAAGGACAACCAAAATACCCACTTGTCCACTCTCCTACCCGGCACCGCCGAGTTCCGGAGAGGACTTGTGGAAGCGTAACCCTCCGCAAATGCTCCGAAACAGAATACAAAATAAAGCGGGCTGAGCCGCAGCACACGGCAGAGCCGCAACTCACGAACACCACACGAGATTCCCTGGCGACCATTGCGGACAATAGGGGACCAGAAGACTTCTTGGGATGAGATGACAACTCCAAGATTCAGGAACTCCGAGGACAGGAATGACCGGACACAGCAGGACTGGAACAGACGTTCAGCAAACCTAAGAAGCATGCAGGAAGCTATTACCGGCGTCTGTGTGAAGCACTGAGAAGGTATTTAGCAAGGAGTCCTCCAATCAGATGTTCAGAGTCTGATTACCCTAAATGCTGTGCAGCTGCCCTGCTGCACGCCCAGAAGACCAGTGTGTGTGTGTGTGTGTGTGTGTGTGTATTAGATTGACCGTGCAACGGGGAACGCGTTCCGCCCGTGGCGTCCCCGTTGCTAGGGAGCCGGCGGCTACGCACGCACGGCGTCCCAGCGTTGCTAGGGACCCGGCGGCTAGCACGCTTGGCGTCCCTAGTTGCTAGGCGCCGGGCCGCGAGGACATCGCGGACCACGGCGCCTAACATTTACCCTGCAAATAAATAACATAAATGTATTTGTTCCCTTTGCAGTGCAAAATGGTTTGTTTGCAACAGGTAATGGGTTTGAATCCCGAGTATGTCAGCATCTTGAAATGTAGTAAAGAACACTGTGACTGAATAACAAAGAGCTCTCAAGTTAAGTTCATGAATGTTGTATAGGTATTAGTGACAGAAGAGGTGGGACTAGGAGACTGGGACAGTCAGGAGATGCTGGGCTTCAAAAAGGGGGGAAGCAACTTACTTCGGCCAAGGTTACTATTCCTAATCGAAGCCCACTTGGATTAAAAAAAAACTTATGTCAACCTCTTGACCCTGTAGACCTAATGCATATCGACCATTAGTGGTCCACAGTATGAAAGCATCCACACTATGGAAGGGAAATACAGTTAACTTTCCAGGCATTGAGTCATTAAATAAACTCGCAATAGTATCATTGGTTACTGACTGCGCCCTTTCCTGCTTAAAGAGGCTAAACCAGACGTAGTGAAAACAAAACCTCTTACGTACGGCCACCAATTTGACTATAGATACAGCGGCTTGGGCTTTACTCTTCACAAAGTACATTGCAGTATATGTAGTGAGCAGTCTGAAGCTGTTAATAAGATGGACATGCCAAGTTCTAATAAAGAGTATGCAAGCTCCAAGGCTTCAAACTCATTTGATACTGTACATTGCAGCTGAAAGCAGATTAACTAGTAAGCAGCAGAAACGTTCATTTTAGGCTGCAAATCAGTGTATTCATCTCTTTATTGATTGGGGGATAGAAATAAAAAATTCTGTTTTAGTAACAGGAACATTCTCATTACACAGAGAACCGAGAGGGTTTGTTCATGCAATCTTCAGACATGTGTCAGACTTGGCAGCACAATCCGTCTGTTTTACACTATGAGAATGTTGGCAGTAATCACTGTGTACACACTCAAACAGGAGCTTAAGTCTAATGTTCTAAATCTCCTAACATTTATATAACTTATTGTTTGCAGTAGTAACAGAACATGCAATCAATTTTGTATGTAAAACAAACTTAAAATATGGACAGTGCCAATTAGCACATTTATAACAATGGGTTGTAATCAAAATGATGTTACACAGCATTTACTTATATATGTATATTAAAATGAGAATTCTTTTGGGGAATGAACTACCTATTTTATTTAAATACACAATTTTACATTTCAATATAAATTCATGACATATAATGTTATACCAGTGCAGCACAATGAAAGTGTAAACCCACAAAAATGTGCTAATCTCTCTTATTAATAATATAAAAAGATGGATCAGCGCTAATTTATCCCTTTTTATCAATGCAATAAAATGAACTGAACTGAGGTCTCTAGCAATATGGTATTACCATCATCCACCATGCCAAACCAATTCAGCTGCAGCACTTCACTACTGAACCTACAAGCACGGATGCTCTGTGTTCTCCTACCATCCTATATGTGCCCTAGTTTATATGCTTCTCTATAGCTCCATTACTCCCAGCCTCTCTGCATATTTTTACAGTGTCATAGCATCTTAAGAAGCCACCTGCAACCTGAAAGTAGCTGAACACATCTACATAAGCTTCTGAATTGCTGTACCCCTTTATGATAGGTGAGTTGGGGGAGCAGCTGGTGCCCCCAGGACCAGCATCCTAGGCTGCAGCCTGATTAGCCTAATGATTGATCAAGTGCATGTATCATCATCTGTGTTTGGCATACAAACAAGTGCACTTGGACATAACAAAGCATTGTGGGTCTGCAGGTTTTGCTCCTTGGAAATGACCCTTACTGAGAGCTCTTGCAATGCAATAGACTGTTCATTCGGTAACCAAAACTGTGGCACCTGAGGATTTAAAGTGAGCTCCAACATTATTTGCCATTGAGGATTATAAAAACTTGGTTAGAATAAGCTGGGAATTTAGCAACTGTTATTGTGAAACTGTATTTTCATTACCATTCTCATCATCACATTATGGTTTATTATTGTAATAAACAAATATAAATTATTTGATTGATTGTCTTTTGCATTCTTGAATGATCCAATGTGATGTGAACTATAGTCAATTGTCATCTCTTTATCTTCTTCTTTTAATGCCTAGCTTCTTGTGATTATTTAATATTTTTGGCAAATTAACCAATCATCATCCTTCATCCAGAGTTCATTGTGGCTCAATAAAAATACATCCTGTTGGAATAGCTGGCTCACTCCTGTTTTGTATCAATCTACCCTACCTCTCTGAGCAAGGTACTACAAACAAGGTACGGGCAAGAATATTTCAACAGGACATAGCCACCCAGCACCTGTGATACCTTTCCCAACCACTTAGACATACTCGCCAACCCCAGGTTGTTACACTGGGAGTAAAAAAAATCCCTCAAAAATCTGCCCAGACCTTTCCAACAAGTGGCTGCCACTAATAAGGGCATACGAAATGTACCTGCAAGATTATTCCTTCCGTAAACTATCAGAGGCTTAAGTATTCTAAACACTGACACACAGAGACACTTATTACTATTATTACTATTCAAATCTTCTTCTGTCCCTGATGTTTCTATACCCTAATATTTCAAATAATTCTGGTCATTGTAGCCCCAGATCTAACTACTATTTGAAATAAATTACTCACGGGGGACTTCCCTGTTAGAACTTATGATCTATGCCAGCCATGTCAAACTCGTGGCCCTCCAGCTGTTGTGAAACTACAAGTCCGAGCATGCTTTGCCAGCATACCTTCCACTGATCAGCTGTTAAAGCATGCTGGGACTTGTAGTTTCAGAACAGCTGGATGACCATGAGTTTGACATGTCTGAGCTATGCTAAAGCTTTAGCTATCAATCTGGGACCTCTGCTACACAAGTTGATACACCCAGATCAAGTTGAGTTTGTTTCTGGTAGCCAGGCATCAGACAGTATATGACTGACTATTAACCTGCTGCTCCCCATTCATGGACAAAAAACCTCCTCCACTAGGGGTAAATTTACTAAAGCTTCTAAAACTGAGAATTAGTAATGTTGTCCATAGCAACCAATCAGATGCTGTCTATCATTACTCGACTGCCTTTTAGAAAATGATAGACAGCATTGATTGCTATGGGCAATATCACCAATTCTCTGTTTTAGAAGCTTTAGTAAATGTACCCCTTACTCTCACACTAAGAGGCTGATTTATCTACAATTTATCAACACTCCAATGAACACACAGGCTGATCAGTGTGAAAAAAAAATGGTGACATACTCACCTACCCAGGGACCAGTGATCGGGGCTTTGGTGCAGATTGCTGGTCATCGATCTTCCTGCCACTCCTGTGACCCCCAGTGCAGTGAAGTGATGCTGCAAAACGGCAGCTCACTTTACAGCACCGGAAGTCACAGCAGCAGGGAATCCCAACGACAGTCAGTCCTCCATGAGCACGATCCTTGACACTGAGTATGAGCGCTGCGCTGGGGAAGTGGGGGGGGGGGGGTAGTTGCTGCGACGGATGTGGTCGTTAGTGTGCCTTGAGGACCGAGGTTGGGAATGCCTGCCTTAGATGATGAGAAAGTATTTGATTGTATCTCTTGGCCAATCATGTTTGGGGTGCTGAGGTTAATATCACTTGCCTCCTGCTAAGATTTTGGCTGTTTGAATGGCCTCCTCTTCTTTCAGGAGCAACAATGGTACTAGACATAGATGTTCCCCATTCCCACTTATTTGTGTGTAACTTATAGAACCATTTGCTGCAAGGGGTGGTCTTCAGTATGCCGCCAGCCGGGATCCCGGCCACCAGCATACCTGCGTCGGGATCCCGACCGCCGGCATGCCGACACTTATTCTCCCTCTTGGGGGTCCACGACCCCCTGGAGGGAAAACAAATAGCGTGGTGAGCGTAGCGCGCCACCGTGCCCGCAGCGTGGCAAATGCAGCGAGCCCACAAGGGGCTCATTAGCTCTCAACCAGCTGTCGGTATGCCGGCGGTCGGGATTCCGGCGCCGGTATGCTGGCCCCCGGGATACCTGCCACCGGCCACTCATACTACACTCGCTGCAAGGATGCAAGCCATCCGGAAACAGCAGATGTGAGAGTGGGAAGTACAGAGCATAAGTGTCTCTTTATAACGACATTTTACTGACTACAATGGGCCTTCCCAATCTCTTCTGCACCTCCTCAATGCAACAGACCTGTACTGTAAAATGAGACGATTTAAAATAAATCATTAGAAAACAGAGGTCTTGGACATTTATTGGCCTGAGGAGGTAATTATTTCCTAGGAGCAGACTTTACAACTCAAATGACACAAAATGAAAAAGAAATACTTAGAAGTTACGTACATCACCGTGCTCTGCCGCCAACTCTTCCTCCACACAAATCATCCAGTGTTAAGCCTTAGCCTTAAATGTTCTTTATGAAATGTCATTGTGTCATGATGATTACTATGTATGACCTACAATAAATAAAGTTCTTTAAAAATGAATGCTATTTGAAGCAGTAATCGGTCTGCTTAGAAAGACAAACGGGAAGCTTTATTTGTATTGTGCTTCAGCTGCTGTACACGCTCGCCAGGCTAAGGTATGAATAATAAGCTCTGTTTTGAAATAAGCCTATTCAACAGGTGACTGTTCTCAGGAATAGATGCAAAACAATATATGGCTTCCAGTTCTAACATGGTCAATGCAATCTAAAAGATGAACTGTTTGTGCTTAGTTGGTGTGGCAATAACATGCCTCCCAAACATTTTTGAGTTTGCAAAAGGTACGGGGAACGTGGCAACAGCACACAGGGGATGTGGCTATGTCTTAATGGGCAAGCTTTCTGTATTGTATATAGGCCCTCATTCCGATTTGATCGCTCGCTAGCTACTTTTTGCAGCCATACAAACGCATAGTCACCGCCCACGGGGGAGTGTATTTTTGCTTTGCAAGTGTGCAATCGCATGTGCAGCCGAGCGGGACAAAAACGTTTTTTGCAGTTTCAGAGTAGGTCTGAACTTACTCAGCACTTGCGATCACTTCAGCCTATCCGGACCCGGAATTGACGTCAGACGTCCGCCCTATAAACGCCTGGACACGCCTGCTTTTTCCCCTGAAACCCATAGACGCCCTCTTTCTGTCAATCTCCTTGCGATCACCCATGCAAATGGATTCATCGCTGGAAGTATTGCCCAGCAACGATGCTGTTTGTACCCGTACGACGCGCGTGCGCATTGCGGTGCCTACACATGCGCAGTAGTAACCTGATTGCTGCACTGCGAAAATCGGCAGCGTGCGATCAACTCGGAATGACCCCTATAGGACACTAGAATGCTCTGTGTATTGTTTTGAGGTCACAAAGATGCTCTCTGTATTGTATTTTTTTTTTATCTCTGGGATGCTCCATGTATTGCAGATGGATCCCTAAAATGCCTGTTATGACTTAGAACATAAAAATGTGTTACAGGGGTGGGGTGGAATAGGAAAGACACTGAATTAATTAGCTTATTATACTAGGGTGGAATTAATTGTTTGCAACCCTTGGTGGCTTCAAACTGCTCAACATCACCATAAATTTGCTCTCTCACTGTTGGATTTACTATACAGTTACTTTAAACCCCCAAATTTCATGTGGTTACAGATAAACTTTTCTTTACTTTTGAACATCTTTGTGGAGATTACAGGTCTTGGGGAGTAACAGAGGATTCCGAAGAGTTATGTATACACATAACATTGGTTAACAACATTTTTATATTTTTCTGTCCCATAAAGTAAAATAGGTGAATCCTACAGTATTTTAGACACTGAATTCAAATCTGGTATTAGATTTTTTTCTATCAGGTATGTCTTTTAAGGAACAGATTAATTCCATTTTACAATCAGTGTACACTATTTTCACCAATATGGTTATTATTACATGTAAAATATGTATAAATTAACCTTTAAAATGAAGAAGCGTACGATTTTTGGCTATATTTTGTTGCAGGAACATCTCTTTTCAGTGCCAAGCAATAGTTGCCAACATAGATGAGCTCCTTTTTCCTTTGTACCGCTTTTCCATGTCGAAGATATCCTGATGAAATTGCTCACCGGGAAAAGTCAGTGGGAGTCCAAAAAGTTAATTTTTAGACTCATATTGCATCCAAGAGCTCTAAACGAGGTCAGAAGGTCCTTTACAACATCACTCTACTATTCCGTTTAGTGATTTTCAAAAAAAATTGTTGCAAATTATCTTACAAGATAGCCATGCAGATTGTTCATGTTCAGTAAGCTCTGTGTCCAATTTTTCATCTCAAAGCAGTTACCTGATTTGAGGTCCTACAAAAATACCCTCTTTTATTTATTCCTCACATAGGTCAATCCATGACCGGTTTTATCCATAGCTTTGAAAAAAATTTCATCAGCCCAAGCTTAATGTGTAACGGAGGCAGATAGATTTTCTCCGGATCAACAAGAGTATTGACTACATTTTTCTGCCCTGGAGTCAGTGACATCCGTCTTTTCCACACTTTTTTTGTCTCGACTGTCCCACTCACAGAGAAAACAACAGAATTTCGTATAACCAAGATGCATTCCAAGTAATAGTGCCACAACATTGAGGTTACAATCAATTAAACAAACTACAAAAATAGCTATGTTTGCTATTACAGTATTTTGGTCCCAAACGATCTAAAGAGCTTTTACTGGAACAAAAAAACTATGGGTGGTAGAAAAATTCTGAAACCATATTTGAATTCCGTATATCAGAATCGGATATTTTTTTTGCGTGGAACATAATTTTTGCTTATCAGTGACGTGGTCAAAAGTGAAACTAAAAAAAATTTGAACACTCAAGATATTTAAATTGGAAGCAGGCGTGGAGACTTGCGGGTTCTCAATGATTCCTGATTTCCCAATGTTTTGCAGTGTGTCAGTGCCACCTCACAGGCAGGGTTAACCATTATTTGAATTACCTTTTATAAAGTCTAGGTACAAGATGTGCCTGGCATGCAGAACAATGCAAACAAAGCATTACATTAATTCAATGTTCTCAAGAAAGACATCTCCATCGTGTCCTCATTATTTAATACCTTTATAAGTATCGTAAAAGCAATTCATTGGGAAAGTTCAATTGTTCATGGTGAATGGTCAAGTGGGCAGTTGAGATGAATGAAGTAGTTTGGCAAATTGAGCAATTTTCTGAATTTCATTGTTTTGGGGCTATGAATTAGTATGGTCACATTCATATGGAGTAGGGGAATTTGTGGAATAAGCTTATACTGTGGGGTAAATTTACTAAGGTGGGAGATTTTTAGAACTGGTGATGTTGCCCATGGCAACCAATCAGATTCTACTTACCATTTATCTAGCTGCTTCTAGCAGATAATAGATATAATCTGATTGGTTGCTATGGGCAACATCACCAGTTCTAAAAATCTCCCACCTTAGTAAATTTACCCCTGTATGTCCCAATTTTTTCAAACAGGGACCATTGACAGGTATACTGTACAGCTCCTGGCTACCAGGTTTGTCAGAGCATCAGAGTCTAACACTTCTTATTCTCTAACTTTCGTGTATGTGACAGAGGTATTGTTTTACCCAGCTTATTTATTATACTATTGTGGTCTCTCTCGGTCTTAGCGCACTATTAGTAATATGTCAATAGCTCATCCTAGCGCTGATTTGTACACTGCTGCAAACGCTTTATTGTACTTTACCATAGTTGGGTTTGTGACTTTGGGGATCATTCCAAGTTTATCGCTCGCTAGCTACTTTTTGCTGCACTGCGATCAGATAGTCGCCGCCTATGGGGAGGTGTATTTTAGCTTTGCAAGTGTGCGAACGCTTTTGCAGCAGAGCGGTACAAAAAAGTTTTGTGCAGTTTCTGAGTAGGTTTGAACTTACTCAGCCGCTGCAATCACTTCAGCCTGTCCGGTCCCGGAATTGACGTCAGACACCCGCCCTGCAAACGCTTGGACACGCCTGTGTTTTTCCAAACACTCCCTGAAAACGGTCAGTTGCCACCCACAAACGCCCTCTTCCTGTCAATCTTCTTGTGATCGGCTGTGCGAATGGATTCTTCGTTAAATCCATCGCCCAGCACCGATCCGCTTTGTACCCGTATGACGCGCCTGCGCATTGCGGTGCATATGCATGCGCAGTTTTGCAGAGTTTTGACCTGATCTCAGCGCTGCAAAAAATAGCTAGCGTGCGATCAGGTCGGAATGACCCCCTTCATTCCCTGGTCTATAAACATGTGTTTTAATGTGTAAGGACTGGGCCATACACTTTGTATGCCTATAGACACAACAGTCATTTTTAGATGCACCATGGAAATGAGCACCAGCAGAATCTCTGTCAGTGTATGGCCTCCAGTGTGAGCGATTAAGCATCTGAGTTCCCAACGAGACGTGTCTGCGGTATTCCCATAACAAACCCATAAGATAGTATTATCTATATGCGTCTGAATAGCCACCCCCAATCAACAACCCAATAACGCCCAATATAATTCCAATACATTCCTGAGACCATGCATTGCAGTTGCAACAGTGCCTCTGTGCATGCACACCATGGGGTATATTTACTAAAAGTCGATTTTGGTTTTCATTTGGTTTTGGTGTGACAGGTATTTACTAAAGTCAAAATCGACTCAAAATCTTCTGAAAAACAACTGAAATAGAACTTTACACCTAAATAGAACTACAATAGAACCTTCAATACTTTAACATATAGTTCAATTCCTAACCCATATTTACTAATAGTCGATTTGAAAACAATTTACTGAAAATCCACCATAAATCACCATTTTCAATAGAACCAACGTAAACAGTTCTATTTCATTTTATATAGGGCCAGATGTACTAAGCCTTGAAAAGTGATAAGGTGGAGAGTGATAAACTACCAGCCAACCAGCTACTGTCATTTTGTTAACCACTTAACTGACGATTTTGTTCCCCAAAAAAATGCTCAGAAATTGCCAGGTTTTTTTTTATGAGTAAAACAGAATGCAAGTTGCTCATATCAATTTGACAATATACTTCAGGTGCTTGAAAGGAAGGGGTAATTCTAAGCAAGAGACAGGATGGGGATTAACCCTTGGTGTCCCCCAGCACACCAAACTATATGGGTAACATGACTTGAAAACCTACATATAATAGAAATCCAGAGGTCTTCGTTACATATATCTGCAGAAATATGGCAAAGCCACCAGGCCTCGACAAGGCTCCTCTGATGCTGGTGGTCCTAAACCTAATACTATATCTGGGCCTGGGGTGCAGAACCCCACAAACCGGCATAGGCCAGCCACCCCAGGGCAGCACACATGTGAGAAGGTAAAGTGTTAGTATGTGTTAATTAAAGGGAACGCAAAATCTGTATACAAAAAGTGATACACTAGTGACGGTGTAATTAAAAGACCTAAAGGATTAATAACAGTGTTAAGGGGGGTGCTAAATAAATATAATAGTGTGCTACCCCACAGCAGCCCAGCCACTCCAATCAGGGGGAACTGCACCCCAGACCCATTTCCAGTACTAATAATAATAATAATAATAATAATAATGATGATAATGATAATAATAATAGCCCTTCTGGGTCATACTAAATATAGTGCCACATGATAATGGCACCTAACAGATATACCCAAATTGAGAGCTAACTTACCTGGAGCCACCCCTGGGATCTCCATATGGCACTGTAGGAACCAGCATGCCCTCCAAACACTGGTCCCATCTATGCCTCTCATACTAGCAAAACAGAATGCAAGTTGCTCACATCAATTTGACAATATACTTCAGGTGCTTGAAAGGGAGGGGTAATTCTAAGCAAGAGACAGGATGGGGATTAACCCCTGGTGTCCCCCAGCACACCAAACTATATGGGTAACATGACTTGAAAACCTACATATAATAGAAATCCAGAGGTCTTCGTTACATATATCTGCAGAAATATGGCAAAGCCACCAGGCCTCGACAAGGCTCCTCTGATGCTGGTGGTCCTAAACCTAATACTATATCTGGGCCTGGGGTGCAGAACCCCACAAACCGGCATAGGCCAGCCACCCCAGGGCAGCACACATGTGAGAAGGTAAAGTGTTAGTATGTGTTAATTAAAGGGAATGCAAAATCTGTATACAAAAAGTGATACACTAGTGACGGTGTAATTAAAAGACCTAAAGGATTAATAACAGTGTTAAGGAGGGTGCTTTTTTATGAGTGAATTAGGTGAAGAACATGAATTTAACCCTATCCAAAATTATTTTAGTTAAAAAAAGAAAAAAAGGTTTCATTTTTTTTAAATAGTTTTTTCTAAACATTGGAACATCGATCGGGAACATCGTAACCATCATAACATCGGGAACATCGTGACCATTGCAACTTTAGTTTTTAGAGCCTGGACAGCTACCAGGTACACAGGTGGGTGCTGGGGGTGGCTTGGCGGCGATGATTTACACTTACCATTGGCTGCTATTGTATGCAGCCGCTGGGGGTGGAGGATCCTGCCGTGCTGACCAATCAGCAATGATCGGCAGCACGGCAACACTGAGGGGAGGGTACAAGGAGGCAGAGGGACCTTCTGGACCCTCTGCCAGCAGCAGCGGAGGGAAGTTTATCTTCTTTGCCGCCAGGCTTGGACTGGCCCACAGGGGTACAGGGGAAACCACCGGTGGGCCCCACTACCTGGGGCCCCACCTCCTGCTCTAAGGATCGGGTTCCAGACTGTGCACTTGAATTATACACTGTGTTAAATGATCTTCTGATGGCAAAAGACAGAGGTGACTGTTCAATATTAATCCTTCTGGATCTCTCGGCAGCATTTGATACCGTGGACCATGGGCTTCTGATTGAGCGACTGATACATTTCTGTGGTCTGGATGGCACAGTCCTAAGATGGTTCAAATCATTTCTCACAGGCAGGTCACAGAGAGTATCATCTGGATTATACTCATCACCACCAGTGTCATTGTCATGTGGTGTCCCACAAGGTTCTATACTATCCCCCATGCTTTTTGCAGTATACATGCTCCCATTGGGCGAAATAATCAGGCGCCATGGCCTGGTCTACCACTGCTATGCAGATGATACACAACTGTACTTGTCCTTTGCTCCGGGCACTGATAACCCAATAGCAACCCTTAATGGCTGTCTAGCTGAACTACAGGAGTGGATGAGCGCCAGCTGGCTGCGACTGAACCCGGATAAAACAGAGGTCCTTATGATACGACCGCAACATCAAAGGACAAGACTGCAGCATAGCCAACCAACTGGACTTACACTCGGGGATTCAGAATTACAGACCAGTGATCGTGTGCGGAATCTTGGCGTTGTCCTGGATGGTGGCTTGACACTTAAACATCAGATATCAGCCACAATCAAATCCTCATTCTTTCACCTGAGGAACATAGCCAGAATCAAGCACTTAATTCCCTCAGATGATATGCCAAAAGTCATACATGCATTTGTATCATCTCGTTTAGACTACTGTAATGCCCTCTACCTTGGTCTCCCAGCAAAAGAATTGCAGCGCTTACAGCTGGTGCAAAACACAGCTGCCAGGCTATTAACCAACCAGCCCCGTTCTAGCCACATAACACCCATCCTCTACTCCCTTCACTGGCTGCCTGTACGATGGCGAATCATCTTCAAGATTGGCTTACTGAGTTTCAAAGCATTACATGACCAAGGCCCAAGGTACCTCAAACAGCTTCTGACCCCATACTGCCCCACTCGATTACTGCGATCTGTAGATGAAGGACTTTTAGCAGTACCTAGAATCTCCCGTAATTCATCAGGGGGTCGAGCTTTTAGTCATGCGGCTCCGACTCTATGGAACTCACTTCCCCGCACAGTGCGAGAGGCCCCAACTATAGAATCCTTCAAAAGTAGACTCAAGACTTTTCTGTTTACTCAAGCATTTCCATAATGTCCCTTTTAGTATCTTCATGCTTCTGTATTTTATGAAAATGTACTTCATTATTTCCTGTACTATATTATGCTATGTATCTGTTAAGCGCCTTGAGTCCTATGGGAGAAAGAGCGCTATATAAATAAAATTATTATTATTATTATTATTATTACATATGTTACCTTATACTGTACTATGGTGTATTTTCTACAGTGCATTGCTGTTATTAATCTGTTATTAATCTGGTACAGCAGCTCAATTTACTGTATATATTTATGAAGGGGCCCAGACATTGCACTCTCTAATCGTTAGTCAAACCAATAAGATGACAGGCCACACCAGCTCTGCAGACTGGTCACACCCCTAAACATGGGCCCCTATCACTGCATTCCCCCGGTGGGTCCTACATGCCCCAGTCCGACACTGGCTGCCGCTGCTAACACAGTTTATCTGACTGGTCGCATCCTGTGCGACCAGGTCAGATAGAGCACTTGCAGGCATGGTCACATCTGATGCCACCATGCCAGCCAAGTGGTTAAACAGGGCCTGTGACATGGCACTTAGGAGCTGATTACCTGGTACTTTATCACTCTCCACATTATCACTTTTTAATGCTTAGTACATCTGGCCCTGAATCATGAAGAATTGTCTGAAACCTTAATATGTTGAAAAAAACATGGGACAGAAGCATGTGGGGCACTCTGGCTGCCTAAATCATGGCATTTAAAGGAACAGCAATGATTTAAAAAATTGTGGCTATGCAAATGAGCACAGAAACGATGGTGTGTGTGGGTAATACAGTGCATGTGACCTATTTTGCCCCATAGGAATGGTTTATATAATTTTGTCTATTTTGGGTCGATTTTTGAGCGATTTTTATTGATTTTTTTGTGAATAGAACACCTTTAGAACTTCAAATAAACTCACATCACTCAGTGATTTTAAAATGGAACTCAAAATTAAATTGTAGTAAATGAGCTATTTGGAACAGAAACTCTGTAGACCATTTTGTGAGGATGTTGGTTCTATTCTGGTTGATTTTAAATTGACCCAAAATCGACTTTTAGTAAAAATACCCCCATGAGCTGTCGACTTTATTGTGCTTTACACATGCACAGTTGAAAAACATCAACCATTTGCGTGAATATCTGCATTGTGTTCAACTCACCATCAGGCCCACTGTGTCAAGCATCATCAGAGAGTGGCTACTAGGCACTAGGGTCCAATATCACAGTTACTAGCCCTAATAATTCATCTAATTGTCACAAACAGTTTGTAAGTGTAATATTAGTGGTATAATTGTATAAGTAACACCCGATTGAGGGAAGAAGTCAAGAGTTCCAAACAAGAGGAACGTTCTGTACAAGAAGTACAGACAGAGAGGCGAAGGACAGAAGCTGAGTATTATGACAAAACATTTAGGGCCCAATTCAGACCTGATCGTAGATGTGCTAAATTTTGTACTTGAAGAGCAGCTCTCCACCAGAGCAGCTCCTGCACGCTGGCAGGGAGCTACTCATTGCTATGAGGGTCGAAGCGGCAGCATGTGATGTCATGCAGCCGCCGCGGCCCATCCCCTACACTGTCCGGGCACGCCTGCGTTGCCCAGACCACGCCCCTAAAACGCCGGCCAAAAGCCCCCCTCCCGCCCAGCAAATGCCTCTGCCTGTCATAGGCGATCGCAGGGCTGAGATGGCCGTCAGCTGTCGGGGCATGCGCCGGCGCACTGCGGTGCCGGCGCATGCGCAGTTCAGACCCAATCAGGTCTGAATTAGGCCCTTAGGGGGACATTTACTAAGCAGTGATAAGTGCGGAGAAGTGAGCCAGTGGAGAAGCTGCCCATGGCAACCAATCAGCACTGAAGTAACATCTAGAATTTGCATACTATAAAATGATCCAGAGCTGCTGATTGGTTGCTGGGGCCATTTCTCCACTGGCTCACTTCTCTGCTCTTATCACTGCTTAGTAAATGTCCCCTTTAGAGTGCAGAATCCTTTACAGTATGTGTCAGAAGCTGACAGGGCATGTGCAGGCTCTGAGAGAACTGTGTAAGATCTATAAAGGAGAAGTGAGATTCATTTACATGTAATTACATAATATTATAACAGAAGATAACCTTTCACCAATTATCATGCACCACTTTTCATTTCTATCACACTAATATATGCCTGGGATTTTATTTGTCCACGTATTGTGAAATCATTTAATATGTCATTAAATAAAATACAGAAAGGAACACCTATTTCTGTGCACTAGTCTTCATTCTTTAATTTGATCAGAATTCCTGAATCTGTATTTTAATATTTTGCCGTACATATAATAATTTTACACTCTATTGAGTATTATAATAATAATCATCATCATTATAATAATAAAACAGAACAATATTTTTAATGTATGTAGTTTTTGCACCACAGAAATAATTTATTTCCCTGTCTTTGCTGTATTTCAGGCTTATTGACCACATTCTGCATTTTTAATGCAGAATGTGGTCAAATTTATTTGCAAAATAAAAATATTTTTGCTGAAATTTAGCAATATTCTCTTGTTGGGACATGACCTCCTATTCGAGACCACGCTATCACTCTGCTTTGAGGCTCAGACTCAACCAGTGTAATTAACCATCCGGATGCGCATGCATCAGTAGGGCCAATCTCAGGTAAAAATAGCGGAACAGTATACCCAAAGGCTACTATGGGCTATCATCATCTGAAGATGGCACTAGCTATTGAGGCACAGCTTCAGAATGTTCCGCAATATAGCAGCTACTGTATATAGGTTTCTATTAGGGCTGCTTGTGCAAGTGAAGACGGGATACATCTTGGGGATACTAGAAATTTGCAGGTATCACCCGAAAATGGGTGTGTATTCTGGGGATATTCTGGAAATTTCTTGTGATAAATTGGCCCCTTTGTGAATACTCAATAAATAGAAGAATATATAGAATATATTGCTTTATAAAGAAGAACACAGAAGTGGACAACATAAATTGTATGAACCAGTGCAGAACACGTGAATCTTTTCTCCATTAAATGACACCTCAAAGCAGTGTCGGACTGGGGCATGTAGGGCCCACCGGGGGGAATACAGAGGTAGGGGCCCATGTTTAGGGGTGTGGCCAGTCTCTAGAGGGGGTGTGCCCAGACACCATATTGGTTTGCCTAACCATTTTGCATGGGTTGGTCCCTTAGATAAATATATACGGTAAATACTGTAGTGTATGCATGATAATGTACTAGATTAGTTTACAGCACAGTCTGGAATCTGATCCCGAGAGTAGGGTGTGGGGCCCCAGGCAGTAGGGCCCACCGGTGGTTTCCCCTGTACCCCTGTGGGCCAGTCCAACCCTGCCTCAAAGTGCTTCCTCTCAAGATAGGTATAATTTCAATGGAATATTTTCCAACAGAGAAGACTTCACCAACAGGGACTCATTGCGATGACACTGAAAGTAGAAGTTGGGCCTGCTGGATCCCCTATTGCTTGTATTGTGTTAATCATGTATATATTAAACTAGGTGCTTCATCGCGCCCTACGGGCGCTCTTCACACCGTCGGAAGGGGCTACGCCCCCTTAACCCCTGCACGCCTTTCTGGGGTTCAATATATGGAGTATTACCTGCATTCCTAGTTTTGTTAGTGTTTGAATATTGCACAATGAAAGGGCGTCCGATGATGAAGGGGGCGTAGTCCCTTGCAACAGTAAGGGGTTTGGGGAGTGGGGACCGCAGATGGGGGAGGGGGTATGAAGGTGCTATGGGTGGGGTAGGAGCAGGGGTGTCGCAGGTGGGGGATGGCAGCTGCAGGGCTGTTTCGGATGGAGGAGGGGTTCCGAAGGCGCTGCAGATGGGGAAGGGGTGGGTGCGGATGTGCAGTGGATGGGGGAGGTGTCCAGGGGGCGCGGTGGGTGGGGGAGGGGTGGATGCGGGGGTAACGTGGGTGGGGGAGTGGCGGGTGCGGTGCTGTTGCGAATGGTGTAGGCGATGCGGATTGGGAAGGGCCTGCTGCGTGGGTGGGGTAGGGGATCCAAAGGTGCAGCGGGCGGGGGAGAGCCAGATGCGGGGTGTGGCGGATGGGGGAGGGGGTCCGGAGGTGATGTAGGTGGTGGAGGGGCGGGTGGCATAGGGGGTCTGGAGGCGCCGCGGGTGGGTACCGGGGGAGGGGGCCGGGGGGGCGTTGTGTGTGGGGGAGGGGCAGGTGGGGGAGGGGCAGATGCTGGGCTGGATGGGGGAGGGGTTCCAGAGGTACTGCGGGTGGGAAAGGGTGTGGCGGGTGGGTAGGAGGTGTGGAGGCGTTGCGGGTGGGAGAGGGGGGGGGTGCAGTGAATGGGGTTAGGGGTCCGGAGGAGGGAGGGTCCGTGTGTGTTGAGGTGTGGGGTCCGTAGGTGCTGTGGGTGGCGGTGCCACGGGTGGTGGAGGGACAGGTGTGTGGATTTGCGGTGGATGGGGGAGGGGGTCTGGAGGTGCTGCAGGTGGTGGAGGGGTGTGTGCGCGGGTGGGTGCGGGGGTGCAGCGGATGGTGGAGGTGGTCCGGGAGTGTGGGAGAGGTGAGGTGCTGTGGGTGGGGGAGAGGCGGGTGAGGGGCTGTTGCGGATGAGGGAGGGGTTCCGGAGGCGCTGCAGGGTGGAAGGGTGCAGGTGTTGCGGGTGAGGTAGGGGGCCTGGAGGCGCTGCGGGTGGGGGTGCGGTGGATGGGGAGGGGCTGCAGGTGGTGGAGGAGCGGGTGGTGTAGGAGGTCCGGAGGTGCAGTGGGTGGTGGAGTGGTGGGTGCTGAGGGTGGGGTAGTGGGTCCGAAGGTGTTGCGGTTGCTGGAGAGGTGGGGGTGTAGGGGATGGTTCAGTGGGTGCAGCGGATGGGGGAGGGGTGAATGCGGGGGATCAGCGGATGGGGAGGGGGTCAGGGGATGCGGGAGGGGTGGTGGTGCTGTGGGTGGGGGAGGCGGGGGAGGGGCTGTTGCGGATGGGGGAGGGGTTCCGGAGGCGCTGCTGGTGGAGAAGGGTGCAGGTGTTGCGGGTGAGGTAGGGGGCCTGGAGGCGCTGCGGGTGGGGGAGGGAGGGAGGGGGGGGAGGGTGCGGTGGATCGGGAGGGGTTGTAGGTGGTGGAGGAGCAGGTGGTGTAGGGGGTCCGCAGGTGGAGTGGTTGGTGGTGGGGTGAGTGCTGCGGGTGGGGTAGTGGGACCGAAAGTGTTGCTGTTGCTGGAGGGGTGGGGGTGCAGGGGATGGGTCCGGGGGTGCAGCGGATGGGGGAGTGGGGGAGGGGCTGCTGCAGATGGGGGAGGGGTTTGGAAGACACTGCGGGTGGGGTAGGGGGTCCGAAGGCGCAGTGGGTGGGGGTGCCACGGGTGGTGGAGGGGCAGGTGCGGGGGTTTGCGGGGGATGGGGAGGGGTCCAGGGGCGCTCCAGGTGGTGGAGGGGCAGATATCAGTGCACATAGTTTCTGTGGTAGTTAGTGAGGGTTGGTGATGGTGTAAGAGGGGTGAAGGCCAGTACACAGACAGGCAGTTAGAGAGCAGAATGAGGGTGACAGGGCATAGTGACGGGGAGTACTTGGCAGATATAGGGGTGGGCTACAGGTGTGATGTCACAGTGTGTGTACCTTTGCTGTCATGTGTGAGGTATGTGAGGTATATGTGAGGTATGTGTGAGGTAAGGATGTGCGGGTCGTGGTGGCCACTAACCTCCAGGCTGCTGCTGTGAGATGGTGACTGCAGAGGGAGGGAGCTCAGACCCAGCAGCAATGGGTCGTGGTCAGCATTCCTTCCTGGCCCCGTTCCGCCGCACACTGTCCGCCCCGTCTGACGGGCGTCATTCCTCCATCCTGCCTGGCAGCGTCAGCTGCTGTGATTGCGGAGCATAGGTAAGCGTCCGGAGCCCTGTGGGCGGGCAGGCATGGTGTTTCCCTGGAGAGGTGCGGCGCGCGTCCTTAGGCTGCAGACGGAGGGAGCTCCGGCCCAGCAGCAATGTTGATTAGTGCGTGTCCCGTCCTGGCGCTGTCCCGCTGCACATGCTCCGCACCGCTTGCCGCTGAGCATGGCAGCCCTTGTGTGTATGCTGCAGATGCTGATCTAGCGGTGCCTGAGCTAGCGCCCTCTCCCTGGGGTGTGGGTGTCAGGCGGCAGGTATGGTGTGTAGGTGGGAGAGGAGCTGCGGGCGGCGACTCGCTGCCTGCAAGTACCCTCCATATCAGCGCTGTTCCCCTCCCTGCAGATAGTGTCAGTGTCCGTGGTGTACTTTTGCTACTGGTGGCCAGGGCCGGTGCTAGGGTGTTCGGCGCCCCCCTGCAAACTATGAATTTTGCGCCCTCCCATATTCCTTTGTTGTGCATCGGGAAAAGTGGTGTGGTCTCACAACTAAGGGGCATGGCCACACAATAGTACCCCCATTTAAAATTACGCCACAATGTAGCACAATCTTATTCATCTTATACGTAATGCCCCACCCGTAGTAGTAGCGTCCTTATACGTAATGCCCCACCCGTAGTAGTAGCGTCCATATACGTAATGCCCCCCCAATAGTAGTAGTGTCCTTATACATAATGCCCCCCCAGTAGTAGTAGCAGTTATATGTAATGCTCCCCAACAGTAATAGTAGCGTCCTTATACATAATGCCCCCCCAGTAGTAGTAGCATCCTTATACATAATGCCCCCCCCAGTAGTAGTAGCATCCTTATACATAATGCCCCCCCAGTAGTAGTAGCGTCCTTATACATAATGCCCCCCCAATAGTAGTAGTGTCCTTATACATAATGCCCCCCCAGTAGTAGTAGCAGTTATATGTAATACCCCACAACAGTAATAGTAGCATCCTTATACGTAATGCCTCACCCGTAGTAGTAGCGTCCTTATACGTAATGCCCCCCAGTAGTAGTAGCAGTTATATGTAATGCCCCCCAACAGTAATAGTAGCGTCCTAATACGTAATGCCACCCCTGTAGTAGTAGCATCCTTATACATAATGTGCCCCCAGTAGTAGTACCGTCCTTATACATAATGCCCCCCCAGTAGTAGTAGCATCCTTACATGTAATGCCCTCCCAGTAGTAGCGTCCTTATACATAATGCCCCCCCAGTAGTAGTAGCATCCTTACATGTAATGCCCTCCCAGTAGTAGTAGCACCGTCCTTATACATAATGCCCCCCAGAAGTAATAGAGTCCTTATACATAATGCCCCCCCAGTAGTAGCGTCCTTATATGTATTGCCCCCCAGTATTAGTAGCCTCCTTATACGTAATGCCCCCCTATAGTAGTAGCGTCCTTATACGTAATGCCCCCCCATAGTAGTAGCGTCCTTATACGTAATGCCCCCCCTATAGTAGTAGCATCCTTATACGTAATGCCCCCCCATAGTAGTAGCGTCCTTATACGTAATGCCCCCCCTATAGTAGTAGCGTCCTTATACGTAATGCCCCCCTATAGTAGTAGCGTCCTTATACGTAATGCCCCCCCTATAGTAGTAGCGTCCTTATACGTAATGCCCCCCTATAGTAGTAGCGTCCTTATACGTAATGCCCCCCCTATAGTAGTAGCGTCCTTATACGTAATGCCCCCCCTATAGTAGTAGCGTCCTTATACGTAATGCCCCCCCTATAGTAGTAGCGTCCTTATACGTAATGCCCCCCCTATAGTAGTAGCGTCCTTATACGTAATGCCCCCCCTATAGTAGTAGCGTCCTTATACGTAATGCCCCCCCTATATTAGTAGCGTCCTTGCATGTAATGGCCCCCCCAGCAGTGGCGTCCATAAAGTGCTCACACACAGACATACCTCACACACACACAATTCACACATATATACAAACACACACACCCCACCATATATATACACACACACACACACACACACACACACACACACACACACACACACACACTATGGGGGTAATTCCAAGTTGATCGCAGCAGGATTTTTGATAGCAATTGGGCAAAACCATGTGCACTGCAGGGGAGGCAGATATAACATGTGCAGAGAGAGTTAGATTTGGGTGGGTTATTTTATTTCTGCGCAGCGTAAATACTGGCTGCTTTATTTTTACACTGCAAATTAGATTGCAGATTGAACACACCCCACCCAAATCTAACTCTCTCTGCACATGTTATATCTGCCTCCCCTGCAGTGCACATGGTTTTGCCCAATTGCTAACAAAAATCCTGCTGCGATCAACTTGGAATTACCCCCTATATACACACACACTATATACACACACACACACACACACACACTAGGGCCCTCATTCCGAGTTGATCGCTCGTTATTTTTCATCGCATCGCAGTGAAATTTCGCTTAGTGCGCATGCGCAATAGTCGCACTGCGACTGCGCCAAGTAACTTTGCTATGAAGATAGGATTTTTACTCACGGCTTTTTCTTCGCTCCGGCGATCGTAGTGTGATTGACAGGAAATGGGTGTTACTGGGCGGAAACACGGCGTTTTAGGGGCGTGTGGATGAAAACGCTACCGTTTCCGGAAAAAACGCAGGAGTGGCCGGAGAAACGGGGGAGTGTCTGAGCGAACGCTGGGAGTGTTTCTGACGTCAATCCAGGAACGACAAGCACTGAACTGATCGCACAGGCAGAGTAAGTGTGGAGCTACTCAGAAACTGCTAAGTAGTTAGTGATCGCAATAATGCGAATACATCGGTCGCAATTTTAGGATGCTAAGATACACTCCCAGTAGGCGTAGGCTTAGCGTGTGTAACTCTGCTAAATTCGCCTTGCGACCGATCAACTCGGAATGAGGGCCTATACACACACACACACCCACTATGGCCCTCATTCCGAGTTGATCGGTCGCAAGGCGAATTTAGCAGAGTTACACACGCTAAGCCGCCGCCTACTGGGAGTGAATCTTAGCTTCTTAAAATTGCGACCGATGTATTCGCAATATTGCGATTACTAACTACTTAGCAGTTTCAGAGTAGCTCCACACTTACTCTGCCTGTGCGATCATTTCAGTGCTTGTCGTTCCTGGTTTGACGTCACAAACACACCCAGCGTTCGCCCAGGCACTCCCACCGTTTCTCCGGCCACTCCTGCGTTTTTTCCGGAAACGGTAGCGTTTTCAGCCACACGCCCCTGAAACGCCGTGTTTCCGCCCAGTAACACCCATTTCCTGTCAATCACATTACGATCGCCGGAGCGATGAAAAAGCCGTGAGTAAAAATACTTTCTTCATAGTAAAGTTACTTGGCGCAGTCGCAGTGCGAACATTGCGCATGCGTACTAAGCGGATTTTCACTGCGATGCGATGAAAAATACCGAGCGAACAACTCGGAATGAGGGCCTATATACACACATGCACACACATTTCTCTCTCACCCTCCACTTACCAAGTCTGGCTGGCCGTCACCGCAATGCTGATTCCACCACTGTTCAGCTGTCTGGTCTCGTGTAGCTCCGCCCCTCTATTCCGTGTAGCTCCGCCCCCTCGTGACGCCGTAGCTCCGCCCCCTTTTCGGGACACACGCTGCACAGCACACAGCCCGCTGTCACAGGTGATTGGGGGGGGGGGGGGGGGGACAGGCACAGCAGCCGGCAGCTAGTGGCCATCCTCACCTCCTATACTGTAAGGTAGGGTCTTGCACCTGACTGCTGCTGGCGCTGGGTATGGGGTAGCTCCCTGCAGCAGATGCAGTTGACTCCGCCCAGCGTTACGAGCACAGAGTCACAGATTAAGGCAAATATATAGGAGATATTTGTAGTCAAGAATTCCAATGGACTTGATAGGGAAATGCAACAGACAGCTCAATTTTTTGGACAAAGGAAACAAGTAAAGTTCTGTTCTAAGGCCACAGGGTGTCAGTGGTCAGAAACCTGAATCTCAATCAAACAAAATTGTAACTGATGATTCTTCATATGGGATCTTATTGGTCAAATATATTTGAATGTACAGAGCTTTATTCAAATATATATATATATTTTGTTTATAAACCACATAGAAGTTCATTATAAACAGCTGCTGGATGGTTGCTATAATTATTTATATATTGATATTGTGATTTATTAGTGCCTTGGGGTTGTTCTTTTAATTTTTGGGATCCTATAGGTGTTGATCTCCTCCTATAGGCTCTACATAAAACACAAGAACGGGATATATAGGGGGTCATTCCGACCCGTTCGCTCGCTGCGTTTTCACGCAGCAGAGCAAACGGGTCCCTGCTGTGCATACGCCGGCGCCTTTGTGTGCCTACGCATGCGGGATGGCCGACGGCCGTAGCAGGACAGTGATCGCCCCTGCCTGATTGAAAGGCAGAGGCAATCGATGGGCGTGAGGGGGTGAAACGGCGGCGTTTGGACACTGTTTCGTAGGCGCGGTCCGGCTAACGCAGGCGTGGCCGGACCGAATGGGGGGTGGGCCGCAGCATCTGCGTGACGTCATACGCAGCCGCTGCGGGCCAGGGAGTGAGGAGTAGCTCCCGGCCAGCACGCTAAAGCTGCGCTGGCCGGGAGTTACTCCTGAAGTGCAAAGGCATCGCCGATGTGCGATGCCTTTGCACTTCTGCGAGGGGGGCCGGACTGACATGCGGGGCGGACTAGCCCCGTGCTGGACGTCCCCCTGCATGTCAGGAAAGTTGATCGTAGCTGTGCAAAATTTTGCACAGCTACGATCAACTCGGAATGACCCCCATAGTGTAGTATTTAGTGCAAATGAGTGTAATTCGTCGCCAATTGGGTGCACACATTCCTGAATAGTGAAACTCCAAATTTGACCACCACCTTCTGAGGACCAGGTACTGTAGAACCAACACATTCACACCCTATTGCTAGCCACCAGTAAGAGAAAGGTGAGCATGTCTCATATCTGAGTCTTCTTGTTCCTTACAGATGTTATCGCTGACATCAAATGTATTTGTAAATGGATAGAAGATATAAGAAGCACAATAGTGCATTCCCTTTATCCTAAATGTATTATGTAATAAAGGGCCTAGTTCAGACCTGATCGCAGCAGCAGCAACATTTTTCTCTAATGTGCAAAACCATGTGCACTACAGGTGGGGTAGATGTAACATGTGCAGGGAGAGTTAGATTTGGGTGGGGTATGTTCAAACTGAAATCTAAATTGCAGTGTAAAAATAAAGCAGCCAGTATTTACACTGCACAGAAAGAAAATAACTCACCCAAATCTAACTCTCTCTGCACATGTTACATATGCCACACCTGCAGTGCACATGGTTTTGCCCATTAGAGGAAACATTTTGCTGCTGCGATCAGGTCTGAATTAGGCCCAAAATACATAGGGCCTATTTAGGTTGGATCGCTATTGAGACTGAAATTGCAATCGTCTCTTAACTGCTACTGCTGAAAGTTGCATGTGAAGAGCCGCCCTGAAAGGTAAAAGATGCCCCCCCCCCAATGCAATTGCAACTCTGCATATACAGTAGCAGAATTGCGTACCATCAACAGTTGCGGTTGACCCAGGGCTACTCAGAATAATAAGAATGCAATCGCACTGGTGCCATATTTTCAGTCACAATCGATTGCAACTGACTGTACATGGCCCGAAAACGAACATGACACGCCTGCCTTGTTCCAACCACTCATTACAAACGCCATGTTAACACCCATGAAAGGTCACTTCCTGTCAATCAAATTGCGATCGGATTTTAATGAAGCTGCGTTTGCATTTTTCAGCTTAGTGATCCAACCTAAATAAGGCCCCTACTATAAAAAAAAAATGAGATATACCAATCGTTCAGTAACAGCCAGATAAACCTCTAAGATATGATGAGCATTGTACAAGGTATATTCTTCCTGTTAAGTCCTGCATCATCCTTTTTAGCACCAGTAACATTGCAGCATGTTGGTTTTAAGGCCCCCATAAATCAAAGTCCTGATTCCTCCTAGTCCTAGTTAAAAAAACAAAAACAAAAAAAACTTTTCCTGAATAACTTATTCTATAAGACTTAAAAAGTTGGAAATATTGGGGGTAATTCCGAGTTGATCGCAGCAGCAAGTTTGTTAGCAGTTGGGCAAAACCATGTACACTGCAGGGGGGGGGCAGATATAACATGTGCAGAAAGAGTTAGATTTAGGTGGGTTATATTGTTTCTGTGCAGGGTAAATACTGGCTGCTTTATTTTTACACTGCAATTTAGATTTCAGTTTGAACACACCCCACCCAAATCTAACTGTCTCTGCAAATGTTATATCTGCCCCCCTGCAGTGCACATGGTTTTGCTCAACTGCTAACAAATTTGCTGCTGCGATCAACTCGGAATTACCCCCACTGTGCCATGCTTCTCTATAAATAAATCCTGCACAGATCTGCATTGTAACCAGATGAATTCTATGTTTCCAAGACAGTCTTAAGGAATCCACTATGAGCTTCGCTACAAGAAAGTGTTGAGTGTGCTAAAACCATGATATATTTCATCTAGCTAGACAGTGAAATAGTTACACTTAGCTCTTTGTTACCATGGACGAGTGGTTGGCATCATGTGAATTTGGCCAGAGTAGTATGTACTGTATGTATAACTTTTTTATTTTTTTTTATTTTGTAGCATAAAACATAGTATTATAGAGGGATGGATTTTCTTCCCTTCCACAATCTGAAGCTTGTTTCAGTACGCTGCATCAGCAAAACATTGTGCAGATAGCAACGCTTGTTACTGTTTTTCATAACATAGTTATATATTGTCACATCAATCGGAGAAGACAACTTAGTTTGTCTTAAACTGACATCACTCCATTCAGTATTGTTTCCCACATCGCCGCCATGGAGTTTGCATTTAAAAAGAAACCTTTTTTTTCTTTTTAAGAATTCCTGTAAGAAGCCTATTACTGTCATCTTCATTCTCTGAGACTTAGCTCACATCAGACAATAGGCAGATTGTACCGCCGTGAGAAGATTTAGGGTGGAAACTATTAAAGGGAGATTATGTTTACCAGTTTAAAATGACATAAAATCGCCATAATAAAATAATGGAATAACTAGGAAAACTCTCCAAGTATATAGCGATTTTATAACTACATCGATAAAATTATGGAGATTTTGAACAATTTTAAACAAGGATATAACTAGTTTTCTCTTTAAAAATCTTTAGGCTTTTCCCATTCATTTCAATAGGTTTTCCAGTGTACTAGCACTACATGAATTAAATGATCCATTGAAATAAAGGAAAGAAGCTACAGTAATACTCCTTTCACACTGAGGGGGTCATTCCGAGTTGATCGCTCGCTAGCAACTTTTTGCAGCGCTACGATCAGGTTAAATCTCGGCAAAACTGTGCATGCGTATGCACCGCAATGCGCAGGCGCGTCATACAGGTACAAAGAAGATCGGTGCTGGGCGATGGATTTAATGAAGAATCCATTCGCACAGCCCATCGCAAGGTGATTGACAGGAAGAGGGCGTTTGTGGGTGTCAACTGACCGTTTTCTAGGAGTGTTTGGAAAAATGCAGGCGTGTCCAAGCGTTTGCAGGGCGGGTGTCTGACGTCAATTCCGGGACCAAAAAGACTGAAGTGATCGCAGCGGCTGAGTAAGTCCAGAGCTACTCAGAAACTGCAAATAAAAGTTTTTGTGCCGTCGGCTGCAAAAGCGTTCGCACACTTGCAAAGTGAAAATACACTCCCCCATAGGCGGCGACTATCTGATCGCAGTGCAGCAAAAACTTGCTAGCGAGGGATCAACTCGGAATGACCGCCTGAAAGTAAACAAGAAATGTGGTAATTGCTCAATGCAATTAGTAGACTAAAACCTGGGATAAGACCAAGGCAGGCTGAGCAACCCGAGACTTGGCTCAGTGTAAAAGGATCTACCCGGGTCCAAATTGCGGGGGCCTCGACCCTGGTCGCTACAAGGGTTATTGCTGGGTTTGTCCCAGGTAGCCTCCAGTGTGAAAGGTATGACCCTTTGATCCCCACATTCAATCTGTCTCAAAATCATGTTACATGCATCTAAAAAACATATCCAAAATACGACCATATCTTACACAAGACTCTGCAAAAACTCTAATCCACGCTCTCATTATCTCCCGCATTGATTATTGCAATAGTCTTCTTACTGGTCTTACCAAAAAGAGACTCTCACCACTACAATCCATTCTGAATGCAGCTGCAAGGCTAATCTTCCTCGCTAGATCTTCATCGTCTGCGGATCTGCTCTGTCAGTCCCTCCATTAGTTACCTGGATTCTACCGTATTCAATATAAATTAATTTTACTCACATAAAAGACCATTAACCAAACTACACCAACGTACATCACTTCACTTATTTCAAAATATCTTCAAAACTGACGTCTTCACTCTTTACAAAATCTATGTCTCTCATCCACACTCATTATTCGCTCCCATTCACGATTGCAGGACTTTCTTTGGGCTGCACCCATTCTGTGGAACGTCCTTCTACACACAATAAGACTCTCCTATAGGTGGTCATTCCGAGTTGATCGCAGCCAGCAACTTTTTGCTGCTGCTGCGATCAATTAATACACGCCTATGGGGGAGTGTATTTTAGCTTAGCAGGGCTGCGATCGCTTGTGCAGTCCTGCTAAGCTAAAAATTTTTAAAGCAGAACATGACTAGCCCTGGACATACTTACCCTGTGTGACGATCTCAGCGATGCTGGGGTCGGCTCTGACGTCAGACATCCGCCCTCCGTTCTCCTGGACACGCCTGCGTTTTCATCACCACTCCTTGAGAACAGCTCCAAACAGTCTGGTGACACCCAGGAACGCCTTCTTTCTGTCAATCTTCTTGCGGTCGGCTCTGCGACCGCTTTCTTCGTTGGCCGCGACGTAACCCGTCGGCCCATCGGCAGTACAGCAGCCGTGCATACGCATTCCAGACCCGTTCGCACGCAGTGGTTTGTCGGAAATGACCTCCATAGGCTCCAAACCTTCAAGTGTTCCCTAAAAACTCACCTCTCTTAAGGCAAGCGTATCAAATTCTGGAACTGCCCACATACTGTATCCTTCATAAACGTTCCTATCCAATTACATCCCTGCTGTACAGTCCACATATATCTCTACATATTTTCTCTTCTTTGCTTGTCCATCCTCCTGACCCCAGGCCAACATTGCTGTGTTCATACAGGATGTAGCCATGTGACCGGCGGTCAGGAGACCGCCAGGCACAATACCGATGCCTGCATGCCGCCCCCTCAAAATCCCAACAGTCGGCATGCCAACTAACAGGGACTATTCCCACTCCTGGGTGTCCACGACACCCATAGAGTGGAAATAGAACCTGTGGTGAACGCAGCTCCAACCTTGCGCCAATAAGTCTGCAACTTCTTTGTGCGTTCAAATGGGGAGGTTCAATTTGCTGCAAGTTGGAACAAAATTTCTTGCTGTGGGTTAAAAACTTGTAGTTGCGCCTTTTTGCTATTTAAGTGGAAATCTGCAAGTCTCAATGAGAGTTAAAGAGGATTTTATTTTGCACTGCCAGACAGGTGGAACCTAGATATATCTAGATGTTGTTGTAAAAATGATAGGACACAGGACCTAATTCAGACCTGACCGCTGCTGTGCGCTTTCGCACAGCAGCCGATCAGGTCTGAACTGCGCATGCGCCGGCCCATGCCAGACAACCGACGGCCATCTCAGCCCTGCGATCGCCTCTGCCTGATTGACAGGCAGAGGCAGTCACTGGGCAGGAGGGGGCGGGCCGGCAGCGTTTGGCCGCCGTTTAGGGGCGCGGTCCGGGCAACGCAGGCATGCCCGAACTGTGCAGGGGGCAGGCAGCAGCGGCTGCGCAACGTCACACGCAGCCGCTGCGACCTGGACAGCGATGAGTAGCTCCCGGCCAGCACGTAGTAGCTGCACTGGTAGGGAGCTACTCGTCAAGTACAAAAGCATCGCCGCTGTGTGATGCTTTGTACTTGTGCATCGGGGCAGAGCCAGACATGCGGCGCAGGCTATCCCTCTGCTGGGTCCCCCCCGCATGTCTGAGTAACTGATCGTAGCCGTGCAAAATTTTGCACGGCTACGATCAACTCTGAATTAG
Organism: Pseudophryne corroboree; assembly: GCF_028390025.1. NCBI lineage: Eukaryota > Metazoa > Chordata > Amphibia > Anura > Myobatrachidae > Pseudophryne > Pseudophryne corroboree. The sequence goes on from NC_086455.1 coordinate 36,470,200, forward strand.
GCCCACCGTGCAGTGCCCCTGACACACCTCACCCAATTAATAATAATAATAATAACTTTTTAAAAGTTTCTTTTTAATAGTAAAATTTGTAATAGAGGCGTAATTTTCTTTAAAAAGCAGAGATAATATGCGACATGGTCTATTATATACAATGTACAATAGTACGGCTGTAATAAGGGTGGTTACTAGGAAGGTATATTGTATAGTGGTTAGTTGGAAGCTCTCTGCAATGTATGCTGGTCACTGGAATGCTCAATGTATTGTATGGTGGTCACTGGTGTGGCCTCTGTAATGTATGGTGGTATCTGGAATGCTCTGTGTTGTATGGTGGTCACCGGTGTGGCCTCTCTAATGTATGGTGGTATCTGGAATGCTCTCTGTATTGTATGGTGGTCACTGGTGTGGCCTCTGTAATCTATGGTGGTCACTTAAAAAGCTATCTGGAATGTTCTCTGAACTGTACAATATATTGGTTTCTGGGATGATCCCCGTATTTTATATACTGTAGGTCCCTAAAATGACTGCCATTGTTGATACGCCATGCAATAAGTGAAAATTTTTGGTGGCGGTCAATACCAGGCTAGGACAGCCAAAACCCTTAACCAGGCATTGCTGTTGCTAAATAGCATGGCGTAAAGCTACATAAGGAATAGAGGGGCTTTTTCAGACCTGGACGCAGCCGCGCAATCACACGAAGCTGCCGCATCCAGAGGGTCTGTGAACACACGGCGGCTATTGTGTGCGTGCGCGACCCTTCTCCATGCGATTGCATCAAGGAAGGATATGATCGCATATCCATTGACAGCAGCGGCCATCAGGGGGCGTCGACACAGCATTTTCAGGAAGTGGTCTGGCAAACGCAGGCATGTCTAGAGAGTTTTCGGGGGGTGGGGGTGGTGTGATGTCAAACGCAGCCGCTGTGAAACAAAAGATGATGCCGAACAGCCTGCCTGCGCAGCCAGGAGTCATCCTGTATTCGATGCGTCCGCAATTAAATTGCAAATGCACCATGGGGCGGCGCAGCACACACCCTGGGCAGCCTTGCCCTGTGCTGGGCGGCCCCCAGCATGTGAGTATATGGACGCAGATTTTGCTGTGGAAGCAATATCCGCGTCCATCTCTGAATAACCACCAGAGAGGAGACGTGAGGTAGCCCCAGCCTTACAATGATTGTGCCATAACAATAACATTACAGTAGCTCAGCATGGAATGTTCCTAGGAAAAGGAAGAACGTCTCAGACATCACAGTAAAATCATTTCCAATTTTGCTCTGATTCTCATTTTCTTTAACATGTACAGATGGAATTATGGTTATAGCTGTGGATGATGATCTGAGAAACGTATGTCAAGGTCTGCAATTAAGTAATGAAGCTGGTTTACAGCAATTACCCGTCTAAAGTAAATATCAGGGATTTCAGCTGACATATTATTTCTATTGATTTGCCAACTACAGCCACATGGGAGACTTTAATCACATATGAATCCTAAATCAGTAGCTTTTTAAAGAATAAACAATCCTGACTGCTTCAGCGGCCTCTCTGATTCTTGCCTCCTGCCTAAATATCTCTCTCTCTCTCTGTCTCTCTCTGTCTCTCTCTCTCTGTCTCTCTCTCTGTGTCTCTCTCTCTCTCTCTCTCTCTCTCTCTCTGTTTGTCTCTCTCTCTCTCTCACTCACTCACTCACTCACTCACTCACTCATAACAACCGTACAGGCTTTCACAATGTTATTAATTTGATCTTGCAATACAATAAGACCTTTCACAATGACTATACACTGCAGTAGTACTATTGCAAAAGTAGGGATGCGATCCATAGATGACACTTTTTAAAAATAATTGGGGTACACTTGTTTACCCCCCTAATATAATGAAAAACAATGGCATACAATGAAATGGCTAGTGTCAGCATAAATGTTGGGAGTGCTCAAGCACCCACAGAGGCAAATTCCATTAGCTGCATAAGCCAAAGCTTTTCACGCATTATGGGGGTTATTCAAAATTCAAATAGAGGTTGACCCCTGTCTACGCAGCATGGTTGCATAGGCAGGGTCACCGCCACCTTGTTTCCGATCACAGGACACGCAGGCAACATCATCGGCCGGCCCTGAAAATGGCCATGACACTTCTGTATTTCCCGCGACACTCCACCCCCGCGCCGCCGTCCCCGAATGCCTGTCACCTCTCAATCATGATGTGAACGCATCCTTCCGAGATTCGATTGCATCATGCTAGTCTGCACACGTGCACTGCGGCCACGGCGCCTGTGCAGATGGTTGAAAATTGTCTGTTTGCGATTTTCGAACGCCTGTAACAGGGTCTAAATAAAGCCCTATGTCATGGAAGACTTACTTCTGCTCACATCCTATGGAGGTGCAAGCAGACATCAGCGTATCATAAATGGATAATATATGTGCAAAGCAAGCTGCCATTCATTATTTTCCCTAGAGTTGTCACTTATCTTGTGAAGTAGACAATGACAGCACAAACCATACTATGCAGTAAATGAAACAGTCTGTGCCTCACAAGCATCGGTGAGATCCAGGCAAGTCTGGACAATGGGGGTCATTCCGACCCATCCGCACGCAGCGGTTCTCCGCTGCGGTGCAAACGGGTCGGAACTGCGGCTGCACGGTGCCCGCATTGCGCACGAGCGTCATTGCCCAGTGACGGCAGACACCGGGCAACGACGCCAGGACCGAAGAAAGCGATCGCAGGCCCGATCGCAAGAAGATTGACAGCGGGAAGGAGGATTGGGGCGCCTACTCACCGTTTCCCGGCGTAGTAAGGCGAATGCAGGCGTGTCCAGGCGTTTGGAGGGTGGATGTCTGACGTCACAGCCGGGACCTTCATCATTGGATCCGTCGCACTGGGTAAGTAGGTGCAGGGCTGGTCTTGTTCTGCACAAAACTTTTTTAGCATAGCAGGGCTGCACAAGCGATCGCAGCCCTGCTATGCTAAAATACAGTCCCCCATAGGCGGCGTCAAGTTGATCGCACGAGCAGCAAAAAGTTGCTACGTGCGATCAACTCGGAATGACCCCCTATGTTTTAAAGTGGCAATCATTTAAGAGGCAATATAAAGTTGTTTTTGCCTTTTAAATGTAGGGTATTACATTTACCCCTATAACTGTGCCACAAAAAAATAGCACTTTGAGATGACAGGTCATAAATGTCTAGAAAACATTGGATTACTGCTGTTTATACAGTACGTCACGGTTTGAGTGCTTCTGTGCATGGTACTCAAATGAGAAAGGCGTCACCAGTTAGGAATGTCTTACATCTGACAAACGTCATTGTAGTAGCACACACAGGAAAATAGTGTAATGGAGCATTTTAGGCTGTAGAAGGATACGAATAAGTAACCAGAAGTTGAACCAGAACCATGCATACAGGAACAGCAATGGCTGATAACATTGGCACAAGTCTCTGAAACACAGAAGTATCGATTGGTAACAAAGGGCCTAATTCAAGGTTGAACGCAAATGTATTTGCAAAGGCAAATTTGCAAACATTTGCAAAGTGAACACAAATCTGCACAAAAAACAAACAAACAAAAAACACTCCCACAGTGCAAACTAACAAAAAAAAATACACAAAAGAGGAGTAACCTTGAATGATGCACATACCAACATAAACTAAACAAAGGACTAAACATAAAATTCAGACTGAATGTACCTGGGTCCTGGGCGTTGCATATGCATATCTGCAGATTGCCAAGCAAAAGTACAGAAAAAGTCAATGCAGATTCTGCATGGCTCAATACCTACCCAGAATCTGCATTGACTTTTTCTGTACTTTTGCTTGGCTATCTGCGGATATGCTTATGCACCGCCCAGGACCCAGGTACATTCATTCAGAATTTTATGTTTATTCCTTTGTTTAGCTTATGTTGGTAAGAGCATCATTCAGGGTAACTCCACTTTTGTGTATTTGATTATTTTTTTTTAGGTAGTTTGCACTGCGGGCGTGGGGGATTTTTTGTGCAGATTTGCCTTTACTTTGCAAATATTTGCAAAATTGCCTTTTCGAATACATTTGCGTTCAACATTGAATTAGGCCAAAGTCCAGGATTTTCAGGTGTAGCACAAAGTTATGCATGCACTAAAATTGAGAAACACAGTACTCCTGGGTATGCAGTAGATGACATGGGAATGCAATAGAGTGCATACAGAGGACCAGTCTGCTGGTAGTACAAGTAAGTTAAGACACATCTCCAGTGCATGATGATGCTCTATCCAACAGGTCCTGGGCATAGTCCGGTGGCGAGCTAGGCCGAGGGGCTTTGGGGAAAAGGGGGTGGAGCCTGGAGGGGACTTTGAGTGTACACCCTATTTTTAAACATTATAAGAGGTGCTACCATGCTCAGGCTTCTAGTACCACACAAAAATGAAAATGCAGGTGCACACCCTAAGCCCTAAGAATACTGATAGTCATAATAATAAGTTTGATAAGGTCCTACAAATAACATGAAGTATAAGTGAAGTTCTTAGCACAAATTTGGTAAAAAATGTAGGCCCATCCACCACATCCAGATAAACTTGATTAGATTTGTCCCTAGCTTCCCTAATGCTAACACTTTATATACATTTTTCCAGGTCTTTCCTTAAATAAAGAACATGCTAATATTTAGTCAGCAATGTAGGAATCTGTTCTAATTAAAAACACCTGAGGGTAGATGAGAGGGGTACCAATACCATAATGAAGGAGCCTCACCATCAGGTTTACAATATATACACAAATATACAGGAAAGGGGGGAGGGGGCTTGGACTAAAGACACTATTTTTAAACATAAGAGGTGCTACTATGCTAAAGGGTTTAGGCCACCTGCCCCACTGTGCTGGTACAGTTTATGTGCTATGGGGCTTCCCTCAGACATGCTCTGCATGTACACACTTGGCTGCAAAAGGCAAGTAGAGAGAATGCTCCCCGTTTGCTCTGTGCTATAGCGAATCAAAGCAGTCAGGCATATCCACCTCCCCGAGCTCCTCTCACTTGGCTGGTGCAAGTGCGCACAAGCAATGTGACATTTTACAGGCTGCGTGCCACTGCAGGGGACCCAAGTAGCAAGAAGGGCCATCTCAGTGCAGTCACAGAAGAAAGGGAGATCAGACTGAAGTAAAGCAGGTAAGTTTGTTTGCGCTCCATGGCGGTGCTGTGAGCTGATTATTTGAGGGGCTGGTGGGAGTGAACTTTAAGGCAGAGAGTGCTGTGAGAGGTGGACACTGAAGAGGAGAGTGCTGTAGAGCATTCATTGAACGGGACAGGGGAAGGAGTGCTGTGAAGTGTTTATTGAAGGGGTGAGTGCAATAAATGAGGAGGAAGTGCTGTGGGTTGGACACTGAAGGCGGGGTAGTGCTGTGAGCGGTGGACACTGAAGGGGGAGTGCTGTAAGAGGTGAACACTCAATGGGGGTGCTGTGAGAGGAGGACACTGAATGGGAGGAGTGCTGTGAGAGGAGGACACTGAATAGTGGAGTGCTGTGAGAGGAGGATACTGAAAGGGGGAGTGCTGTGAGAGGAGAACACTGAATGGGGTGCTGTGAGAGGAGGACACTGAATGGGAGCAGTGCTGTGAGAGGAGGACACTGAATGGGAGCAGTGCTGTTAGAGGAGGACACTGAAGGGGGGAGTGCTGTGAGAGGAGGACACTGAATGGGAGCAGTGCTGTTAGAGGAAACCGCCGACTGACGTGGCGGAGAAACGCGTTGAGGCTACAACCATTGTGGGTCCGTTGCGGGACACTATTCTTATCATCATAAAGCCGGTGTACGTCCTCCCCCTGTCACCCATCGCACTGGGCACTCTCCACCTCCACCTACTGCCGCTGTGCCTAAGAAGCACCCTCAGCAGACACGCTATTGCGGACTTGCCGTCTCCTTCTCCGGTACATCTAAAGAAGGGGAAACTTACAGCCGCCCAGAGCATCTTTGTCTGCATTGCCATCGATGGGAATCAGCGCCAATACCAGCAATGAGTGAGAGTTATTCCAACTAACAGGGGTGAGCATAACGTACCCACCGTTTCAACTTTTTTCTAAATTGGGACTTGCTAATCATAGCATGCCAGCATACATCACCAGCATATAACCTTTTAAATGGACAGCAACATTGGTCAATAAAATCTAGCTACTATAGCTGATTATACCTGGGAGGAGTGCTGTGAGAGGAGGACACTGAATGTGAGCAGTGCTGTTAGAGGAGGACACCGAAGGGGGGAGTGCTGTGAGAGGAGGACACTGAATGGGAGCAGTTCTGTTAGAGGAGGACACTGAAGGGGGTAGTGCTGTGAGTGAAGGACACTGAATGTGAGCAGTACTGTTAGAAGAGGACACTGAAGGGGGGAGTGCTGTGAGAGAAGGACACTGAATGGGAGCAGTTCTGTTAGAGGAGGACACTGAAGGGGGTAGTGCTGTGAGTGAAGGACACTGAATGTGAGCCGTGCTGTTAGAAGAGGACATTGAAGGGGGGAGTGTTGTGAGAGGAGGACACTGCATGGGAGCAGTGCTGTTAGACGAGGACACTGAAGGGGGGAGTGCTGTGAGAGGTGAACACTGAATGGGGTTGCTGTGAGAGGAGGACACTGAATGGGAGGAGTGCTGTGAGAGGAGGACACTGAATGGGGGTGCTGTGAGAGGAGGACACTGAATGGGAGCATTGCTGTTAGAGGAGGACACTGAAGGGGGGAGTGCTGTGAGAAGAGGACACTGAATGGGAGCAGTGCTGTTAGAGGAGGACATTGAAGGGGGGGTGCTGTGGGAGGTGGACACTAAATGGGAGGAATGCTGTGAGAGGAGGACACTGAAGGGGGGAGTGCTGTGAGAGGGGAACACTGAATGGGGGGGTGCTGTGAGAGGAGGACACTGAATGGGAGGAGTGCTGTGAGAGGAGGGCACTGAATGGGGGGAGCTGTGAGAGGACACTGAATGTGAGCAGTGCTGTTAGAGGAGGACACTGAAGGGGGGAGTGCTGTGAGAGGAGGACACTGAATGGGAGCAGTGCTGTTAAAGGAGGACACTGCAGGGGTAGTGCTGTTAGAGGGGGACACTAAATTGGAGCAGTGCTGGTAGAGGAGGACACTGAAGGGGCAGTGTTGTGAGAGGAGGACACTGAATGGGAGCAGTGCTGTTAGAGGAGGACACTGAAGGGGGAATGCTGTGAGAGGTAAACACTGAATGGGGAGGGGCTGTGAGAGGAGGACACTGAATGGGAGGAGTGCTGTGAGAGGAGGACACTGAATGGGAGGAGTGCTGTGAGAGGAGGACACTGAATGGGGGGGTGCTGTGAGAGGAGGACACTGAATGGGAGCAGTGCTGTTAGAGGAAGACACTGAAGGGGGAGTGCTGTGAGAGGAGGACACTGAATGGGAGCAGTGCTGTTAGAGGAGGACACTGAAGGGGGAGTGATGTGAGAGGTGGACACTGAATGGGAGGAGTGCTGTGAGAGGAGGATACTGAAGGGGGGGTTGCTGTGAGAGGTGAACCCTGAATGGTGGGTGCTGATGAGAGGAGGACACTGAATGGGGGTGCTGTGAGTGGAGAACACTGAATGGGAGGAGTGTTGTGAGAGGAGGACACTGAAGGGGGAAGTGCTGTGAGAGGTGGACAATGAAGGCGGGTAGCTGTGAGAGGAGGACACTGAAGGGGGGGGGGAGTGCTGTAGAGCAGTCATTGAAGAGGCCAGGGAAGGAGTGCTGTGAAGTGTTTATTAAAGTGGGTGACAGTGCAGTAAAGGAGGGGGAGTGCTGCAGGTTGGATTGCTATGAGAGGTGGATACTGAAGGGGGGAGTGCTGTGAGAGGTGAACACTGAATGGTGGGTGCTGTGATAATTATCACACTAATGAAATGAAGACTTAGGGGGATATTCAATTTGGCCCGAAGAGACATCGGGAGTAAAAAACCCCGATGTTTCTTCGGGTGCTGCGGTCGGGCTATTTAATTTGCTCGGCCGGTAACAAGTCTTCTTACACCCGAAAACACACAGGTTTAGTGAAACCTGTGTGTTTTCGGGTGAGCCATTTTGCTTCGCCAGCCGGTGGCAGGTGAAGCAAAACCCCCGATAAGCCGCGGCGCGCGCCGGCTTATCGGGGTCAATTAAATAGCCCCCGGCGCCGATACTTATCACCCGGCACCCTCGGGACAAATTGAATAACCCCCATAGTTGGCAAAGCATAAAAGATAGTGAGAAAGCGAAATATAATTGCCATTAGCAGAACAGGCACAAACAGCGGTAAACTTAGTTTACTGCTGTTTGTTGAATACTGAAAGCAGGATATAGTGCTAAAGGGGTTATGTCTCGTTGATAAATAGGACCTTCATTCTGTCCATGGTGACCAGTGGCGGCCTCTTCCTAGATTAGGTCTGTCCCCTTTCCCTAGCATTGGGAACTGTTGGGCCCACTGCTACATGCATGCATACAGTAATTCAGTGGCCTTCAAAACTTCAAACAAGAGCACTCCATCGTAAAGCGTCATTAACATAATTCTACATTGTCTTTTATTAATACTCAGGTTATAAATTGTCATGTAAGTTATATTTATATATAAAAGAAAGTACTTCTTTATAGCATGTTTATGTACAGTATCATAGAATGCGATAAGAAAGTTATTGCATGGTGTATTGGACTATTAGACCTTAGGGCCTAATTCAGACCTGATCGCAACAGCAAATTTTTTCTCTAATGGGAAAAACCATGTGGACTGTAGGTGGGGCAGATGTAACATGTGCAGAGAGAGTTAGATTTGGGTGGGGTGTGTTCAAACTGAAATCTAAATTGCAGTGTAAAAATAAAGCAGCCAGTATTTACCCTGCACAGAAACAAAATAACCCACCCAAATCTAAATTTCCCTGCACAGGTTATAGCTTATATCTCCACTCCCTTCCCCCCCCCCCTCCTCGTGCAGTGCACATGGCTTTGCCCATTAGCGAAAGATTTTGCTTGTGCAATCAGGTCTGAATTAGGCCCTTAGACTCTTAGTCACCCCATACAGTGGGAACAGGGAACAGGGAATTGATACTTGTGTTATTTCTGAGTCAGCGAGTATCACAGCCTCATAGTGCAGGGAGGGAAATGTATGTTACATCGTAGGACACTGATTGCCACTGAATCTACGGCTGAGAGCTCTGATCAGTTAAACTGTAAGGTAAGGCCCTGTTAAACTCAGTGGGGGGAATTCAAATGTTTGAAAAGTCAGTTGGGTATCTGTTTTTTTCCTATCTAATAGACAGGAAAAAACAGACACCAAACCCACTTTTCAAACATTTGAATTCCCCCCAGTGTGTCAGGATCCTATGCGGACATTTGGGTGTTTATTTTTCAAATAATTCTTGTGCCATATCCCTCCCAAAACACCCGTTTTCTCGAGTCACCCACAAATATAAATCATCACCCGTATGTATGAATTAGGGGACGGCAGCAGATATGTCCACATCTGCCGCAGTCCCTCCATTACCCGCAGCAGCCACAGCCCCCATAGCTTCTATGTGAACTGTGAAGCTGTCAGATTTACCAAGCTTCGGAATCTGTCCCTAGCAGCTAATGCCATCTGAAGATGGTGTTAGTCTACTGTGGCCTATGGGCTTACACTTCTCAAAATATACCTGGAGAGGCTTCCTCCAGAACGATCCCCAGCAATGGCAGCCACACATTCGTGGCCAGCAGACCACATATACAATACAAATTAGCGCTCTGGAGGTCAAGATAAAGTAGGGAAGTGACTGCTAATGTGTTGACTTCATTACTAATACAGTACATCGCAGGGATGGCCACCTTTCCGAGCACCAGACCCTGCGTGTGATTTTTTTTACACATTTGGGCAGTAAATCATTTCTTATTGATGCCAATAATGGCAATAAGAAAATGCAATTATGTCTAAAAATATATAAATATCCCCATGGGTATGAAACTGTGTCATACTACTAGACTATCAAGTCCTGCTAAACGTTAAAACAAAAGGGCAAAAGTTAATTTGTCTCAATACGTGTAATTGCATTACTTTCATCACACTGCTAAAAAAATCTTGATTATTCTGCCCGAGTATTGTGTTATATCCTGCCAGTTGTTGCCGGGTCTTGCCTCTCTGCTGTAGCATAATCTTTAGAACCTGTGAAGACGTTCCCAGGAGAGAAGAATTCAGTTCAACAGGTGGACAGGTGGAAACAAGATTAGACTACACAGGTACTATAAACACCCTAGTTACCGATGCCCGTACTTCCACTGGGTTACCACATTTTCATGAGCCAATGCAGACTTTGTAATGAAGGAAAGGGATAGTCTAGTTGGCAGTATTTACATAGTTCTTTGTGAAGCCCCAGTTCAAGAAGTGAAATGCAGGCAGTGCGCTCCAGGGTCGGGTCGGGCCGGTCCAGGGTCTGGCCGGTGAAAATTCCCTGTTGTCTCCACCCCCAAATCTGATGTGAGGTTCCAGACAGTGCAGTCAAATTTGACATTGTTTCTCTCTCAGATACATGAGGCAGGATGTAATGATGTCCGATATTGCCAGAGGTGCGTGATACCGGCCGATCTTGGACTTTTTTATAGAGGCAATCATTTACAAGGCATGGTTTTTGCCTTGTAAATGAATGCCCCTTTTAAATAGCGACTGAGTTTGGCCGGCATCCTGGACCTCCGGCAGACTCAGACTTGCCTTGTAAGTGATTGCCCCTTTAAAAAAAAGTCAGAGACCAGCCGGCATCCCGCTCCTCCGGCGAACTCAGACTTGCCTTTTAAGTGATTGCCCCTTTAATAAAAAGTCAGAGACCGTCCGGCATCCCGCACCTCCGGCCATCTAGGACCCCATTACAACCCGCCGATGGTCTGTAATGGCTGTCCAAGCCATTGGGCTGGTCTCTCCCCATGGCAACAGGCCACACCCCTGCAGCATGGGCCCCAACCACTGTATTTCCCCTTTGAACCCTTCATGGTACAGTCTGATACTACTTCCCACTTTGTTTTATGCAAGATGACAATGCACCTGAATACACAGGAGAATTCCCCTGGTTCCAGGCATAAACATCATGTATAATTACTATACCATATCTATATTTAAAAAACCAAACAAAAAAAAAAACAATATTAACAAATATATCAGATTATCTTTTTGCAAGTTTTTAACTTTATTCAGTAATAATCATATACACCTGCATAGTGTTTTGACTTTATATATAAAAAATATAAGCAATTATTACAATAGTCATTGTTTGTAGGTTTTAGCCATATTCAAGATATCCAACTTTTGTAACTATTGGCACAGAAAATATTCTGGTCAAAGCATTAGATCACTGTTATGTGTACATGTATAGTGGTGTATCAATAAGAGGCAGGTTGAGACAAATTTCTAGTAGATGCAGAATTCTTCTGGATACTGTTCCCCATCAGCCCTAAGGGGAGAGAGAAAAGTATATACAGTATTAATGCAATGTAGAACAACATCACCAGAATAATGAATGCAATAAGCTTTGACAAAATGACAAAATATAAACATGTGACTGTACACTATTCTGCAGGTATGTAGAGGAGATGCCGTCAGGATCTCGACGTTCAGAATACCGACACTGAAATCCCGACACATCTCAGAATCCCGACACCAGATCCCGTCATGGATTAAAATGCCGGGATTCCAAACATCGGAATCCCGATTGGGGACTGCTGGAAAATCACTCTGGTAAGCCGCGAGGTGAGGTTAGGTTTAGGCTGCGGGGGGGCGGTTAGGGTTAGGCTGCGGGTGAGGGTAATCGGGTTAGGCACCACCGGGGAGGGTTAGGTTTAGGCTGCGGGTGAGGGGAATAAGGTTAGGTACCACCGGGAAGGGTTAGGATTAGGCTGCTGGGGTAGGGAGGGTTAGGTTTAGGCTGCGGGTAGGGTTAGGTACCACCGGAGGTGGTCAAGGTTAGGCTTCTGGCTGGGGGAGGTGGAGGTAGGGTTAACGGGTTAAGGGATCAGGGTTAGCTTACTTAATACCTCTTGGGATCTTGAATGTCGGGATGTCACAGTCGGTATTTAAACTGCCGGCATCCCAAGCGTCGGGATCCCATATGTATTCCATTTAGAGTGATCATATTTATCAAAGAGTGCTGCTTTGAAGGCTTTCCAGACAAAAGAAATATCCCTGGAATTGTATTACAAGGGCACTACAGCAGATATTGGAGATATTTTTTACGGTCCCACTATTTTTGATGTATATGCAATTCCATTTAGATTTATATCCCGACCATCAGAATCCCGACATCCCCTCTAAAAGTACCCTAACCCTCACCTGCCCCATACCCTAACCCTCCCTTGGGATGCCTAACCCTAACCCTCCCTTCCCCACTGCTAACAAATTTGCTGCTGCGATCAATTCTGCAGAATTCTGGAGAATTCTCTGACTCTCTGCACACATAGAACCATGCTTTGAGTTTGTGAAGGCGTCTCCTAAGAGAAGAGGGCAGACATGCACCCTAAGGTGTACAGATGCCCAGAGCAAGACAAGGCATTTTGCCGTGTGCTTCATAAATTACCTCCTTTGTAAATAATAGAGAATAGAGTAATAGTCTTTTTATTTTCTGTGCTATTTTGTTTTAAATATAATTTCAATGGTTAGCCAAAACAAATGATTTATTGTGCTGTGTGTCTTTCCTGTATCTCCTCTACAGGTACAATAAATAGATTTTCCATTAATTATCACTAGACGATTCCACCCTCCTTGCATCCAGAGCAAAAAATGGCTACCTAAAGATGGCATGTTTTGCCACTTACAAATTGCCTTATTCAGGTTTATTAGCTAACCAAAAAAAGCACATTAATGGGCAAAACCATGTGCACTGCAGGTGGGGCAGGTGTAACATGTGCAGATAGAGTTGGATTTGGGTGGGTTATTTTGTTTCTGTGCAGGGCAAATACTGGCTGCTTTATTTTTACACTGCAATTTAGATTTCAGTTTGAACACACCCCACCCAAATCTAACTCTCTCTGCACATGTTACATCTGCCCCGCCCTGCAGTGCACATGGTTTTGCCCAACTGCTAACAAATTTGCTGCTGCGATCAACTCTGAATCAGGCCCGGCCATTATTGCCCCTTTTTTCCTCACATATACAGTAGAAGCTTTCCAAACCACTGATAAATGGGCAAACAGACACAATCCAATTATCTATACATTATTGGGTGTAATAGCATAAAGTACTTACTTATTTATTTGAAAGTGTGACTTTCTGTTCCACCACGACCAAACCCTAAACATAGAGGAATAGAAGAACACACTTAGTACTGCAGTGCATGCTTATAAAATAGCCATGAGACCATTTAGATTTTCTGTAATTATCTCTGCAGGCCGAAATGTAGCGGGAGATGTATCAAAGCTTGGAGAGAGATAAAGTGGAGATAACTCATTTTACAGGCTGTTTGAAAAATGTCAGGAGCTGATTGGTTGGTACTTTGGGGGTAATTCAGATCTGATCGCTGGGCTGCGATTTTTGCAGCCCAGCGATCAGATAGTTGCCGCCTACAGGGGGAGTGTATTTTCGTTGTGCAAGTGTGCGATTGCATGTGTAGCAGAGTTGTACAAACTGATTTTGTGCAGTCTCTGCGCAGCCCAGGATTTACTCAGATGCTGCAATCACTTCAGGCTGTTGCGGACCAGATTTAACGACACCCTCCCTTCAAACGCTTGGACACGCCTGCGATTTTCCAGACACTCCCTGAAAACGGTCAGTTGCCACCCACAAACGGCCTCCTCCTGTCAATCTCCTTGCGAACACCCGTGCGAACGGATCCTTCGCACAATCCCGTCGCTGACCCGCGATCCTGCGCATTGCGGTGCATAGGCATGCGCAGTTCGGATCTGATCGCCCGCTGTACAAAAACGCACAGCAGCGATCAGATCTTAATTACCCCCCTTTATCTTACTTCAATCTTTGATAAATCTCCCCCATAGACATCGGCATTCTCACCTTTTGGTCCGAAGAGTGCAGCATAACATGGCTGATTGCAGTAAGGTTTTCCATCATGCTGCAAAAAGAACAAAAGACATTTCCAGTCAAATATATATTGTGTCAATAATCTGCATGACATGTACCAGCTGCAGCCATCAAACTTGAAATTATACTGACACCTTTAATCCAATACCACTAATTGTTTTGTTTTTGAAAGCACAGACTAACACATTGCGCGGACGACCCGGCGGTGACCCGGCGGTGGGGGAATAGTGACGGGGGGAGTGAAGTTTCTTCACTCCCCCCGTCACCCGGCTCCATAACAGTGCAGGCAAATACGGACGAGATCGTCCATATTGGTCTGCATGCACAAGCGACGGGGCAACAGCGATAAACGAGCGTGGGGCCGCGCATCGTCCATCGCTGGTGCCTCCACACTCAAAGATATGAACGGTATCTCATTCATTAATGAACGAGAGCGTTCATATCTTTCAGTAATATCGCCCAGTGTGTAGGGCCCCTAACTTAATCACAAGTCCTCCAGCTGCACCAAGTTATGTTCGGAGCTTGCCATTGGGGTTTTTTCAGGTTTGTTAGCAAACCAAAAGATTTAGCAATTGGGCAAAACCATGGCCCTCATTCCGAGTTGATCGGTCGCAAGGCGAATTTAGCAGAGTTACACACGCTTAGTCTACGCCTACTGGGAGTGTATCTTAGCATCTTAAAAGTGCGAACGAAGTTTACGCAATATTGCGAACAAAAAAAACTTAGCAGTTTTAGAGTAGCTCCAGACTTACTCTGCCTGTGCGATCAGTTCAGTGCTCGTCGTTCCTGGTTTGACGTCACAAACACTCCCAGCGTTCGCCCAGACACTCCCCCGTTTCTCCGGCCACTCCTGCGTTTTTTCCGGAAACGGTAGCGTTTTCAGCCACACGCCCATAAAACGCCGTGTTTCCGCCCAGTAACACCCATTTCCTGTCAATCACACTACGTTCGCCGGTGCGAACAAAAAGCCGTGAGTAAAAATCCTTTCTTCATAGCAGAATTACTTAGCGCAGTCGCAGTGCGAACATTGCGCATGCGCTCTAAGCTGATTTTCACTGCGATGCGAAAAAAAAGAACGAGCGAACGACTCGGAATGAGGGCCCATGTGCACTGCAGGTGGGGCAGCTGTAACATGTGCCGAGAGATTCAGATGGGCTATATTGTTCCTGTGCATGGTAAACACTGGCTGCTTTATTTTTACACTGCAATTTAGATTTCAGTTTGAACACACCTCACCCAAATCTAACTCTCTCTGCACATGTTACCTCTGCCCCACCTGCACTGCACATTGGGGGTCATTCCGAGTTGTTCGCTCGCAAGCCGATTTTAGCAGAGTTGCTCACGCTAAGCCGCCGCCTACTGGGAGTGAATCTTAGCATCATAAAATTGCGAACGACGTATTCGCAATATTGCGATTAAACACCTCGTAGCAGTTTCTGAGTAGCTTCAGACTTACTCGGCATCTGCGATCAGTTCAGTGCTTGTCGTTCCTGTGTAGACGTCACAAACACGCCCAGCGTTCGCCCAGGCACTCCCCCGTTTCTCCGGCCACTCCTGCGTTTTTTCGGAAACGGTAGCGTTTTTTCCCACACGCCCATAAAACGGCCTGTTTCCGCCCAGTAACACCCATTTCCTGTCAATCACATTACTATCGCCAGAGCGAAGAAAAAGCCGTGAGTAAAATTCCTAACTTCTTAGCAAATTTACTTGGCGCAGTCGCAGTGCGAACATTGCGCATGCGCACTAAGCGGGAAATCGCTGCGATGCGAAGATTTTTACCGAGCGAACGACTCGGAATGACCCCCATGGTTTTGCCCAGTTGCTAACTTTTTTGCTTTTTTTCGTCATGTGACCGTACAAATGTGATTTTCCTTTGTAAAGCTACTGCTATTCCAGTGGTTTGGCTATTTTGTGTTCTGCTTCAGGCCAGTCATGTAAGGTAAGGTGCCCATACAACATACCTTCACTTCAACATCCCCTACAGCAAGAAACAGGAGCTGGGCCCTCTCTGCTTTGTGTCTCATGCCTGCACCTCTTCTGTCAACCTTGTATATACACTGGGAGTCATTCCAAGTTGATCGCTATCTGTCATTGTTCGCAGCGATTAGTCAAAAAATCGGCACTTCTGCGTATGCGTATGCGGCGCAATGCGCACACGCGACGTACTTTCACAACAGCCGATGCAGTTTCACACAAGCTCTAGCGACGCTTTTCAGTCGCACTACTGGCCGCAGAGTGATTGACAGGAAGTGGGTGTTTATGGGAGGTATCTGACCGTTTTCAGGGAGTGTGTGTAAAAATGGAGGCGTGTCAGATACAAACGCAGGCGTGCCTGGGGAAACGCAGGCGTGGCTGGCAAAACGCAGGGCGTGTTTGTGACGTCAAAACAGGAACTAAATAGTCTGAAGTGATCGCAATCTAGGAGTAGGTCTGCAGCTACTCTGAAACTGCTCAAATAAATGTTGGTGCCGCTCTGCGATCCTTTCGTTCGCACTTCTGCTAAGCTAAGATACACTCCCAGAGGGCGGCGGCTTAGCTTTGTACGGCTGCTAAAAACAGCTAGCGAGCAAACAACTTGGAATGAGGGCCAGTATGTGTATGTCCAGTTTCCATCCGTGATTTGTATTTTGTATGATTTGTTATAACAACTGCCTGACCAGGCAGAACCCTGTTGCTATTACAGTTTGGTAATCTAACGACTTCCATCATAATTTATAACATATGGCCAAGGGGAATTGGGACAGCCTGACAGTCGGAGAGGTACAGTATGTTCCATTTCGGAACAGGTGGCGTGCGCACCTGCTAGGTTGTCTGCGACATACTGGCATTTCAATAGAAGAGTATCTCAGCTCCTATAACTCCTGAGTTTATATATTGGCTCAAGTTTGAAATCTGTGGATAAGTTGGGTGCGTCTAGGCCAACACAGAACCATCACAGAGATTGACATCAGCACATAGTGATGTGGGGCTCATATCATATTTGTACACATTTCTAAGTGGCACAAAGTTCATGTATTTAACTTGTATTGCTTTAATGTTATTCTATAGTTCTTATTGTGGTATTGCTCTGAATTCTGCCCTGTGCTATTCTATGAAAAAGAAAAAGAAAATAACAGTAATCTGTCATATGTAACATCCAGTTTATTCTTTCATTGTTACTAGCTAGTGACATACATTACATCTTATGCTGGGGCATGCAACCCTAAGCCTTTACAGACAGCTGTGCACTGATCCACAGCCAGGACTGGCAGACCCACCCACTGTCGTGTGTATGGTGGGACAGTTCCAATTTGTAGGCCTCAAAAAGGGTGGTGATCCTTTTAAGCGTCGGCGTGTCTGGGCAGGACTTGGCCAGATCAGGATAGAGGCGGGTCTTATTTTATCCCAGTTAGTAGGGATGTCCATCGGTGGGCAAACCATCGATAGTCATCATCGATGGTACCGTATGTGACATCCATCAATGGTATAAACATATTCACAGGGAAACCATTGATGTTTTCATCCACCAATTGGCTTCCCTGCTCTATGACATACTGGGCTGCCGGCCAATCATAACCAGGGATGGGGCTTTGTGGGTGTGTTGGGAGCTGAACTAGGCTCCGTGGGGGAGGGGAGGAGTATGGTATAATCGATGATGAAGAACCAATGGGGGTCTCCACCATCAATGGCAAAACTACCTGGCATTGGCTGTCAACCTACAAAGTTTTGCACCAAAGGTTGATGGCCATAACTACCAGGTACACATGTTTAAATAGGTTGGGTATGGGATCCCGAAAGTCAGGATGTAGACGGTCAGAATACCAACAGCGGCATCCTAAAGGTCAGAACCCCAACACAGTTTGGTAAGTAGGCAACCCTACCCCTTACCCTCCCCCTAATAATCCCTGCCCGCAGACAAACCCTAACCCCCTTGTCCCATAGCCTATCCCTAACCCTCCCCGTACTGGCTAACTCTAACCTCTCCTCCCGCAGCCTATCCCTCCCCATGATATTTACGTTAGTATTCCGGCGTCGGGATTCTGATCAGTGTCAGGATTCCGATGCCGGTCTTCTGACCTCTGACATCCTGATTGTCGGCATGCCAACAACATCCCGTCTAAATGTTGGGAGGTACAGTATGTGAAAGGGGGAAGTTGCCCTCTGGGATACTAATTTCATTTACAATCCTACAGTATAACAATATTGTGACAATGTTGAAATACAGTAACAACAATGAAATAACGATATATACTGTACCTCAGCGTGGCTACCGGGAGTTAGGGTCTTGTTGCACTTCTCACATCGTAGGCATGGTCTGTGCCAATCTTTATTTAGAGAAGTCACCTTCTCAGCTGCAACCACGCAAAACAAGCATTTTAGCATTTAAGGAAAAATACATTATATATTGTTACTCTACTGTGTATTGCATGAATATGCATTACAGCTGTCTGTAGTGGAGGCATTTAGAATAAAAGTCGGTTTCCCTGATTATATGGCATTTACCTGTGGTCAATACATTTTAGCATTTAAGGAAAAATACATTATATATTGTTACTCTACTGTGTATTGCATGAATATGCATTACAGCTGTCTGTAGTGGAGGCATTTAGAATAAAAGTCGGTTTCCCTGATTATATGGCATTTACCTGTGGTCAATACATAAAAAGCAAGATACAGTACATAAAGTACATTATTATAAGCTTTCTATAATAATACCAGCATTTATTGGCAGATACTTCTACATGCTTGCCTATCTAAGTACATAGGGCCTAATTCAGAGTTGATCGCAGCAGCAAATTTGTTAGTAGTTGGGCAAAACCATGTGCACTGCAGGGGGGGGGGGGGGGTCAGATATAAGATGTGCAGAGAGCGTTAGATTTGGGTGGGGTGTGTTCAAACTGAAATCTAAACTGCAGTGTAAAAATAAAGCAGCCAGTATTTACCATGCACAGAAACAATATAGCCCACCCAAATCTAACTCTCTCTGCACACGTTATATCTGCCTCCCCTGCCGTGCACATGGTTTTGCCCAACTGCTAACAAATTTGAGGCTGCAATCAACTCGGAATGACCCCCACAGAGCACTGCAATCGTGTTATAGCTATTGGCATCTCAGGCATGTGCAGTCAGCAGAAAAGCTAATTTCATCAGAACCTAATCACAGAATCATTGCGTTCATTTACATGAATCAATAGACTTGTTTGGTGCAAACCCGTACCATTAAGATACCAACATCTCCCCAAGTCAGTGACTCCCACCTCAGTGTCACTGTAAATCACCTCAGTGAAATGATCTTTCAGCGCTTCCAATTATTACCAGAGCTACAGCAGCCTATATAAAGAGGACCAACTCAGACTTTTATATTGTAGAAAGTTTATATTGGTCTAGGGCACATTCAGATCTCCATTGTAACACAGAGGGGTCTGATTCAGAGGTCATACACGGTTGATGTGAAACACAGTGGAGCGATTGTTTGTCTATGCTCCACAGCCGCACTGCGCACACTCAGCGAATGATTAGCGATTGCAGACGCACAGAGGATTTATGCATAAAATGAGTGACAGGTGGTCAGTATTTGGGGGAGGTAACAGGTGGGTGGCAAAAAATGCAGGCATGTCGGGATCATTTTCTGGGCATTCCCTAATCAGCCACCGATAATTAATTCACAGTTGGAGAGGCCCCGACATCTAAAGACACTCCCTAAGTCTGAGACAGCATAGGATTTCTCAGATGTCCGATGTGTGCACGATGTTCCTGCTTATGTATGTGATTTGAGGATGTGAGACGTGTCTGTGGGCGTGTCTGTGCACAAGAAAGCGGCTGAGCATTTAGCATATATATTCACAAGTACCCTACGAGTGAAATTGCAGCAGGGCCTGCAACTGTATGGACCTCTGAGTCAGGGCCATGGTATGCAGCGGTGCATTCCGCATTACAAGAGCGGTTACAGGAGTCAGGCTACAGTATGACTTGCTAAGTGCTATCCTCACATTCTCCATGACACGGCCTCGCCCCTCCAAAGTCAAGCATTTTCAAACCTACCCCCGTAAATCCTGCACTTGACTCTGCCTGACTATGTAGTAATCAGGATCCCTCGATACGGCTGCAAGCCTATCCCGCCCACTGTTCTTACGTCTGCAGCAGTCATCATCAGATCTGGACCAACCCCAAACTGGGTGCAAAAGATCCGGCTGAAATAAGACGTCCCATCTCCGACCACAGGCTGAGGATGAGCATGGAACTGCGCCAACATGGCTACAACTTTCTCATGACACTCCTACGATTGCATGCTCGCTGCCCAGTTACCACCCTGAAATGCCCATTCACTCAGCGCCGTTCTATTATAAATGCACCTGCAACAGCAGAACACTTGTTCCCTTGTTTTGTCTCAAGCTTAACTTCACTCAAAGTAAAGTAATGTATTTTTACTGCGTGAATAAAAAGATTAAAGATGAAGCCATGATGTGTGATTTGGCCACCACCAAACCTTCTTGACTCAAGGTGTTGCCAATCCTGCCAGTAAAATGCAAATAATGAATAGAATCATTGCAAGTTCTTTGCAGCAAGTAAATACTGACTTTATGTATGCAGACACCTTCACAAATACTGCATTATGCCAAAGACACAGGTAGAGATTTGTGTTAGGTAAAGAAGGAGCTGCTGAAATACTGTGGCAAAAGGTATGGAAATGATTCTTCAAACACAAACAAAAAACAACACAACTGCTGTGACACACTGTAATAGACCCTACACACATGCCGATTTGTTTTAAAGATATGAACGATCTCGTTCATAAATGAACGAGAACTCGTTCATATCTTTCAGTGTGGAGGCACCAGCGATAAACGATGCACGGCCCCGCGCTCGTTCACCGCTGGTCCCCGGTCGGCTGTGCATGCAGGCCAATATGGACGTTCTCGTCCATATTTGCCTGCACTTCAATGGAGCCGCGTGACGAGGGGAGTAAAGAAACTTCACTCCCTCCGTCACTGCCCCCCGCCGCCGGGTCACCCATCGGCCGTATCCGCCATCGGGCAGCTCGGCGGCGGATCGGCCAGTGTGTAGGGCCCATAACACAAGCAATGTTTGCAGATGCTCTTTTATTTTTTGTGCTGGTCATGTTTGCTTTGCAATGCAAACACGTTCTGCTGTAGCCAAACAGTGCTGTATGCAAATGGTGAGGAAGGAAGCCTTACTGACACATTACATAACGCATGCCAATCTTCTTATTTTGAATATGTTCAAATGTGTACCTTGGACAATGAACTGTGATATAATTACAGTATGCCAAAGGTTTTATGACTGTGCCATGTTATATTACTACAGATATACTCATCACCTTGGTTGATAACTTATCTGCAGTTGTAAAGATTCCCATATTAAATAAGGAGGTCTGTAGATTCTGTAAGAGCCTACACCGGTGATATTGCAGAGCATAAACACACACAATAACTATTAGCATTGTCACTTTTATTAAAATCAAAGTCCAATAAATATAATTAGTGTAACCAGTGAGGAGATGACTAGGGCACCAGCGGTCAAAGAACTGTAAAATTATAGTAATAGGTCGAGAGGGTTTCTCAGTCGGGAAACCAGTCGCTTTATTGTGGAAGCCTAAATGTTATATGAATTTCTTTAGATCACAGTGGGTGCAGTTTTAAAAAGTTTAATTAGCAAGATCTTGACCAAAATTATTGCTGATAGATTGCAATTAATAAGATCGGATTTATTGACATCCCACCAGATGCGATTTGTGAGGGGCAGACATTCGGTTAAGGCAATTCGGATGGCCGCTGTGGCAGTTTTAGCTAGATCTAATGCTGAGGGAATGTTACTCAGCCTAGATACAAATAAGGCATTTGATACCGTAGCCTGGCCTCATATGTTCTTGGTTTTGGAAAGGAGAGGCTTTGGGGCCCCATTTGTAAACTTGATCAAATACTTTTACACTCAACCGACCAGGCTTTTAGTAAATAGTATAAGAAGTGAGCCCTTGAACATGCATAGGGGAACGAGGGAGGGGTGCCCATTGTCACCCTTGCTATTTAATTTGTGTATCGATCCTCTATTTAGAATCTTACAAAATTGGCCAGAGTTCTGCGGGATAACGGTTGGCATGAATGACTTAAAATTTCGGCATTCGCGGACGATGTCCTACTCTATATCGCAAATCCTAGAGAGGCCCTGCTAAAAATATTAAATAAACGTAACGAATTTGGGGAGATTTCGGGCTATACAGTGAACATGTCCAAATCTGAGGGTTTGTTTTTACACTCACACCTTCCTGCACCGAGGTGGGGAAGCAGACTGCCATTGAAATGGGCAAAGGGAGTAATTACATATCTGGGTGTATGTTTGCCTAAACGACTCACGGACCTCTATAGTCTTAATATCACCAAGACACTGACAGAAATCGCTAGAGAGCTGGAAGGATGGAGCCATCTCCTATTGTCTTATATGGGTACAGCTAGTCTCATAAAAATGCTGACATTCCCACGTCTCCAATATTTACTACAAGCCCTACCATTACTGCTTCATCAGAAAGATTTACAGACCTTAAAAAAATAATTTGTAACTTTATTTGGAAATCTAAATTCCCGCTTATAAGTTTATTGAAACTTCAACCATTTAAACTTAACGGCGGAATTCATTTTCCCCATATTCAATCTTATAACCACGCAGCAATTCTTAGATTTCTGCAAGATTGGTTGCATCATGGTGAGGAAACATATGCTAATACGAATATCAAACGTGGATTTTTGGAAAACTGCGACTTGATCAGTTTTCTATATCTCCATGGCGCAGAAATTCCGGAGGACCGCCGCAATAATCCTTTTCTGTGGTCTACACGGAAAGTGTGGCATTTACTAAGGCATAAAAGGAATTTGAACACATAATTCTCTATTTTTACCGTTCTTACATAGGAGGTCATTCCGAGTTGTTCGCTCGTTGCCGATTTTCGCTATACTGCGATTATCCGCTAACTGCGCATGCGTAATGTTCGCAGAGCGCATGCACTTAGTTATTTTACACAAAAGTTAGGTATTTTACTCACGGCATAACAAAGCTTTTTCATCGCTGTGGTGATCGTAGTGTGATTGACAGGAAGTGGGTGTTTCTGGGCGGAAACTGGACGTTTTATGGGAGTGTGCGAAAAAACGCTGGCGTTTCTGGGAAAAACGCGGGAGTGTCTGAAGAAACGGGGGAGTGTCTGGGCGAACACTGGGTGTGTTTGTGACGTCAGACCAGGAACGAAACTGACTGAACTGATCGCAGTGGAGGAGTAAGTCTCGAGCTACTCAGAAACTGCTAAGAAATTTCTATTCGCAATTCTGCGAATCTTTCGTTCACAATTCTGCTATGCTAAAATACACTCCCAGTAGGCGGCGGCTTAGCGTGTGCAAAGCTGCTAAAAGCAGCTAGCGAGCGAATTCTAGGGCCATAATCCTGAATTCCAGACAGGACAGG
This sequence comes from Pseudophryne corroboree, assembly GCF_028390025.1. Lineage (NCBI taxonomy): Eukaryota > Metazoa > Chordata > Amphibia > Anura > Myobatrachidae > Pseudophryne > Pseudophryne corroboree. The sequence goes on from NC_086455.1 coordinate 36,493,596, forward strand.
CGGGTGATCTTTTTAAATTACTACATCAGGAAGGCTTGGTGAATGTCGGTTCTTTTATTGATAAAGAAACTAGATGCCCACTCCAACATTTACAAGCATCTGAGAAATTCCCCACGTTTCAGAAATTCCCTATAAATTGCTTATATGCAAGCTAAACATTATACGTGTAGAGTTATAAGAGGTTTCTCAAATGATGATTGGGAAATACCATAGATGTGTATTACTTGGCTCATTGCCCGCAACGAAACGAGCTATTTCATTACATTATTCAGTTTTGCGGCCTCAGATAACACACGAGGAGACTCACACTGGGATGAGCAGCTGGATACAAGTGGTCCCTTCTCTAACATGTGCAGATCTAATTAAAGCACTCATGTGGTCTAGGTCCTTATTACCAGCCATTCAATATCAGGAGATGTTCCTTAATATATTTCACAAAGCGTACTTTTCCCCACGCAGGCAATTCTTAGCGGGGATGTCCGCCTCTCCGTTTTGTCCACGATGCCACTCCACAATAGCAGATACTTTCCACTACTTTTGGAGTTGTCCCTTATTAAGAATATTCTGGTTACAAATTCGTACTTACGCGCTAGAACATTTAGTCAGTTATGTTCCACTTAATGAGGTGTGGGCATTGTTTGGCCTGCTTCCAGAGGGGCAACGTGTCACGAAAGGTTGGAAAAGACTGTTATTGATTATTAGTGCGGTAGCCCGCAAAACAATATTACAGGCCTGGATTGATGTTAACCCCCCATCACTGAATGTGTTTCAAGAAAAACTTTTCCATGTCTTTAACATGGAATGGATAGAGACACTCTTGGAGGTAGATAGATGGGTTAAGAAATTTATAGAAACCCGGGAAAGTTATATTGCCTACTTTAATTTAGGTCAGCGTTGTAAAATTCACGAATCGATCAAATACACATACTGGCACCCTATGCAATTATTCGCTAGAGATCCACCGATTTAATATTAGTTCATAAATGGGAGGAGGGGATAATTTGATGGAAACAATTGCCGCCTCTCTTCCGCTCTGCCCGACCTCTTCTACATTCTAACAAAATTTGTGAAGATGGCTGAACTTTAGCAATATACAGTACTTTCAAATCATAACCTCACCAAACGTGTGCAATTTCAATTACAGTTATGTATCATAATCTCTGTACTGTATGAATACACCTTGTTGGGCTGCTGCTGCATACTGCGTTATGCACATCTGTACACTGTTGTAAAGAACTTTGTGTTTCCCAAAAAAAAATAGTTGAATTAGGCTAGAACAGACTTTTTGGTTCCCGGGTTCTATTGTCCATCTCTGATAGGACATTTACAGGCCTGTTTATTATTAATCATCAGTGGTGGTTTCAGAAGTGAGGCTGCACCACAGTTCAAAATTCTGTCGCTGCTACTAATCTTGCTAGCCAACTAACCCTATCATGATTAACATTGGCGCTTCCAGAGGTGGGGCTCCGCCACAGTCCAAAATTCAAATAGGGGAGCCACACCAACTGCCACTCCAAACCCTGCCAAACATCACCGTCCGTGACTCACTGGCAGTTGGTGTTGCTCCGCTATTTGAATTTTGGACTGTGCTGCACTCTGGAACTACAAATGTTAATCATGAGGGGGTTAGTTGGCTAGCAATACTAGTAGATAGAAAATCAAATATTGCCTTAATTTAGCCTTGAAACCTTGCCAAGGCAGCAAAGCAAATACTCTAATCCCTAAAATTTCTGTGTCTTGTTCCCAGGCTTCCAGCTATCTGTTTACATTCCCCATATCGCCTTCTCAAGCCTTGGATGTATGTGTATATTTTACAGGGACTGATTCAGTGTCACACACTCTTGCGAAGCTTTAGGTCTTTTGCTGTAGTTGCATTTGTGACTTTATGCTAATGCTAGGCTCAGCCCTTCCCCTGGTGTACAAGTGTGTGCCTGACTGTGCAAGGACTGGGACCCCAGTCAGACGCACCATTAGACGCACCATCAGAAGCACCATCCGACGCACCATCAAAACTTGCAGCTGGCCTATGCTAGGTGCAGAATCCCTGTTAGTATGGCCTCCAATGTAAGCGATTAAGTGTCTGAGTTGGCAAACATTTCTGCGACCCGACCCCATGACACTCCCGTAACACGCCCATAATACAGTACATCTCTGTGATTCTGAATAGCCACGGCCCAGGAACGCCCAACACATTTCTAATACATTTCAGAGAGTCAAATAAAATAATCTCCTACCACAATCTAGCCAAACCAGAGTCACTCCAACTTACTCACTTCTGGATAAAAAAAACTGCCCATTTTCACATAAGCCCCGCCTCTTTCAGGTCCTATTCTATACTATACTGTCCCGCTGATTACAGGACAGTTGGTAGGTATGTACAGTGAACATAAATGTGAAAGGAGGAAGTGCACTGACATCAAGAGCAATGCATACAACTCAACAATACAGATTTGATGGGAATGTCCCATCATCAGCACATTCGCCCCAGTTTGTGGATAGCTGGGAGCAGTGGACTTTCTATAATGGGTGCTGGATCCTGTGCTACATGTGATCCTCAGGGGAGTGACCACACACACACACTGTGGGTGGGGTAATGCTCACTATGGGGTCTATTCAATTTGGCAACAGATGAATAGCGCTGGGAATTAGCTCCCGTCACTATTCAATTCAGCTACTAGTTACCCGCAAATGTCGGAAATTCTTCTCTCACCCCCGAGGGGGTGAGAGAAGAAAACCGACAAAAGTGCTGCCGCGCGGCAGGCGCAAGGCTGATTCTGTCGGGAATTAGCATCGCTGCGGGTAGTTAAGTCGGAGCATGCCCGTTCTCCCGACAAAACTACCTGTTAAGTCGGCGAGAACGGTCATTCGCCGACTTAACTTTAGCTTAATTGAATAGGGAGCTAATTCCCAGCGCTATTCATCTGTTGCCGAATTGAATCGACCCCTATGACTCAGCCACATCCCTTTGTTGCTATGTATGGCAATGGTCCAAATGCCTGATGCTTTCTTAGGTCTGTGTATGCAGTCAGGGCAACTACCAGACAGCTGCTACCATCCCTGTTACCCCTGTGGGCCAGTCCAACCCAGATCCTATAACATGTTATAGTTCAGACAGCATAAGATCAGACAGGCAGATATTACAGTATATCTAATCATACCACAAGGATTAAAGCGATAATGTGAAGCAAACAGAAACCAAACCTTGTTATACACTACTACTTGCCATTTTTGCATTCACTAGGACCTTGGCAGGTTCTGTTCTATTATCATTAATCACAGACATAATAGCTGTTCTTAATTATTTACACTGTTCTTTGTCGTAACAGCCAAGTCTTGGAAAACACATTGTTTGGTAGAAGAAAGAACATCTATACCTTACCCATGGGTAAAGCAATGTATAATTTAATATGTCTGACCTGTAATTTTAGCTATAAATAGTTATGTGTTAACCATGGCAATATGTTATTTTCTCAGGGCTTTATGACTAGAAGGGAAAGTCATTTCCATGGCAGCACACATTCAGTGGTATATTCTTCCAATGAAAAACGTCCAATCAAAACAATCTATATTTAACGCAACTCACCCTGGTGGACTTTCTAGAGCAGGCTTTCCCAACCTTGTTCCTCAAGGCACACTAACTGGCCCTACACACTGGACGATATCTCAGAACGATATGAACGATATCGTTCAGAAATTAACAATATACATCGTTCATATTGTTTAGTGTGGAGCATACTTACCTACTTTTAATGTCTCCTCTCCGGGAGAAGCCTGGAGAAGAGACGCTGCGGAGGACTTCAGGGGCAGGGCCGGGCTGTGACATCATCAAGCCCCACCCCAAAAAACGCCACAATTTGCGGGTCCGCGGGAATGGGGGCGGGGCTAAAATGACGCGATTCACGTAATTTTAGCCCCTTCCCCACTCCACGGAGCCGTGAACTCAGGAGGGCAGGATCTGGGAGACCTGCCTACTCTTCCGGGGGTTTGGGGGGCTACCCCAAAAAACGGGAGCCTCCCGCAGCTTTCGGGAGAGTAGGCAAGTATGGTGTGGAGGCACCGACAATGCGTATGGGTCATTCGGCCGACCACACTTAGGTCGACAGTCATTAGGTCGACCACTATTGGTCGACATGCATTAGGTCGACATGGTCACTAGGTCGAAATGGTCATTAGGTCAACATAGAAAAAGGTCGACATGAGGTTTTTTTACTTTTTTTTGGTGTCGTTTTCTTCGTAAAGTGACGGGGAACCCCAATTAGTCCACCGTGTCCCATCGCATGGCGAGTGAACTTCGGGCAAGGTGCCTCGCTGCATTCGGCACAGGGTTACTATTCCCGATCGTAGTCCATGTAGATCGTAAAGTATGAAAAAATTCAAAAAAATAAAAAGAAACTGTGAAAAATGCATGTCGACCTAGTACATGTTGACCTAGTGACCATGTTGACCTAATGGATGTCGACCAATAATGGTTGACCTAATGACTGTCGACCTAAGTGTTGTCAACCTAATGACCGTATCCCCCGACAATAAACGATGCGTGTCCCCGCGATTGTTCATCGTTGGTTTTTCATCGTTTTTCAATGCAAGCCAATTTGGACGATATTGATCATCATTCATATCGATCATCGTTCAAATCGCACAAATCGTCCAGTGTGTAGAGCCCATTACAGTGCAGGTTTTAGTGATATCCAGGCTTCAGCACAGATGGTTAAATCAAAATAACTAAGTCACCTGTGGTCAAGCATGGATATCACTGAAACCTGGACTCTTAGTGTGCCTCGAGGACCAAGGTTGGGAATGCCTGCTCTAGAGGATGTCTGTTGATATACTACAAGGTCTTGGCACCTGGATAAGTGCAGGACTTGGTCTCATTTTGGCTAATAGTCAGGATTCTGTGGAAAGCTGCCATGCTCATGAATGTGCACAGATCCCAACTGTCTCATATTGGGAGGCGCAGTCCCTCCATCCCAATTATCAGTACTTTGTCTAGATTTGGCAACAGTTGGGAGCTATTCGCCACCGTCTGATACCCATTCAGTGCCGCACATCCAGTTCTAGGACACTGAAAGGGTTATTTAGGTGAACGAACAAGGGGTTGCGCAATAAGAGTATTATATGGGCTGTTAGATATTAGAAACATCGTAGTAGCAGGGCATATTTACTAATTATTGGGTTTTAGACCAATAATTTACATTTTTTTATACTATTTGCAGCAATAAGAAATGATACATTGCATGAATGTACTATTCTTCACATGCAAGGATGGGGTTCTGTGCATGTGCGGTCTAGTGACCATGCATGTGCGTAAGTCATTGCTGGGGAGGGTTCCAAAGGGACCTTCTAGGTTTTGTGGAATGTAGCCCATAGGGTACAGCAGATAGCACCACCTATTGTGGCATTCCAGTGCTAGGTAAATCTGACTGCTTCACAGCCCATATAAAAACCTATGGTGGCTACGTCTGCTGTCGGAAATAGAGGGGCCGTGGAAGATATTGAGATGGCTGCTGTGGAATCTCCTTCATACATTTGGGGGGTCCTTAATATTTGCAGATGGTTGTTCTATGATAAATAGGCCTCTGAGTAAGAGAGTAAAAGGCAGTCTGGGTTGTAACTGGGTATATATTTAACAGAGGTACAGTATTAAGATATCTCGTAGCTGTCAGGGGAATATTTCCTCATTGACTTGTCATTGGTAAGCTATCTGTGATATGCATTCTTGCAAAGGTGAGATTTTCAGAAAGATTTGCAGCTCCTTTAAGCCAGGATGGCCCATCGGTATCCGGACTCCAGGTTGACACCCATTAGGTCGACGCCTATTGGTCGACCGTGACTAGGTCGACACCAGAAATAGGTCAACACAGCCATTAGGTCGACATGGAAAAAGGCCGACATGAGTTTTTCACGTTTCTTTTTTTTTTTTTTTACGTTTTCATACTTTACGATCCACGTGGACTACGATTGGGAATGGTAACCGGTGTCGAGCGCAGTGGTAGTGGAGCAAGGCACCTTGCCCGAAACATGTCACTAATTGGGGTGCACTAATTGGGGTTCCCGGTCACTTTACGAAGAAAATGACACACAAAAAAAAACATTAAAAAACTCACGTCAACCTTTTTCCATGTCGACCTTGTTCAGATCGACCTGATGGCCATGTCGACCTATTTCTGGTGTCGACCTAGTCACTGTCGACCAATAGGCATCAACCTAATGTCTGTCGACCTTAAGTCCCATACCCGGCCCATCTAGCTCTGTCTGTGGATATGTCTTCCATCTGCAAATTATGCACTGACATGTAAGTGTTTTTTAGTTTGATATGACTGGTAGACTACTAAAGAAAATAAAAATATTTTTAGTATTTTCCAGCTGTAGGAAATTTCAGGATGGATAATAAATTATTGGAAAACACCAGTATAACACACACTCTAAGAAAAGTCTATGAGTCCCATTCTCACCATCATCACTGTTCATGTATAAGATGCCAAAAATCTCTGCTGAGCCAGACAGTCACAGCTGCGGCAATTGCACATAAAAACTAAACAAGTACAAACGAGCAGATGAAGGCCTAAGGGTAGAAACGCGTATGAGAAAGAAACAGTCTAAGTTGTGAGGGCAAAGCAGAGACAAAAGGAGCTGATTGGATGGGACATGAGTCTGGAGCTGGTAAAACATGTAGCGGGAGTAGTATCAGGTGGGTATGGGAAAGTCTATAATGAAGAGGTGGGTTTTGAGGGAACATTTTAAAGTTTGAAGGTTGGGGTAGAGTATGGTCAGGCAGAGAGCACCACAGGAGAAATGTTGATGGTGAGAGAAAGAGAGAGGTGGTTACCAGAGACGAGGAGAGATTTAGACAAGAGCCAGAACATAGAGGGTAAGAAGGAGTCTATCTTGTGAGGTAAAGAGATGGGTGAAGGAGAGAAGTTGACGAGGTTTTGAAGATGGAGGAAATGGAGAGACAGTGTCAAAATTGGTGCAGAGAATGTGGAGTGGCAAGAGAAGTAGATCCTTCTTGCCACAGCATTTAGGGTTGATTGTAGAGGGGAAAGACAGTTAATGGAAAAGCCAAATAGCAATAGATTGCAGTAGTCAAGGTGAGAGCTGAGCATGACACCAAAACAGTGGACATGTGGAACAAGGTTGAGCATGATGTCAGCTGTGAGTAAGACTAGAGGAGACTAATGAAGTTGGTGAGCTCCAATTTGGATATATTAAGATCTAATGTTAGGTGGATATATCAGAAATGTATATGGACACAATAAAAACCGAGGAGAGGGGTATAGGGATGCGAAATAGATCTGTGGGTCATTTCCATCATTTGCAAAGGAGATTATAGGTGGAGTATTAGTTCATCGAGAGAAGAGGTATGAAATAAAAAAAGCAGATGGTAGAAAACAGAGACTTGAAGAAACCTAAAAGACAGAGGGACCCTGGGGGTCATTCCGAGTTGTTCGCTCGCAAGCTGCTTTTAGCAGCTTTGCACACGCTAAGCCGCCGCCTACTGGGAGTGAATCTTAGCATATTAAAATTGCGAACGAAAGATTAGCAGAATTGCGAATAGACACTTCTTAGCAGTTTCTGAGTAGCTCCAGACTTACTCGGCATCTGCGATCAGTTCAGTGCTTGTCGTTCCTGGTTTGACGTCACAAACACACCCAGCGTTCGCCCAGACACTCCTCCGTTTCTCCAGCCACTCCCGCGTTTTTCCCAGAAACGGTAGCGTTTTTTCACACACTCCCATAAAACGGCCTGTTTCCGCCCAGAAACACCCACTTCCTGTCAATCACATTACGATCACCAGAACGAAGAAAAAACCTCGTAATGCCGTAAGTAAAATTCCTAACTGCATAGCAAATTTACTTGGCGCAGTCGCACTGCGGACATTGCGCATGCGCATTAGCGACTATTCACTCCGTTGCTACAAAAAAATAACGAGCGAACAACTCGGAATGACCCCCCCTGAACGAATGAGAATTCAGAATTGAAGGAATTTGTAAAACCAGTACAGAACTGTGCTGCCAAGACCAAGGGAGCGAAGGGTGTGGAGTAGAAGAGAGCAGTCAACTGTATCAAAAGTGGCAAAGAGTCCAAAAAGGAGGAGAATGAAGGGAGGGGACCCAAGAAACTACTGCACAAGATAATGTAATCTCGAGTGAGTGCAGGAGAAACCTTCTAGTTGCTTGCTAGTCCTATTGGTTCCATATAAATTAAATATAATAAAAGCAACACTATGAGATCCAGTTTGCAATGACAATTTTAGAACTGAAAAGGGAAGGCCAATTAAACAAACCCATATCATTGAAAAGATTAAAATAATAGCTAAAAATAGTTAAAATAAAAATGCTATATTACTACAAATGGAAAAGTAGACAATACAGATAAATAATAATACACTCTTGCAGTTACTGCAATATCACTCTTTCCATCCAAGGAATAACAGAACATATTGGAGTAAGTCTTAACAGAGCTCATGGATTATATCCCTGCATTATTTGTGTAAATTCACTTATACTCTGATCTTGTCAGGCAGATTAAAATTCACTTTGGCCACACACATGAAAGACAAATTGTACAAGATGGGGTCAGATCGCCTTTGGTATCACCTTTTCCTGTTAGTGTGGAGATGATTGTAAGCTCCTTCAAACAGAGGCCATCTGTCATTTTCCCACAAATTTACAGGATAATTAATTATGTGATCCCTAGATACTCAAACTCGGTCCTCAGTACCCCAAACAGTTCATGTTTTTTCAGGTCCCATCACAGAATCACAAGTGAAATAATTAGCTCCACCTGTGGATCTTTTACAACGTCTCATTGAGTAATAAATACACCTGTGCACCTGCTAAGTGACCTGCAAAACGTGAACTGATTGGGGTCCTGAGCACCGAGTTTGAGAATGACAGTATGATCCTATCTATTACAATACAAGTAAATGGGCTTTTCTCAAGATATACATTCTGTAAAATTGGTCCTGTTGCTAGATATTAGTTAAAATATTGCGGTGTCCTTGCACGGTAAAAAATATATTATATATAAATGTAACATTGCAAAATAGCCTCAACTATACCCTAAAACTGTACATTAAGCAGGGAGAATTCTTCAGTCATAAAATGGATTAGTTTACACTTAACAGACAATAAATCTGCACCCCCAACAAATCTATAGCAGAAACCCGTCTTGATCTCTGACCATTTACTTATGTGTTATACAAGAATGCAGACAGATTTGTACAGGGTGCGGTTTGTAAACTTCCCTTGAACTTGTAGAAACCACTTTGAAAGGGTTTGTTTTGTTAGCACCAATCTGTACTGCTGGGAAGTAATGCCCAGAAGGGACAAGAAATACGCTTTTAAGACTTATATTTAAAATGGAAACTAGCAAATAAATACAATATTATCTCTGCATGCACCGTATGAATGAAAACATCCTAAACATATTAGGTTTAGCCTATATACACACTGTTAAACTACAAGATCATTCCTATAAAGTTGCAAAGCTATAGTCCTCTATCAACCAAGTTATTACAGTTTCACTACATGTCGACACTTGCTATAAAGTTATTCAGGTAGCAATAATGTAGTAATTGCTGTACTGCATTAGGAATGACATGTCTACATAGTCTCAGATCAAACAGCTCCAACATGTTTGGTGTATGATCCTCTTGTGAAAAAAGGTTTAAACAGGGGCTGTGATTATCTAGTAATAAATGAGCGTTAGCTATAATTGTGCAGGTGATATATAGTGTTTTTGATGAAACGCAGTGACCGAAACGCTGGGACAGGCTGCCACTGAGTCCTAATATTACTGCAGCGTTTTTACCACAGCTATAGGGTAGTACAGGCTTCAAAGCTTTAAATAAACTTGAGAACTGTGTACCCCACCAGCCAAAAGATGCAGCATACATACACACATAGACATTTATTAAATATTAATACGAAAGTCTTCAATCACAGTAACTATATTATTTTCCTTGTTTCTAGAGTAAAGCTTCTGTGGCTAGGTTAGCATTCGTAAAAGGATAAGGAGGATCTATGTATCACCAGACTATAGACAGATGTGTTGTAGATTAACATGTAAATTACTGGTAAAAACAGATTGTTTACTATATCCAAAGATCATTAAATCCACTCCACATCAAGCATATAAAACGTTATTAATTAATGTAACAAAAAGAGTTTTAAAGCACAATCAACTTAAAGTACCAAGCCCCCCACCCCCATTCATCTCCTTCCAACATAGTAACTATATTTTGCAATTTATTCTGAAATAAAGATTTCATTCATTTCCTAATACCTGTTTATAAATCTAAGTAAATATAAAAAGTATCTCATCTGTTTCGTTAACCTGTCAGAAGTAGCGCAACTTTTGTATTAAATCACAGACAGAATATAAGGAAAGGATGCGAAACAGGGAAACAGCTGGGTGTAAAATAATCCATCATTTCTCCAGTCACTTTACAGTAGTTGTGAACATGCTGTTATGTCAGGAAAGGTCATCAATACTTATAGAGGGTAGCCTACTGTAAATTGCATGTCATCAGTTGGGGCAGGAAGGGAAAAGTTGTAGAAAGGTCCATGGCTTTGGCTCTGGCTCACTTACCAAAATAGACTTCTTTCTGGCACTTGGGACACTTAGGCATGGTGGTGCTGAAGAGGAATGACTGTGCAACAGCTCAGCAGCCGATGTACTTTCAGCTTTGGGAGGGACAGGCATGGCAGGGGAAGGAAATCTGCACACGGCTTGTAGCAGAACAATACTGTTATATGTCACACACAACTGTATCTGGGGATTAACCCTTTGCAGGTTACACATTAGGGAGCCAAACCTTTTTATTCTCATGTTTGCAAGAAGATGAATGTTTAAGATGTTGTTTGAAGCTTATTTACAGTCATAGAAATAGACTTTGTCAGACAATTTTACAAAAATCCATATATTACATATTCTATGAACTTGACATCTATCTATCTATCTATCTATCTATCTATCTATCTATCTATATTATTGATTGATTTATAAGAAAACATATAGGTCCCAATTGTAAATCACAATGTAATTTGCTGGAGCTACATAAGGTAATTTTAATAAATAAATAGTATAAGAACATTTTTTTGCATTGCTGTCGGACTGCTCACAGTTCACTGTTACAGAGAATCCCACACAGCGTATCAGATAATTACAGCCACAGCCCTACTTTCATTCGGGTAGGGCTCTCTGTTGTCATGAAAATAAGGGTTTGTTGATAAGTGACTGTTGAGATAAAAACATTGCAACACAACTCTATGTTTTGCAGCAAGTACACAGGTGTACAGTTATTGTTGCACAAGCTCTTCCTATTGCAAAAAAGGGCTCAAATCCACGTCTAATTAGAAAAAAAAATTGTACACTATAAAAAGACTGCATACGGTATTGAGTAGGAATGGCCATCAACTATCGATGATTTAAAATCATTGATGGTTTGTGGTCAGTGTTGAATACTTTTGCCATGGATGGGGAAGAACCCCGCCATCGATACTGTAATAATAATTTTATTTACGTAGTGCTCTTTCTGCAACAGGATAGACACACCCAATGGTTCTCCCCCCTCCCCTTACAGAGTGCAGAGACATAGAGCATAGTACCTCCCTTCTATCCCACAAAGTCCCATCTCCAGCTTCTGATTGGCCCTTGGTCCAGTCAGTGAAAGTACAGGGATGACCATTGGTTTGTGTAACCATTGATGCTCATCTATTGCATACTATGCAACCATCAAAGGACACATGCCATTTTTCCAGCGATGATGACCAGCAACGGTAGGCATGGCGATGGCCATCTGTAGTATTCAGGGTCACCATGAGAAATGTCCAGACTGGTTTGGAGAAGGCACGGCATTACTACTTTGTGAATTTTGGGTGCTTTTGCAGAGTATCTGCCTACTCCCCTGGAGCCTGTGGGAGACTCCCGATATTTAGGGTTGTCCCCCACACCCCTGGAAGAGTGGGCACCCATCCCACATCTTGTCCACTTCCTAGTGAAGTGGGCAGAATGGGGAGAATAATAATGGAAATCCATGGATGTAGAGGATGGAATTGGGCCTACTGACATGTTTCTATAGCAGTCGTGTTCTTTTGGTCCTACCCCCTATGCAAATATGTGCCGATTGCGTCATTTTACTATGAGGAGCGGAGCCTAAAGACAGGAAACTCTCATGGTAGGCGTGTATGTTTTGTAGTAGTGTGATGCTGGAGAGTCTCTGGGCATCTTTGGCAGGCCAAGGCAGAAAGGTCCATATCCAAGTATTCTGTGCTCCTGAAGGTTTTTTGTAAAACAGAAACATTCGGTATTCCAGGCATTATTCAAGCTAACCGAATCCTTGGAATGATATCTGGATGCCGCCAGTAGTAGACTGACCATATACTTAACTTGGAGTTTTCCCAATAGATCAGTAGCCCCCATGCAAATATGGAGCCATCTTAAATTTGTTGTTACTTGTTTTAGTGTTCTTAATCATTTCAAGTGGCAAACGGGTTCTAACTGGCCAAGGGTCATACATAGCTACTCTTCAAGAATGCACAAAAGTTCCCTCATCCCCGAGAAACCAGGCCTGGAATCTTGATATTGGCCACTGCACTATTGAATTGGCTGTGTAAGGGTTTATGGCACAATTTGCAGTGAATTTCATCATTATCGCTCCAATCCTGCAAATCACAGTATTCCAATGCAGGGATGGAGCCTTCATGAAACAGAAGAGTCTTATCTCATATTAACACACCTGTGCCACAGCTAGATGACCTGGAAAACATGCACTTTTGGAGTCCCTTAAGGACTGGGTTTTAGAAAGACTGTCCTACTGCAGCCCTACTATAGCATATAGCTCAGGAGTCAAGAAGGAAAAGCATAAATGTGAGTGGAATCCTGATGTAATATTGGGGTGTGGTTCATCAAATCGACAGTGTCTAGGTCGACAATGTTTAGGTCGACACTATAGGTCGACAGTCACTAGGTCGACATGGATGGAAGGTCGACAGGGTTTCTAGGTCGACATGTGCTAGGTCGACAGGTCTAAAGGTCGACATGAGGATTTTTTTTTTTTGGTGTAGTTTTCTTCGTAGAGTGACCGGGATCCCAAATTAGTGAACCGCGTCCCCTCGCATGGCTCGCTTCGCTCGCCATGCTTCGGGCATGGTGCCTTCGCTTCGCTCGGCACACTTTACCGTTCCAATCGTAGTCCACGTGGATCGTTAAGTATGAAAAAATTCAAAAAAAGAAAAAAAATGTGAAAAACTCATGTCGACCTTTAGACCTGTCGACCTAGCACATGTCGACCTAGAAACCCTGTCGACCATCCATCCATGTCGACCTAGTGACTGTCGACCTATAGTGGTCGACCTAAACATTGTCGACCAAGACACTGTCGATCTTCAGACCGGATCCCGTAATATTGGTGGGTGTGGACATAGCTATTAAGTTAATGGTGAAGTCAGGGTGGACTCCATTCATTTATTGAAGGTTAGGGTATTTATGTATTGATCTGACTATTCATTAAATGGTGGGTGTTATGTAATGGTGAGATTTCTCATTTAGTGCTAGGTTGATTTGGCGGTGAGGGCTGAGCTGGGGAAAAAGTGTGTTTTTTTTTTATTTAATGTGATTGCCAATAATTTAATGTAGGGTAGTGTTTGATTTGAAATATGCATTAAATGGGATGCTATCAATTCAATTTGGGATAGTTGACATTAGAGAAGCCTTTTTAGTAGTGATGTGCACCGGACATTTTTCGGGTTTTGTGTTTTGGTTTTGGATTCGGTTCCGCGGCCGTGTTTTGGATTCGGACGCGTTTTGGCAAAACCTCACCGAAAAATTTTTGTCGGATTCGGGTGTGTTTTGGATTCGGGTGTTTTTTTCAAAAAACCCTAAAAAACAGCTTAAATCATAGAATTTGGGGGTCATTTTGATCCCATAGTATTATTAACCTCAATTACCATAATTTCCACTCATTTCCAGTCTTTTTAGTCCTACAATTTGCACCAAGGTGGCTGGATGGCTAAGCTAAGCGACACAAGTGGCCGACACAAACACCTGGCCCATCTAGGAGTGGCACTGCAGTGTCAATCAAGACAGGATGGCACTTCCAAAAAATTGTCCCCAAACAGCACATGATGCAAAGAAAAAAAGAGGCGCACCAAGGTCGCTGTGTGACTAAGCTAAGCGACACAAGTGGCCGACACAAACACTGGCCCATCTAGGAGTGGCACTGCAGTGTCAATCAAGACAGGATGGCACTTCCAAAAATTTGTCCCCAAACAGCACATGATGCAAAGAAAAAAAGAGGCGCACCAAGGTGGCTGTGTGACTAAGCTAAGCGACACAAGTGGCCGACACAAACACCTGGCCCATCTAGGAGTGGCACTGCAGTGACAGGCAGGATGGCACTTCCAAAAAATTGTCCCCAAACAGCACATGATGCAAAGAAAAATAGAGGCGCACCAAGGTCGCTGTGTGACTAAGCTAAGCGACACAAGTGGCCGACACAAACACCTGGCCCATCTAGGAGTGGCACTGCAGTGTCAATCAAGACAGGAAGGCACTTCAAAAAAATTGTCCCCAAACAGCACATGATGCAAAGAAAAAAAGAGGCGCACCAAGGTCGCTGTGTGACTAAGCTAAGCGACACAAGTGGCCGACACAAACACCTGGCCCATCTAGGAGTGGCACTGCAGTGTCAATCAAGACAGGATGGCACTTCCAAAAAATTGTCCCCAAACAGCACATGATGCAAAGAAAAAAAGAGGCGCACCAAGGTCGCTGTGTGACTAAGCTAAGCGACACAAGTGGCCGACACAAACACCTGGCCCATCTAGGAGTGGCACTGCAGTGTCAATCCAGACAGGATGGCACTTCCAAAAAATTGTCCCCAAACAGCACATGATGCAAAGAAAAATGAAAGAAAAAAGAGGTGCAAGATGGAATTGTCCTTGGGCCCTCCCACCCACCCTTATGTTGTATAAACAGGACATGCACACTTTAACGAACCCATCATTTCAGCGACAGGGTCTGCCACACGACTGTGACTGAAATGACTGGTTGGTTTGTGCCCCCACCAAAAAAGAAGCAATCAATCTCTCCTTGCACAAACTGGCTCTACAGACCCCCAGTTGCGGGAGAATGTGAAGGAGGAGATGTTGACGGGTCACGTTCCGCTTGACTTGACAATTTTCTCACCAGCAGGTCTTTGAACCTCTGCAGACTTGTGTCTGCCGTAAAGAGAGATACAACGTAGGTTTTAAATCTAGGATCGAGCACGGTGGCCAAAATGTAGTGCTCTGATTTCAACAGATTGACCACCCGTGAATCCTGGTTAAGCGAATTAAGGGCTCCATCCACAAGTCCCACATGCCTAGCGGAATCGCTCTGTTTTAGCTCCTCCTTCAATGTCTCCAGCTTCTTCTGCAAAAGCCTGATGAGGGGAATGACCTGACTCAGGCTGGCAGTGTCTGAACTGACTTCACGTGTGGCAAGTTCAAAGGGTTGCAGAACCTTGCACAACGTTGAAATCATTCTCCACTGCGCTTGAGTCAGGTGCATTCCCCCTCCTTTGCCTATATCGTGGGCAGATGTATAGGCTTGAATGGCCTTTTGCTGCTCCTCCATCCTCTGAAGCATATAGAGGGTTGAATTCCACCTCGTTACCACCTCTTGCTTCAGATGATGGCAGGGCAGGTTCAGGAATGTTTGGTTGTGCTCCAGTCTTCTGTACGCGGTGCCTGAATGCCGGAAGTGGCCCGCAATTCTTCGGGCCACTGACAGCATCTTTTGCACGCCCCTGTCGTTTTTTAAATAATTCTACACCACCAAATTCAATGTATGTGCAAAACATGGGACGTGCTGGAATTTGCCCAGATGTAATGCACACACAATATTGCTGGCGTTGTCCGATGTCACAAATCCCCAGGAGAGTCCAGTTGGGGTAAACCATTCTGCGATGATCTTCCTCAGTTCCCGTAAGAGGTTGTCAGCTGTGTGCCTCTTATGGAAAGCGGTGATACAAAGCGTAGCCTGCCTAGGAACGACTTGGCGTTTGCGAGATGCTGCTACTGGTGCCGCCGCTGCTGTTCTTGCTGCGGGAGGCAATACATCTACCCAGTGGGCTGTCACAGTCATATAGTCCTGAGTTTGCCCTGCTCCACTTGTCCACATGTCCATGGTTAAGTGGACATTGGGTACAACTGCATTTTTTAGGACACTGGTGAGTATTTTTCTGAGGTCTGTGTACATTTTCGGTATCGCCTGCCTAGAGAAATGGAACCTAGATGGTATTTGGTACCGGGGACACAGTACCTCAATCAAGTCTATAGTTGCCTCTGAATTAACGATGGATACCGGAACCACGTTTCTCACCGCCCAGGCTGCCAAGGCCTGAGTTATCTGCTTTGCAGCAGGATGACTGCTGTGATATTTCATCTTCCTCGGAAAGGACTGTTGGACAGTCAATTGCTTACTGGAAGTAGTACAAGTGGTCTTCCGACTTCCCCTCTTGGATGACGATCGACTCCCAGCAGCAACAACATCAGCGCCAGCAGCAGTAGGCGTTACACTCAAGGATGCATCGGAGGAATCCCAGGCAGGAGAGGACTCGTCAGACTTGACAGTGACGTGGCCTGCAGGACTATTGGCTTTCCTGGGTAAGGAGGAAATTGACACTGAGGGAGTTGGTGGTGTGGTTTGCAGGAGCTTGGTTACAAGAGGAAGGGATTTAGTGGTCAGTGGACTGCTTCCGCTGTCACCCAAAGTTTTTGAACTTGTCACTGACTTATGATGAATGCGCTGCAGGTGACGTATAAGGGAGGATGTTCCGAGGTGGTTAACGTCCTTACCCCTACTTATTACAGCTTGACAAAGGCAACACACGGCTTGACACCTGTTGTCCGCATTTGTGTTGAAATAATTCCACACCGAAGAGCTGATTTTTTTTTGTATTTTGACCAGGCATGTCAATGGCCATATTCCTCCCACGGACAACAGGTGTCTCCCCGGGTGCCTGACTTAAACAAACCACCTCACCATCAGAATCCTCCTTGTCAATTTCCTCCCCAGCGCCAGCAACATCCATATCCTCATCCTGGTGTACTTCAACAGTGACATCTTCAATTTGACTATCAGGAACTGGACTGCAGGTACTCTTTCCAGCACTTGCAGGGGGCGTGCAAATGGTGGAAGGCGCAAGCTCTTCCCGTCCAGTGTTGGGAAGGTCAGGCATCGCAACCGACACAATTGGACTCTCCTTGGGGATTTGTGATTTAGAAGAACGCACAGTTCTTTGCTGTGCTTTTGCCAGCTTAAGTCTTTTCTTTTTTTTCTAGCGAGAGGATGAGTGCTTCCATCCTCATGTGAAGCTGAACCACTAGCCATGAACATAGGCCAGGGCCTCAGCCGTTCCTTGCCACTCCATGTCGTAAATGGCATATTGGCAAGTTTACGCTTCTCCTCAGACGCTTTTAATTTTGATTTTTGGGTCATTTTACTGAACTTTTGTGTTTTGGATTTTACATGCTCTCTACTATGACATTGGGCATCGGCCTTGGCAGACGACGTTGATGGCATTTCATCGTCTCGGCCATGACTAGTGGCAGCAGCTTCAGCACGAGGTGGAAGTGAATCTTGATCTTTCCCTATTTTAACCTCCACATTTTTGTTCTCCATTTTTTAATGTGTGGAATTATATGCCAGTATCAATAGCAATGGCCTACTACTATATTTACTGCGCACAACTGAAATGCACCACAGGTATGGATGGATAGTATACTTGACGACACAGAGGTAGGTACAGCAGTGGCCTACCGTACTGCTATATATAGTATACTGGTGGTCACTGTGTCAGCAAACTGCAAAACTAAAATGCACCACAGGTATAGAATGTAGATGGATAGTATACTTAATGGATGACGACACAGAGGTAGGTACAGCAGTGGCCTACCGTACTGCTATATATAGTATACTGGTGGTCACTGTGTCAGCAAACTGCAAAACTAAAATGCACCACAGGTATAGAATGTAGATGGATAGTATACTTAATGGATGACGACACAGAGGTAGGTACAGCAGTGGCCTACCGTACTGCTATATATAGTATACTGGTGGTCACTGTGTCAGCAAACTGCAAAACTAAAATGCACCACAGGTATAGAATGTAGATGGATAGTATACTTAATGGATGACGACACAGAGGTAGGTACAGCAGTGGCCTACCGTACTGCTATATATAGTATACTGGTGGACACTGTGTCAGCAAACTGCAAAACTAAAATGCACCACAGGTATAGAATGTAGATGGATAGTATACTTAATGGATGACGACACAGAGGTAGGTACAGCAGTGAACTCTGCACTGTACTCCTCCTATATAATATTAATTATACTGGTGGTCCCCAGTCCCCACAATAAAGTAGCACACTGAGCACAGATATGGAGTGTTTTTCAGGCAGACAACGTATACTGGTGGTCACTGTCAGCAAAACTCTGCACTGTACTCTATAGCTATAGCTGCTCCCCAGTCCCCACAATTAAGCAGTGTGAGCACTCAGCACAGATATATTATGCAGCACACTGAGCACAGATATGGTATGGAGCGTTTTTTTCAGGCAGAGAACGGATAAAAACTGGTGGTCACTTATCAGCAAAACTCTGCACTGTACTCCTCCTAACAGCTGCTCCCCAGTCCTCCCCACAATTAAGCAATAAACCAATCAACTTCAACAATAAACAGAGAGGACGCCAGCCACGTCCTCTCCCTATCATCTCCAATGCACAAGTGAAAATGGCGGCGACGCGCGGCTGCTTATATAGAATCCGAATCTCGCGAGAATCCGACAGCGGGATGATGACGTTCGGGCGCGCTCGGGTTAGCCGAGCAAGGCGGGAAGGTTCGAACCTGCCTCGGACCCGTGTAAAAAGGGTGAAGTTCGGGGGGGGTTCGGTTTCCGAGAAACGGAACCCGCTCATCTCTACTTTTTAGTAAACTTTAGTGATTTAATATGGGAACTGGTAGGGGGAGGTACTGCAAATGTTGGGTGTTTTGGATTTATTCTTGTGACAGGAAAAAATAGTTTTCACTTTTTTCTCTGCTTTTTCAGGAGCTGAATAGTAAATATACCTTTTCAACAATCAGTTTCCAACATTCCATGATATAGCCAAGCAACACCTGGGCTGGGTTTAAGACAGAGCCAGATTAAGGGCGGCACGGGAGACACTGTACCCTGAGCCTCCCTCTGTCAAGGGGGCCCCCCTGCTGGAGCACACTGCTATTACAGTCTCTCCTGCACGCAACATTGATGTATCAGGGTCCTGTATGACAGCATTCGGGACTGGAGAGAGGCACACACAGAGGGCCTAATTCAGAGCTGATCGTAGATGTGCTAAATTTAATTTGCACATCTTCAATCAGTTACACAGATATGCGGGGGGGGGGGGGGGGGGCGGCCGCGCCCAGCACAGGGCTAGTCTGCACCGCATGTCTGGCTCTGCCCCCCACAAAAGTACAAAAGCATCGCACGGCAGCGATGGTTTTGCACATGACGAGTAGCGCTGGCAGGCTGCTACTCGACGCGTCCTGGGTCGCAGCGGCTGCGTGTGATGTCACGCAGCCGCCGCGGCCCGCTTACCCCAGTGGTCTGGACATGACTCCGTTGTCCGGACCACGCCCCACCGACAGCGTTCGAACGCCGTTGGCACGCCCCCTCCCGCCCCGCGACCGCCTCTGCCTGTCGATCGCACCAGTGAGATGCTGATAGCATCTCACTGGGCTCCTGCGGTGCACATGCGCACTCCACAAAGTAATTCAGACTGCGATCGCTATTCAGCTATTCAGTCTGAATTACCCCCAGAGAGTCCTCCTGAGTCCTGTCCCAGTGTGTAATTAGTACAGAGGCTGCTGTTATTCTTGCATGTGACAAGATGATATATTGTATTTTACTATGTGTACCCAGACATTATTAAACCATTAGTTTAAATCTAATATACATTATTGGTTTAAATTTGATATACACTCTAATATAGACTACACTCCCCTAACACACACTTTTTCCCCAAACCACACTGCTGCACAGTGCAGTCCCATAGCGGGGGTGGGCAGGATGAAACGTGTGGGCAGTGCTGACAAGATGTGGAGGGGCCCCTGTCTTAGGTGCCCCCAATGCTTAATCTGGTCCTGGTTTAAGACACCAGCAGCAGGTAATCACAGGTACCAGCACATGTACAAGAGACAGCATCACTGTCCAGTTACAACCCCAATTCTGGTGGGATAATAGCAGTTTTGAACATTGCTGATTTTGCAAGGATCAGTCAGGGTTCACAATGCTAATGAGCATATGAGTCTCCTCAACAGACTAGTCCTCCAGGCTTGGAATAGGGAAGTATCGCTATATTGGCACAAAAATTAGTGGATTAATCAAGTACATACAGCCTCAGATTTTGCAGTTATAACTATGTAGCTTTCTGGAATCTGTGGTGTATAATCTTTATTTGTTCTAGGGAATAGGATTGCCGGGATCCGGACTGAAAGTCGACAGTAACTAGGTCGACAATGTCTAGGTCGACCACTATTGGTCGACAGTAACTAGGTCGACAGGATGTCTAGGTCGACAGGGGTTTAGGTCGACATGTTCTAGGTCGACAGGTCAAAAGGTCGACATGAGTTTTTCACAATTATTTTTATTTTTTTTAACCATTTCATACTTAACGATCCACGTGGACTACGATTGGAACGGTAATCTGTGCCGAGCGAAGCGAAGGCACCATGCCCGAAGCATGGCGAGCGATTTGGGGTTCCCGGTCACTCTACGAAGAAAACGACACCAAAATAACATGAAAAACTCATGTCGACCTTTTGACCTGTCGACCTAGAACATGTCGACCTAAAGACCCTGTCGACCTAGACACCCTGTCGACCTAGTTACTGTCGACCAATAGTGGTCGACCTAGACATTGTCGACCTAGTTACTGTCGACTTTCAATACCACACCCAGGATTGCCACCTAGCAATAGCAGATAGGTATAGGCCCGCAGCAATTCTCCCAACAGTACGCTGTCTGCAGGGAAAGTGAAAGTTCTAAATCACTTCCCTAATGACAAGACCACAGAGCTGCACATGTATAGTACTCACTCACATTTGCTAGTGTGCATGGCGGTTAAGTGCATGCTCGAGCTCAGATGCTCTGCTGAATCAGATTCTCTGAAGCTTACTGGTGGCAAGCATGACCCCTTAACAAATAATGATACAATTGCCCTATAACACAGGTTCTCAAACTCGGTCCTTGGGACCCCACACAGTGCATGTTTTGCAGGACACCCAGCAGATGCACAAGTGTATTCATTAGTCACTAACACATTTTAAAAGGTCCGCAGGTGGAGCTAATTGTTTCACTTGCAATCCTGCGTGGGGTCAGGGGCGTAGCCAGAACTTTGTAGGCCCCATAGCAACATTTTGAAGGGGCCCCCATACCAATGCTTCTAGATAGACACTTCTCTGCAGCAGTTGTTAATTGTATGCCCTATAATAGTGCCCTAGTTCATTTTCTGAACCATAGTAGAGCCTTATTTAATGTTATGCCCCATAGTAGTGCCCTAGTTTATTTTATGAATCGCAGAAGTGCTTAAGTTTACCCTGTGTCACATTTCAGAGCTGCCAGTACACATTATGCCGCACAGTACCCCCAATTCACATTATGATATATAGTGCTCCCCATTCATATTGTGCCTCATTACAGTACCCGGGTCCATATTATATAACATTAAAATGCCCTCCAGTTCATTTTATATCACACTACAATGAGCAGGTCCAGGGGCATTTCTAGATATATTGCAGGCCCCAAGGAAAAAGTTTGAAAGGACCCCTACGTATCACCCAATGGCAAAAAATATATATAACACATGTAACTGTGACAGGGAAGGTGGGCCCCTCTCAGCTCTGGACCCCATAGCAGCTGCACTGCCTGCACCTATAGTAGCTACGCCCTTGTGTGGGTTCCTGAGGACTGAGTTTGAGAACCTGTGCCCTATAACAACTATAACCAGACTAGATAAAGGCAAATAAGAGGTATCCAAAGGTTGCAGAAATTAACAATTTTATTGATGAAGAGGACACAAAGGTCTATTTACTAAGCCTTGGATGGAGGTAAAGAGGCGAGCGTCTGAGAGCTGGAAAGCAAGCTTTCTGAAGAATCCAAAGCTACTAGGTGTGACAAGAAGAGATTAATATCCCATGTTTCAGAATATTTAGGAAGAATTCTCCTTAGCATGTATAGGTAAATTCTAATTATTGTGAAGCCTGGAATCAAAAGATTGAATTCTGAGATGTATGATCTGATAGTGGCTGATGCCATCCACGATTTAAATTTGTGCGTCAAAAAATCAGGGCCTAGCTGAAGAACAGAGGCCCTTGTTGGAATGTACTACACATTGCAGCGTAATACATCCCGTCACTTATTGGGTACATACCAGCGCTGGTAATAGTGCTGGTATACACCTAGAAATAGGTTTAGAATCGCAAAGGACAGCTTTCCCAATAAGAGCTGTCCTTTGCGAAGCTATGTCTTCTTGTTTTATGACCTGTGAGTCATTCTGCATGTGCACCTCATGAAGTGCTCTCCAGAGTGGACGCTGGGAGGAATATGATTGGATCCGAGCAAAATCCAAAAGGAATCCATAGGCTTCTACTGGTCAATGGTCGCCCACCGGGTCCAAGCTCCGAAACGTATCGCATTCCGGAGCTTGGTACATATGTAAATGCAGCCAAACACAGTAAATAGTATTTTCTGCATTATGGACGCATTTTTGATATTAGTAGATACCACCCCAAGTGAGAATCTGAGATCTGAGAACGCCAAGAAATAAACTCCTTAATCATTGCAGAGTACCTTGCCTTTGTCTTTGGTCTTAACAAAGCATTAATAGGAGCTGGTGTGGATGTAGATACAGTAGAGGTAAGTCATCAACAGCCTAGCAATGTTGCCACCCACATGGAATGAACAAAATTCTGCAGAATGAATGGGGTGTCTAGGAAGCAATTTGTGGGACTCCAGTGGAACTTTGGGGCCTATTCTGAGATGTACAATGAGACAGCCAAACTGAGTAGACCAGAATTATGCAAGGAATCTTATATATTTGTGTATATATTGTGTACTTGATGGCTGAGACCCCATCTGCTTGGTATTGGCACCCCTCCCACCTGCCCTTAGGTAATTTTAATCAGCACAGGTTTCTACACTGCTGTCTACATATTAGAATGGACAATATTATAGGTAAGTCCTGGATAAATTCATATAATATATTAGTAGTAGACATGTTAAGGACACATTTGATTGGGTTCACCTTGACATAGTGGATGGACAAGCATTTTTAGCCAAATGCACTAATAACCTCACTTATACTCTATGGGGGTCATTCCGAGTTGTTCGCTCGTTATTTTTTTTTGCTACAGAGCGATTAGTCGCAAACTGCGCATACGCAATGTTCGCAGTGCGCCTGCGCCAAGTAAATTTGCACAAAAAAATTTGGTATTTTACTCACGGCCTAACAAGGTTTTTTCGTTCTGCTGATTGTAGTGTGATTGACAGGAAGTGGGTGTTTCTGGGCGGAAACTGGCCGTTTTATGGGAGTGTGCGGAAAAACGCAGGCGTTTCAGGGAAAAACGCGGGAGTGTCTGGAGAAACGGGGGAGTGGCTGGGCGAACGCTGGGTGTGTTTGTGACGTCAAACCAGGAACGAAAAGGACTGAACTGATCGCAGTGTAGGAGTAAGTCTCGAGCTACTCAGAAACTGCTAAGAAATTTCTATTCGCAATTCTGCTAATCATTCGTTCGCAATTCCGCTATGCTAAGATACACTCCCAGAGGGCGGCGGCTTAGCGTGTGCAAAGCTGCTAAAAGCAGCTAGCGAGCGAACAACTCGGAATGAGGGCCTATGTTCATTGTAGAGTTTATCAAAATTATTTAAACTATCAGTATTCTTAGTGCTTAGAGTGTGTGCCTACATGTTCACATGATTTCATAAAATACTCTGAGCATAAGAGCCATAAGGAAGCAGAATGTTCGGCCACGGAAAAGATACCATGTTTTTCTTCCAAGTACCCTTCATCCACACTGAGGAAACATAAAGAGGAGTTTGGGCATTCAGAGGAGCGGCAAAGAGATCTGCCACTGGGGGACCAAAAGTTAATACTATTTTCTGACATTGGGGTAAATTTACTAAGATGGGAGTTCTATTCAAGATGGGATGTTGCCCATAGCAACCAATCAGATTCTACTTCTCATTTATATAACACCTTCTAGGAGATAATACCCGAAATCTGATAGGTTGCTATGGGCAACATCCCATCTTAAATAGAACTCCCATCTTAGCAAAAATTTACCCCATTGTCTTTTACAGACACTCTGTCCAAAGACAGACTCCATCTTGACAGTGAACCTGCCAATTCGTTTGTCTCTCCAGGAATGTGAATGGCTGAATGTCAGCAATCGGCGTTCAGTGGCATCTCACTTACCGGCGCGCTGGTGTGCAGGCCTCCGGACGTCACGGCCCCAGTTTGCGGCTGTGTGAATGCTCTGTCCACGGGCACGATGCCCATTGTCATTGTTTACCCCTGAAGTCCATCTACTGTGTACCCACCATCTGTGCAGCATGGGCGCCGCCATGACACTTGTGGTCAGCTGACCTGTAACACCCAATCCTGCGTTGTGTCTGCACACATGATTCAAGAATTCAATGCCTGCTGACCAAAGGGTATAAATCCAGAACATCGGCTCAGTCTCATTGCCTTGAACAACGCGTTACATCCAGTATACAGCGTCTCCTGGCTCCAGTCTTCTGTCTCCAGTGTGTCTCTGTGGAACTACAGGCTCCAGCCATCCAGCTCTGCTACAACTCCTTCCACAGTCAGCTTCCACCTCTGCATGCAGTAAGATTCTCTCTCCAGGTGCTACTTACCATTCTCACCTGTGTGTTGTTTATCTGCGTTCAGCATTGTGCTATTCCATCTGGCACTTTAAACAACCAGCTTGCAATTTACAAACTGTCTCCTGCTTTGGCCTTGCTTGGCTTTGTGGACTTGTGCTTATATACAGACTGTGTGAATTCATTGCTTTTGGTTTCCAGACCAATTACCGGAGTTACTTTTGCCTGTGTTCACTGTCATCAGTTGCATTATCATCATCTGCATATTTGATCCTGTTACCATCGACTTCCAAGTCAACCATCCATGTTTGCCATTGGCTTCCAGGCCAGTCATTACTGTTGTTAATCTCGCTGGTTTCCAGATCATCACCTGTGACTGTTGTTATACAGTACCTCTGTCAGCTTCCTTGCTTAAACCATCAGTATTGTTATTATGCTTCAGTGACTGTTCATACCTCTGTCTGCTAAATAAATATCATTGCGCACATGCGCAGGAATCTTCTACAGCCTCCTCGAACAGACACAGTTACAGACCTGACACTGAAAGTAAAATGTCCCTCAGCATCACCTAATGCCACATTTCTAACGCCTCCTTGCACAGTCACAATGAGTCAGTACCACCCATTCTGCTGATATGGGACACTGCTGTGATATTTTCCAGATAAAGAAGAACTAGAGCACTTTGAATTGATGGGAGAACCATGGACTGAAGAGACAGTTTTGCTGCCTTCAGGTCTAGGACACTGATGTGCAGGAGGGATTCTGCTGGAGACCATTCTCTTTTGATTCCTGAGAAACAGCTACCCAATCCCAAAGGGAAGTATCTGATGTAATGTAGAGGACTGGGGGAGGTAGAATTTGGGGTCTTGGAACCGGATAGATAAAGATGTCCAGCTCTGTATGTCTTGAGCTATCTGATAGCGCAGGCAACAAATTTAAGTGCCTCAGGCCCCTAAAACCCTTAATCCAGCTCTGCATTAGCCAGATAGAAATGGATTAAGGACTGAGACTGTGTAAAGAGATTTATTATTTATTTAACACTGGAACAGAGACAGAGATACAACATTCATCCCTTAATGGGTTCCTATAAGCCCACGAACAAAACAATGGCCATGATGCCACCTGCTACCTGTGTCACCTGTTAGCTAGGAGAGTAATTCATTTTGGACGTCAGTGTGTGGGTTGCTAACAATCTAATACCACTTTAGAGATATTGTTAAAGTACTGACAGACTCCGTTTAATCCTTCAGTGTTGTATTTCTATTTATTCACCCATTCATTTGCCAGTGCTGTTTTCCGAAAGCCGCCACATTTCAGCTTTAATTCCCTATTAGCAAATACAGTATGCTGACGTGGCTTGTCCCTTTGGAGTTGTGGTTTTATTTCTAGAAGAATTTTCGGAATTACAGTAGCTCAGTGAAGGAGGAACTGACCCCTACTAACTCTACAGTGCCAGTAAGAATATTCCATTGCAGACACGGTTGGCCTTGATTCTGATTTAGAAGTAAAGCAAAGAAAGAGCAAGTAAATGTGCACTTGGGAAAAACCATGTTAGACATGTGTGTGTAGAATGGTTCCACTTCCTACAAGTTCACATGGAGTGTCCCCAAGCTGTAGCATGATATTGACATGCTGTGACCATTTAGGGTCAGGATGGGGGTGGTGCAGGTCACTGCTATTTTGTAGGTGTTGCCGGGGTCGGTGTCTCTGACATAGACATCCTGGCCCTGTCTGAGCAGTTCCGCTTACTCAGATAGTAAAGGGATGGTCATCCGATGCTCCGTCTTCAGACACAGCACTCGGATTGCAGATTCTGGCAGGAGGCGTCTTTTTCCTACAACTGTCTTCTGCATCATTAGATATTAGACAAAAAAGACAAAAATGGGAGCGCTGCTGGTATCACTTAAAGACAGACCTTAATCATTAATGTAATTGATACTCATTAGCGGTGTAGATAAAATAGTAATCTTTAATTTACAACATAAAACAAACCAAAAACACAACAATAATGATAAAATTAATAATAAAATATTACTGAGGTGGAATATTCGATCGCCTGTGCCTGATTGAGAGGAAGAGGTGGTCGCTGGCAGACGCTGCGACCCTCACAGTGACGGGAAGCTCCTGCCAGCACGCAGAAGCTGCGCTGGTAGGGAGCTACTCCTAAAGTACAAAGCATCGCCGCTGTGCGATGCTTTTGTACTTGTGTGGGGGAGGGGGAATGTAGGGCCTGACATGCGGGCCGGACTAGCCCTGTAGGAGTAAAGGCCCGTACACACTGGTTGATATATCGGCCGTTCTCCTGAATGGCCGATATATCGTGGGTCCGTCGGCCAGTGTGTACGGCCGATACGTCTGTGAACTCCGTCGTTCACAGACGTATCGCGTCGGCCCCGCAGCACAGCCGACGGCCAATATATCTACCGATATATTGGCACGTCGCTGTGTGTGTACGGGGCGGTCGGCCGTACACATACTGCGGCAGCCGACAGTGATTGACAGCTGAACTGGGCGGGCGTGTGTACACGCCCGCCCAGTTCATGACGTCAGTCCCCGACGGATCGGGTAGTGTGTATGCACAGCACACTGCCCGATCCGTCCATAGATATATATCTGCAGATCAATTGATCTGCAGATATATCTATTAGTGTGTACCCACCTTTAGTCCTGGGCTGCGCAGAGACTGCACACAGTGGAAAAATCATTTGATGGTGAGTGTTATGCAAACAGATTTGCAGCTGTCACCTGACTGAGGGACATTTGTAGCACGGCGTACACATGCGATCGCACACTTACACGGGCGTATTTACACTCCTCGTGAATTTACACTCCCCACAATTAACAGCACAGCGATTAGGTCTGAATCCCCCCCTTATATCAACTACTGTTATTGAATGCTTTCATAACAGTTTCACTTACAGTATCGCCATGGCTACAACACTGGAAGCACACAAAGAAACAACGATCATTAGTTACTCATCTTATTGCAAAAGATAATAACTTAGATAAGGATCATAAAAATACTTTTTCATAAGAAGCCTACAGACTGACTAAAATTCAAGGAGAATTAAATGTTATTCTCTTTGAGAACATTAAAAACTGGCTAAATGATATTTATTGGCTGAATCGAAGTTACTGGCTACATTATAAAGCAAACAAACAGGCATCCTGTTATCTAACATGCTGGAAGAGCACAATGCCTCACAGACAATACTTATAATCCATGATAAATACTAGGTGACCTGCACTATGACCCAGGTCAAATGAGTTCTACTTTTTAAAACTGCTATGACCATGAGTCAATCTAGAACCTAACAAATCAGATCACATTAGTCAGCACCAACAGGCACGGATGTAGCTCGATAGCTGCCAGAGTTCTATACAGCCAACCTACAAGAATAAGATATCACAACTAAAAATACACAGACACGTAATCTAAAGTGTAATGCTCTACTCAAAAATCCATGCTCCAATTAAGTACGGCATATAGGGGGTCATTCCGAGTTGTTCGCTCGTTGCCGATTTTCGCAACGGAGCGATTAAGGCAAAAATGCACATGCGCATGGTATGCCGTGTGCACAGTGCCAGATTAATGTGCACATGGGCCTGGAGCTGAAATATAGGAAAGGCCTATTGTGTACCGCTGCAGATTGGATTAAGGAGAGGGGAGCAGGGGATATGGCTCAGCGCCCGTTAGTTACATTACACCGCACAGTAGTGTCCGAGACACGTTACACCGCACAGCAACGTCCGATAATTACATTACACCGCACAGTAGTGTCCGAGTCACATTACACCGCACAGTAGTGTCCGAATCACAGTACACGGCATAGTAGTGTCCGAGTTACAATACACCGCACAGCAACGTCCGATAGTTACATTACACCGCACAGTAGTGTCCGAGTCACATTACACCGCACAGTAGTGTCCGAATCACAGTACACGGCATAGTAGTGTCCGAGTTACAATACACCGCACAGCACCGTCCGATAGTTACATTACACTGCACAGCACCGTCCGATAGTTACACAATACACCGCATGGCAGCGTCCGATAGTTACAATACACCGCACAGTAGTGTCCGAGTCACATTACACCGCACCGCAGCGTCCGATAGTCACATTACACCGCACAGTAGTGTCCGAGTCACATTACACCGCAAGGCAGCGCTGATAGTTACATTACACCGCACAGCAGCATCCGATAGTTACAATACACTGCATAGTAGTGTCCAAATCACATTACACCGCAAGTCAGCGTCCAATAGTTACATTACACCGCACAGCAGCGTCCGATAGTTACAATACACCACACGGCAGCGTCCGATAGTTACATTACACCACACGGCAGCGTCCTATAGTCACATTACATCGCACAGGAGCGTCCGATAGTCACATTACACCGTATGGCAGCGTCTGATAGATACATTACACCGCAAGGTAGTGTCCGTATACACACTGGCTGGAATTCAATTGATTACCATGCATGATAAATTAAAACGGCAGCGTCCGATAGTTACATTACACCACACGGCAGCGTCCTATAGTCACATTACACCGCACGGCAGCGTCCGATAGTCACATTACACCGCACGGCAGCGTCCGATAGTCACATTACACCGCACGGCAGCGTCCGATAGTCACATTACACCGCACGGCAGCGTCCGATAGTTACATTACACCGAACGGCAGCGTACAATAGTTGCATTACACCGCACGGCAGCGTCCGATAGTCACATTACACCATACATCAGCGTCCGACAGTTACATTACACCGCTCAGTAGTGTCCTAGTCACATTACACTACACGGCAGCGTCCGATAGTCACATTACACCGCACGGCAGCGTCCGATAGTCACATTACACCGCACGGCAGCGTCCGATAGTCACATTACACCATACATCAGCGTCCGACAGTTACATTACACCGCTCAGTAGTGTCCTAGTCACATTACACTACACGGCAGCGTCCGATAGTCACATTACACCGCACGGCAGCGTCCGATAGTCACATTACACCATACATCAGCGTCCGACAGTTACATTACACCGCTCAGTAGTGTCCTAGTCACATTACACTACACGGCAGCGTCCGATAGTCACATTACACCGCACGGCAGCATCCGATAGTTATATTACACCGCACAGTAGTGTCCTAGTCACATTACACTACACGGCAGCGTCCGTTAGTTACATTACACCGCACGTCAGTGTCCGATAGTTACATTACACCGCACGGCAGCGTCTGATAGTCACATTACACCGCAAGGTAGTGTCCGTATACACACTGGCCGGAATTCAATTGATTATCATGCATGATAAATTAAAACATTATGCCATTAAGGTCACAGAACATGCACACATAACTTTCAGTGTGAGAAAGTCCTGGGCATAGGGCTACACAGCATATACTCCTTTGTACCTCAAACCGCAGCTGCAGAACACCTCACAGATCACACAGGCGGGGAGCACTGCACTGCAGTGTACTGTACAGTGGGCGGGGCTTAGAACATCCCGGGTGTGTGGCTTCAGGCAACAGGGGCCAGGGCTCAGCAGTGGAAGAACCAGGGGGCTGAGTAAGTTTATAAAGGTCCCACAGAGACACAGCTTGGGATGGCAAGTGAGAAGAACTTTGAGCAATCGTGGGCACAGCTGTAGATTCACCAGGAGGCGGAGCGTATCGCGATCTGGGGGAGGAGCTTACTTCGATCCTGGATATGTGCTTCATTGGGCAGTGACAGCTGCTGGCAGCTTCAGAGGGGATAGGCAGAGTTCTGTCTCTCCGTGACAGGAGTCGAGTGAGGTAATGCTATTGGTGATGACAGGAGAAAAGTTTTTTTTTCCTGTCAACACTATCTGAACTGCAGGGGATCTGTGGGCCTATTTCCAGTGGGGGGCCTGGAGCTGCAGCTCCATCCGCCCCATTGTCAATCCGGCCCTGCGTGTGCATGCGCTAAGTATTTTAGCACAAAATTTAGTAGATTTACTTACGTCCGAACGAAGACTTTTCATCGTTGAAGTGATCGGAGTGTGATTGACAGGAAGAGGGTGTTTCTGGGCGGAAACTGGCAGTTTTCAGGGAGTGTGTGGAAAAACGTAGGCGTGTCAGGGAAAAACGCGGGAGTGTCTGGAGAAACGGGGGAGTGGCTGGCCGAACGCTGGGCGTGTGTGTGACGTCAAACCAGGAACGAAACGGCCTGAGCTGATCGCAATCTGTGAGTAGGTCTGGAGCTACTCAGAAACTGCTAAGAATTTTCTATTCGCAATTCTGCTATGCTAAGATACACTCCCAGAGGGCGGCGGCTTAGCGTGTGCAATGCTGCTAAAATCTGCTAGCGAGCGAACAACTCGGAATCACCCCCATTGGGCCTAATTCTGAGTTGATCGCAGCAGTAAATTTGTTAGCAGTTGGGCAAAACCATGTGCACTGCAGGGGGGGGGCAGAAGTAACATGTGCAGAGAGAGTTAGATTTGGGTGGGGTGTGTTCAAACTGAAATCTTAATTGCAGTGTAAAAATAAAGCAGCCAGTATTTACCCTGCACAGAAACAAAATAACTTGTGATGAGCGGATTCGGTTTTACTCGGTTTTACTCGGTTCTCAAAACGGCATCTTATTGGCTCACGGATGTCACGTGTTTTGGATAGCCAATAAGATGCCGCTTTGAGAACAGAGTAAAACCGAATCCGCTCATCACTAAAAATAACCCACCCAAATCTAACTGTCTCTGCACATGTTATATCTGCCTCCCCTGCACTGCACATGGGCCCTCATTCCGAGTCGTTCGCTCGGTATTTTTCATCGCATCGCAGTGAAATTCCGCATAGTGCGCATGCGCAATATTCGCACTGCGACTGCGCCAAGTATCTTTGCTATGAAGATAGTATTTTTACTCACGGCTTTTTCATCGCTCCGGCGATCGTAATGTGATTGACAGGAAATGGGTGTTACTGGGCGGAAACACGGCGTTTTATGGGCGTGTGGCTGAAAACGCTACCGTTTCCGGAAAAAACGCAGGAGTGGCCGGAGAAACGGGGGAGTGGTTGGGCGAACGCTGGGTGTGTTTGTGACGTCAAACCAGGAACGACAAGCACTGAAATGATCGCACAGGCAGAGTAAGTGTGGAGCTACTCTAAAACTGCTAAGTAGTTTGTGATCGCAATATTGCGAATACATCGGTCGCAATTTTAAGATGCTAAGATACACTCCCAGTAGGCGGCGGCTTAGCGTGTGTAACTCTGCTAAATTCGCCTTGCGACCGATCAACTCGGAATGAGGGCTCTGGTTTTGCCCAACTGCTAACAAAATTCCTGCTGCAATCAACTCAGAATTACCCCCATGGTACAGTAGATCCATATTGCTCCTGGTGATGGGGCGACAAGCGGCTGCGCTGCATCCCACCCACTCCTGTAACTACCAATAGTCTGCTTTGTATCTGATGATTTTTTTATTTTTTTATTTTTTTTTGACAATTAGGTCTATTTTCAACAGTACCTGGCTCTTGTAAAATCTGGTTGCCATTACTAAGATCTTAGTCGCCATGGCAGCCTGGCACCCGGGATTTATTGAGCCTTGCCCTACACTTCATGATAATAGCACCACTTTGGGTCATACATTTATGTAATTCTGAATTGAGAGCTACAGTAACTCAGATCTCTGTATTATTATAATAATTATTATTATTATTATTATTATTATTATTATTATTATTATTATCAGGAAAAATGCATGTCTATTTTGGCTATTTGTGGTATGCCGATGGATATTTTTCTTTTTTGCAGTTTTTTCTTGTCCAGATTCACCCCTCCCTTACATGCACCTGGGATGGGCCTATAAATTGATTTTAGCAACTTTCATTCCATACTCTCCAGCTGTACCTTTTTGACAGGTACAGTACCTTTTTTTATGGTCTGTATCGATTTTTGACTTTCCAAATCTCGATTAAAAGCATAGGAAAAGGGGCGTGGTCACACCCCCTTTACCCGTGGCCACACCCCTTTTCCTAATTTGTACCGATTTTGATGTGTAAAATGCTGGATGGTATGTCAATCTGTGTAAGCGGAAGACACACTCATGCCCCTAGTGGTACTGTATGGATTAGGGGCATGAGTGTGCATACTTTAGCACCAACTATAAAAAATAAGAATATTTAGATTTTTTTTCTGTGGGTCAAGATTATGGGTTGGAGAGGGCATTATTACAAGGGCTCGCCCTGCTTTGCATGAAAGTCCATATTTTATTTTTCTGACAACAGATTTAATTCCCACCTTAGGGCTTGATATTCAATATATCTCTTAAAAGGTAAAAATAAAATATCATTATGAAAACTAAAATCCATTAAACACAAAATAAGTACTCAGTACAAATACATGCTGTCATTATTGCTGTTGTGTGCTGTTTCTGTCACAGGGGGTGTGGGGTGGATACCTGTTTATCATGTATTGCGAAGTTATATATTACTCTGGATCAGTGGTCTCCAACCTTAATTAGGGTGTGAGCTACTTTCGGAAAATAAAACCTCTGAAAGAGCTACCCCCTCCCCCCAATGCGCGCGTTCCTGTGAAAGTGGGTGTGGCCTCACAAAAGTGGGTGTGGCCTCACAACTACAAGTAATTCCCCCCCACGTGGTGCCAGATACACAAATAATGCCCTTCAGCAGTGCTAGATACACAAATAATGCCCCCCAGCAGTGCCAGATACAATGCCCCCCAGCAGTTCCAGATATAATGCCCCCCAGCAGTGCCAGATATAATGCCCCCCAGCAGTGCCAGATACAATGCCGCCCAGCAGTGCCAGATACAATGCCCCCCGTACAGTGCTCACCGCTGCTGGCTTCTTCTAGCGCCGCCGGTGCTGCTCCTCCTGTATGAGGGACGGAAGGGGAGGAGAGCGCAGTGCGTGCCTCTCCTGTCTGTGATGTCCGGAGAGTGGCTGCGGTGAGGGTGACAGTCTCCGACGGCGGAGGGCATTTGAAATATGGTGCCGGTAAGTGAGCCAATCAAGCTCGCAGTCCGGCAGCCAATCAGGTGCCGTGGCTGCCGGTCTGCGAGCTCTGATTGGCTGACAGCCGGCACCATATTAAAAATTAAGGGAGGAGGACTGCCAGTGATTTCTCAAGCCTGTGCGCTCTGCGAGCCACCGAAAATACAACGGCGAGCTACCGGTAGCTCGCGAGCTACGGGTTGGCTATCACTGCTCTGGATAGATTTGACTATAGCAGATCAGTATTGCAGGCAGCACTAAAAAAAATGATACTAATACCTGCAACAATAAAAGCTTTAATGAATGGCCCATCTGAATAAGTACATTTGGCAGCATTCCACCCCAAATCCTCAACTGGTCAAATCTAGACAGCCTGGGCTGGTTCTCACTAATGGGGAATCCGCAAGCATTGGATCACCTCTCACCATGGACACCAGCTTCAAGCTGTTCAATGCAGGTTTGTTGCTTCTTTTGGAAGGGGAAATCCTCCAAAACAGTGTGACCCCTCCTTGTAGAGAGTACCAGCTTTGCTGTGAAAAGTTTGGGACTCCGGGATTGGCTACTCTGCTCACCTTAGTGTTCACAGTATAATGGACTGAGGTCCCATTGTGCAAGGACAAATTCTTCTATCTTTGCAATTCATTGTGAGTAAAAACATTTGTAAAAAAAAATGCAACTGCTGTTGAATGACCATGATCTAGAGTGGCTGAGTCCATTAGTATTGTTGCATGACGGAGGCTTGTTATTGGCATTTATAGCAAGCAGCTGCTTCCACATTCATGTTTTGTTTATTCTTTGTCACATAGGAAAGATGTACAAAAGAACTTCCTACTAGATTACAATAAGAACACGTTTCTGCCTGGGAGGAGACGTTTCTGGTACATTGTTTTATTAAGTAAACTTTACTGTAAAAAACGTCTGTTTTATCTATATCTTTTTTTATATATATTGTGGAACTACATAATTCAGTTCGCATTGCTAGCTATTAACCAGACGCTCATTCTGGTATTTGTGGTTCAACAGACACGAGCATGCCTTTCTAGTCACTGACAGACTGCCAGTTTAGGTTGGAACATGTAATTGCACAACAGTTGGCAGGAGGAGCACAGTAGCTGGCGGCAGTTCCACAACAGTCAGGCAGAAAACGGTTGGTGAATCAGCGCTGCTCACATACAGTGTTTGTGTCCAAGTTTCATGTGACGAGAAGGATATTCCATTGACTTGAATGATACTTTGGGTGTGAGAGGATGCACCATTTATACATGAGCAGAAGTTTCCTCTCATAGCACTAAATTAAAATGGGCAGTTGAGGGCTGATGCAAAGAGAGTACTAAGACAGTTTAGACCTAACTCAGGGGCGTTTTAATAGAGGAGGGGGCCCTTGTGCAGAAAATTGCGTGGCAGCCATCTTCCCGCTGATTTTCCTACTGAAATGTCAGGAAAATGGCCGCAGACCATTTTTCTGGTGATTTGTGCAGCGCTGGGTAGGAATTGAAAATCTGGGTGCCGAGTGTGCGGTTTGTTCACCCCACACACACACACCCCCTTGGACCCAGGGGCACATGTGCACTACACACCTTGCACCCAGTAGAGATACACCACTGACCTAACTTTATGAATAAACATCACACCAGCACGTAGTGATTGCACAGCTAAGTCTAGGACCTTTAAGAGATGGACGCAGATCGGTACCTATACAGCTGTGCGGCTGCGTGTGACGTTACGCATCCACCCTGAAACTGGTCATGGCACCCCCTCTGTTTGGCCCGCCTCACCCCACCCCCAACACCGCGTCGCTGCCCCGCAAACGCCCGCCGCTGTCAATGATCTTGTGGCCGCATCCTTCCTGGATGCGGCCGCAAGGAGAAGGGTCGTGTATGCACACTGCGACCAGTGCAAGTGCGCAGACCAAATGGATGCAGCCGCTGCATACGGACGCACAGCTACCTCAATCCCTGAATTAGCGCCTTAGTACATTATGGGGCATATTCAATTGCTGTTCGAAACTGCCGTCTTGTCTGAAAGAAGGCAGTTACCGACTGTTTCAGGTCGGACTGGGTTCCGACCTATTCAATGGCGGCACATTTTTACTGACAAGTCGGGAATTCCCGATTTGTCGGAAAGCACGCGGATTGGTGGCTTCAGCCGCCGATCCACGTGTGTTGTCGGAAATGCGACTAGATTCGACAGGTTTTAGCCCCGTTTCTGACAATGTCAATCCGATTTAAAAAAAAAGTTGGGTTGGCATTTCGGGAACGGCCAAATCCGATACTCACATGTCGGATCCTTTCCGTCAGAAAGGATCCGACATGAATTGAATATACCCCTATGTCTTCAAGACAAGAGACACAGATAAAGAAAATGCTCCTTCCACACCCACACCACATAAATTATAATAATGTTATTTACAGTATATAGCACTTTTCTCCTAATATGACTCAGAGTGCTGTACATTTGCCTTCACAGAACAAAATACAAAACAAGCTTAACAGCAGTGACGTACGGTGTGGTGAGGCAGGCGAGGCAGAGCCTTTCCTGTCATGCTAACGTTTGTGCTAGAGATTTTACTGTATAAAGTATATGAAAAATACAAAGAATATGTTAGAAATATCTGCATTATTCTAATAATTTTTTAAACCTCCTAATGATAATGTGTGGACCCCTTATTCAAAAGTAAAGCATTCAGTACCTTTAATACCAAGAAATAATGACACGGAGACTTGAATTTGGCAGAAAATTGTTAGCTATTTATTGTACCCTAACCATTAGAAAAACCTGTAAAGTGAAAATTTAAGTTAACATGCCGATTCAGCCGGCATATGGTGGCAGAAAAAAGAACGGCTATATTCAACTGACGATAACCTCAAACATTGAAATTCCAAACGATCCTAATTTAACACAAACCATAAAATAGGTAATAGGTGCCTGACTCAGACCTCCACGCTGACTACCCACCCTGATGGGTGATGACGCTGCCCCCTGACGGGTGGTCTAGCGGCCTTAAAAGTCAATGGAGGTGAGTGCACCTAAACCACACCAAACTGTAAATCACTGCAACTAACAAGACAAACTACAACCTGCCGTTCTTTTCCGCCAACAAATAGCCAACGATAAACCATACTAACAATTCAAAGCCAAGGCACTCCGTGCCAGAACGTCTACCAAACAGGGAGGGAGGGCGGGAAGGCAATTCAGCAGCAAGAGAGACCAAGCTGGCCTAGAAGTCCCTATATATACTGAACCCTCCCCTCTCTACCATGGGCTGTACTTTCCTAACAGTTAGGTCCACCCCTCACAGGAGGTTTAACTCTCTCCATTCCTATGCAGTCATTTCGCTCTCCTAAACCTCCTAATGATAATGTGTGGACCCCTTATTCAAAAGTAAAGCATTCAGTACCTTTAATACCAAGAAATAATGACACGGAGACTTGAATTTGGCAGAAAATTGTTAGCTATTTATTGTACCCTAACCATTAGAAAAACCTGTAAAGTGAAAATTTAAGTTAACATGCCGATTCAGCCGGCATATGGTGGCAGAAAAAGAACGGCTATATTCAACTGACGATAACCTCAAACATTAAAATTCCAAACGATCCTAATTTAACACAAACCATAAAATAGGTAATAGGTGCCCGACTCAGACCTCCACGCTGACTACCCACCCTGATGGGTGATGACGCTGCCCCCTGATGGGTGGTCTAGCGGCCTTAAAAGTCAATGGAGGTGAGTGCACCTAAACCACACCAAACTGTAAATCACTGCAACTAACAAGACAAACTACAACCTGCCGTTCTTTTCTGCCAACAGCGAATGACTCCTCCCCATAGTCTTCGCACCGCCACCATACCCTCAACCTAACTCCTGCAACACCAGAAAAAGATCCTCCAGGAAAAGCATCATCCCCTCCTTGGACAGATGCACACCATCAGGCCGAAAAAGGTGACTGTCACGAAACCGAATCCTAGGGTGGCGAACCACTTTGCCTCCATGGGCCAACACCCACTTCGCCACCGCCCCATTCACCTTTTGCCTGGCCTCATCAATCGGGCGACCGTCTGCCA
Source organism: Pseudophryne corroboree (assembly GCF_028390025.1). NCBI lineage: Eukaryota > Metazoa > Chordata > Amphibia > Anura > Myobatrachidae > Pseudophryne > Pseudophryne corroboree. The sequence goes on from NC_086455.1 coordinate 36,531,551, forward strand.
CTCCTCGCCAACTCAATCTTGGCACCATCATAGAGAACACCAAGACACACTTGGGCCACGCCTCGGCCACACTGGCCAGATCCTTCATCATGGCCCACCGCAGCTCCAAAGATGTCCTCTTCCCCAGATCGTTGCCACCTAAATGGACAACCAGTACCCTAGGGACCCCATGCTCACTGACCTGACTGACCAGTCTACTCCTCAGATCTTTCCACATCATCCCCCGCCAACCAAGCCAACGAACGCCATGAGCCCTAGGAAACATCTGTGCCCCCTCCGAGGCCAAAAACCTGGCTGCCCAGTACACATAAGAGTGGCCAACCACCCAGATTGCCAAGTCATCTTCTACCCAACCTGAAGAGAAGGAAAGGAGTAAAAATCGGTTAATAAGTATCCGAAAAGGAGTTTATTAAACGCATTAACCTGAAGGATCTGCCAAAAGAAAAAAGGGGTTTTTCGTGTCTTGCAGAAGTCACGGCCTAGCCGATCTGCACAAGCTTCCAGCCAATCGAAGCAGAACATAAACACACAATGGGAAAAATCAAAATAATATAAGGAAAATAAAACGGGGGGGGGGGGGGGTATAATATGGGAAAAACATGTAAGAACTCAGCTGGAGGTGAAAGCGTAAAGACCTGCTGAGGGACTTTGATTTGAACTGATCAGCCGAATTGTAGATTAGAATTCAGTCCGTCAAGTCAGGCAAAAAATCGCAAAAGAACTCCAGACCCCCGCTGCCAGCAGCGGCGAGTAGCTAATCCCTGAGTGGGATAAACAGGGGAGACAAACAGACACACTACACAAGGACGTACTGAACTTTACAACATGAACTTATACAACTACTAATAAACAGACCCGTTAATCAACCAAACACTTATGGCACTGGGCGAATATATCGTCTGTAACTCGACGACTTCCATCGTCCCACTGCCTGAATTTCCGCCACGGAAAGCCCTGTCGACGCAGCCGCCGTCGCTGCCCCGATTCGGAAGGAATGCGTACCGAAAGCAGCGGGTGAAAGGCCCAAGCTCGCCAGACAGCGACCCAGCATCCAACAAAACTGATATTTCGTCAAGGGTAAACCGTCATAATGCAGCAACCACGACCCCCGCCCACCTGGCCGAACCGCCGCATATTTCGATGCCAACCTCACCGGGCAAATGCTCTCCTCCAGCGACGAAACCAAGGTGACCCATCGACCTCTACCTACTTGGTCCGTCTTAGAGCGACGCAATCTCCACAGCAAGGACCTCTCACCCACCACCACGTCCTCCAGCAGCATGCACGAGTCCGCCCGCTTAGATGGTGCAACCAGCTCCAAAACCCGAAAGGCTCCGTGGTAAGCCATTGAGAACGCCAACCGGAACAAAAGCGATTCAAAAATAGACGACGCGATACCGCCCACCGCCTTGATGACAGCCGGTAGCAAGGCCGCATCGATGGGCCGCCGCCTATCAGGCGGCGCTGGCACCACGCGTGCCCACCCTTTCATCGCCTTAACCAGAAGCCCGCTCTTTGTCACGTCAGGGACCCCCTTGATTTTATTAAAGAACGAAATCCCTGCTAAGTACCGGGACACCACCGCTCTGGACCTACCCGTGACAAACAGCTGCCAAATAAAAGAAAGCATCATCCGATGCCCGCTCTTACCTTCTTGACTGCGTCCTCGGACAAACTCTTCCCACTCGCTCCAAGCTTGACCGTAAGCCTTGAGCGTGTTCGGAGCCACTGATCGCATCGCTAGACCCTCCAGTCCGGTCCGATCACCTGCCAGACATAACCGGGACTTTGAAACCCCCGCTCATCGGCCTTGGGTGCCAACAAACGAAATCTCTCCCACTGACCGCGGGACAACGCGTCGGCAATTCCGTTCCCAAGACCTGGTACATGCTGCGCGCGGAACCATACATTCCTATGCAAGCATGTCAGCAGCAATCGCCCAAGCACCCTCAGAACCACTAGTGACTTCGCCCTCTGGTTATTGATCACATGCACCACACCCAGATTGTCACATCTAAACAAAATGCTGCGATGAGCCAGACGATCGCCCCAAACCTCCAGCGCCACCATAATGGGGAAAAGCTCCAGCAGCAACAGGTCCTTAGTGAAACCTTCGCGATGCCATTCTTCAGGCCACGAGGCCACGCCCCAAGATCCCTCTAGGTAGCAACCGAACCCAGAGGAACACGCCGCGTCAGTAAACAGCTGTAACCTAGCGCTGTCGACCGTTGGGGCCTGCCAGATACGCACCCCGTTGAAATCCTCCAGGAACGAGGCCCATACGGCCAAATCCCTCTTAATCTCGGAGGACAAGCGGATGAAATGATGAGGCCTGGCACACCCCGCAGTCGCCCTCTCCAGCTTCGGGCAGAAAACCCTGCCCATCGGGATTACCCGACAAGCAAAATTCAAAAGGCCCAGCTAGGACTGCGCCTGCCGCAGCGTGACTTTGCGCGACCTTACGAACTGGCAAATAACTTCGCGTAGCTTCGCAACCTTGGCCTGAGTAAGGCGACACGATCCCGCTACCGTGTCGATTTTGACAATGCTAAATTCTTTTGTCGTATAAACAACCCTTAATGAAGTCTAAGAACACTGTACGCTGTTTACTTAAGAAGTACCGTAAGGGTACGCTAGTTGCGTAACGATCGCTCAGCCGTAGGCGAGATGCTCAAGCGTCACGTTCGCTCACGGCCCAGTGATCACAGGACAGCACGTTATTGGTTATGTCTAGAGTAATGATTCGCTATGGCGTAGCGTACACTCGAGACCACGAGGAGATCACCAGCGGCGCAGACGCTCACAACGCTATTCCTTTATGTCTAAAACTTTTATCAATGAAATACACAGAATACCTTAATGTGAATACAGGGTGATTGTGCAACTTTGTGTAACCTAACTAACTACAAAGCTGCTTGAGCGTCACCGACGCTCAAGTGAACACTTAAAACTATAGAAAATACACAGATACTGGTTTAGGGTCCAAAGCCTATTAACTGTATTATATCTAATATACTTGTAAAAAGAATAACAGTACAAATGATACACTACAATATAACAGAGACTTCCTAACCAAAATACAATACTATCTAATACAATACAATACTAGTCTAGGGGAGATGTGAGAGAAAAGAGAAGGGAGAGAGAGAAATGGAGAGAGATGAGAGAAATTGGCTCACAGTAAGACAATGATTACGGAGAGAAAACTTACGCACAAGGGGAAACGATCGCATGCGCCTGGACATCCAGCACCCGATCTTCAGCAATGAGAACCGTTGAAGAGTGAGAGCTGGATGTGGTCGGCCTGCCTATTTATGCCCCACACACAATGCAATCCAATGGTCCCTACAATCTTGTCGTCCATTGGACACAGGAATTCGGCTTCGCATCATAACAAAAGGTCATAGGTTGATTCATACAGGTGGGCTGTGACGATTTCCAACAGCTCAGGTGGGTGGGAAACTGGGTTTCCTGCCGCATACCTGAGTATGAGTAAATAATAGAAATGGACATAAACTTCTTATGTCCATAACTATCCGCACGAGCGATTAATACGCTCCAAACCAACACCGGAATATTGTTAATTAAATACTCTTCCGATGGGTACCAAACACTGCTATATGATTCCTGTTAGACCCTTCGTACCATACAAAGAGGGATTCCTCCGTTCAGGGACGTTCTATATTAACCAAACTTTCAGGAACCATTAAAGGGATCATGATCTATAAACTACATTAATTATGAAAATGTGTAACGAATGAGTCGCACGCTACGACTACATAAACTCTACCGTAAATACGCATACCGTGCGCCCGCGGGTGCACGCTATTGCGGGTATGCGCCTTCACGGGAGAGCGTACGCATGCGCAGCGCGGACCAGCGTGAGGTGCAAATATGGCAGCATGTATAGAGATATTTTTCTGACTTTGACAGTCCACCCTTTGGCAGTCAATAATAACTGCCACCTTCTAAAACATTTCAAAAGGAGAAAAATATATGTCAGGGGTTAATTCATTTCCATGGTTGGGTAGGGGAGGAGAGAGGAGTAGGTGTGCAGAGGGTATGACCTAGTGAGATAGCAGAAGCATGTGTGTATAAGTCCATGTTTGGGGGGGTCATGTATCATCGTGCCGTACGTGTTGTAAATCAAGCTTCGAGGTATTGCGAAGTATACATTTGAATTCCTTCTTATCCTGTGGTACAGGTCTGTGGATGGGCTGTCAAACTTTACCGAGCTCTTTTCGGATTTTTGAACAAAATGGGGAGCACATTTTAGTTGATGATACATGAATGGGGGAATATGTGATTGTTGATATCTGTGCCTGTATTTCCTATACTATGTGTGTTATTACCTGAGGGTTGTAGAGATGAAGATGAAGAACACTTATGGAAAATGCAATGATATTCTATGTCAGGTAAATGTACATCTGTCGTCGAAGTTTTGTTCGGTATCAGTTGAAAGTCGTCTTCTTTGCGCTGTTTTGCTCCTTAGGCATGAGCAACAAGCTTTGTCAGTGCCATCAGATTTACAAAGAATGTTGGGCTAGCGTGAGTTTAAAAATACTAGGGAAACTGGGGATCCATGGCAAAGTTCATCAAGTGTCCATTTCTCAAGTGGTCAAAACTCTTTCTTTGGTCCATCCGTTGTCTGTATAGCGTCTCGTCAACTTCCTCGTCCAAGGGGGTCTTGTTATCTTGGAGAAAAGCAGAAAAACAGGTGAAAGAAACGGACCGTATAATCGCATTTTCATCACATCCTGGTTTCTATCATTGGGTCATAAATCAAATCCAGGTTAATTACGGTTTCCTCACTCCTCAAGCTCATCACTTTTGTACTTTGTTTGCACCTCATTAAAGCCTGCCCGCATCTAAATATCAATCCAATGGATATAACAACACCCAAGATACATAGTAGAAACTTTCCAACATCCATTATGACTCCTTGAGCCCAGTCTCCTAAACCGGAGAACCAATTTCGCGGGTTCAACCATGACACCCAACCAGTCAGCTCATTACCTACAGCAGCAAGGGTGAGATTGTGTTTTCGACGAAATTCCCACTTCAATTGGAGAATGTCGTCCATCTTTTGGTCTATGACCTCTACCGGATCCTCGGTGCTATTTGTGATATACGTGCAACACTTTATGCCGTACTGTGTTGCCAATGTAACACAATATCCGCCTGTTACTGCTGTAAGATAATTAAGAACCATTCTATGCTGTACCAGTTCTGTTTTATAAGCTTGGAGTTCTCTTCCAGTGTATCTAAACGTGTCATCATACATTTCAGTGATATTATCTAACAAATTGGCGAGTGCGGAAATGTATCTATAATTCATCACTCCTCGAGCGGTGCGAGTGAAATCTAACGCTACCAGAACCTGAATCCCGGTGGATTCATGGATAGGATCAGAGGCCGGATGCTCTAACCTTTCTGACAGTTGTCTTTTAACTCGGTGCTCGTAATGAGTGTGAGTATAAGGAGCTTGGGCACCACGGTGTATGTCCTTCATTTTGTCATGTGTTACAGTCATCACTTCAGGCAATACTTTTCCAATATAACACAATCCTTCAGAGTTTGGGGCAAGCCACTTGTACGCCTTTCTCCCGCATATGAAATATGCATCATCGGGGAGAACATATGGGACGGAGAAGGACATTACCATGTTACACACCTTCCAGGTGAACTCTCCTGACCCTAATTCTTCCATCTGTTTAATGCACGTATCAGTTTGTACGATATGTGCACAGTATCCTGGTGATACCTCTCCAACTCTAGTAATCCTATTTCCTAAGGTATATCGATACCGGAAAGATTTTCCTCTACTGGCTATGTGGCGTACAAGCTCTGTATCTGTAGGCATTCTATCTGCTCTATGCGAAAAGGTCATGGTAAGGTTGCTCCATGACACTTCCCAATTTCCCGGCTTACGGGGATTGGAGATATTAAAACATAAGAGGGACCTATCCACATGGTATTGGTGGAGCTTCAAACTAGGAGGGCTGGAGATGTTAAACCTCCGGTCCACCGGTCTCCCACCACTTAGCTCAAGTACCTCCCCTAACGTTAAAGGAAATGGTACTAGCCCTGATTTGCTATGACCCTGAGGTACTTGAGAGCATACCCAACAATCTGTTTGGTTTAATACATTACCCACTAAGGAGTGATAGTCACTCAATGGATGCCGGTCCATATGGATATTAAAACTGGATTGGCATTTCTTTATGCATCCATCTTCAATCAAATTGTCACAAAGCCTACAGATACAGTTTTCTTCAGCTAACAATCCATCACAATTTCTTCTATCGGATCGTTTTCTGATACTCGCCTTTGCTTGTTGGTTTGGTTGATCTTGGAAAACTACGCCTCCATCATCATAATCGTAACTCATTCCAGAACCTCTCTCGACCTCTATGGTACTCTCGCCGGAACAGACTGCTCTGGTCAACATCATGGTTAACATCAAAATCCGGATCACAGTCTCTTGGGGCAAGTCCATCTTTGAGGAGAAAATAGAGAAGAATGAGAAGGGGGAAAAAGAAATTTTAAGGAAGAGGGGATGGGAAGTGGAGAAAAACAATAAAAGGGAGAGGGGAGTCGACAACTGCTTTCGGTCTTCAAGGCTCAGGTGTCGCCTCAGTCCTCCTGGAACAGACACTCCAGTGATACAACCTCTACCGTCTGTTCCTTATCACGGGACTTCTCTGGATCAGCAACCTTCTTGCAGTGGGATGAATGGACCCAAGTCTCTCTCTCAGCAACCTTCAATGCTGTGGTGCTAGTCAATAAGACCTGGTATGGTCCCTCCCATCTATCAATAAGACAACCTGAGCGTAGAAAATTTCGTATCATTACATAATCCCCAGGTTCAATGTCATGACAATTACTACCTGGTAAATCAGGAATCACCAACTTCAGATTATCATTTTGATTCCTCAACTGCTTACTCATGTTAATCAAGTATTTTACAGTTACTTCATTGTTACATTTCAAATCATCCTGAGGGTTAATCATGACATGCGGTTGTCGACCAAACAAGATTTCAAAAGGGGACAGATTAAGAGGGGACCTGGGAGTGGTTCTGATGCTATACAAAACAATGGGTAAAGCTTCTGGCCACGTCAATCCTGTCTCTGCCATTACTTTACTCAATTTATTTTTAATAGTGCTGTTCACTCTTTCGACCTTCGCACTCGCCTGTGGACGGTACGGAGTGTGCAGCTTGCTATCAATTCCCATCAACTTACACATTCCTTGAAAGACATCACCGGTGAAATGGGTACCCCTATCACTTTCAATGATTCTAGGGATACCATATCTACATACAAATTCCTGCACAATTTTCTTAGCTGTAAACATAGCGGTATTTGTGGCTGCTGGAAAAGCTTCGACCCAATTCGAGAAAACATCTATACAAACAAGTACATATTTCAAATTTCGACATGGGGGTAATTGAATGAAGTCAATTTGTATTACCTGAAAAGGGCCGCCGGCAGGTGGGATATGGGATGGTTCTGTAGGTATTGCCTTTCCAATATTCTTTCTCAGACAGGTAAGGCATGACATTGCTCTTTTACTCGCATGAGAGGAGAATCCTGGGGCGCACCAGTATGCTCTTACCAATTTGCACATCCCCTCCTTGCCTAGATGAGTCAGCCCGTGAGCTGCTTCAGCCAGACATGGAAGATATGCTCTGGGGGCCACTGGTTTACCATGTCCATCCGTCCAGAGCCCTGAGGACTCCTGGCCATATCCCTTTGCCTTCCAGACTGCTCTTTCCTGTGTGGAACACAAATTCTGCATCTCACACAACTTCTGTGTGTTGATGGTATTAAATACCATCAGTTGTGTGGTGTTTGTCTGTCTGGGGGTAGCAGCTGCAAGCTTTGCGGCTTCGTCTGCTCGGCTGTTACCAAGGGATACTGGGTCTTGACTATATGTGTGTGCTTTACATTTGATAACAGCCACTCTGTCGGGTTCCTGTATCGCTGTTAGAAGCCTTTTTATATAAGCTGCATGCGCTATCGGTGTACCAGCTGCCGTCATGAAATTTCTGAGGCGCCATAGGGCTCCGAAATCATGTACTACCCCGAAGGCGTATCTAGAATCGGTGTAGATATTGGCTGACTTACCCTTAGCCAATTCACATGCTCTGGTTAGGGCGACCAGTTCAGCAACCTGGGCTGAGTGAGGTGGACCTAGCGGTTCCGCTTCTATGGTGTCTTGGTCATCTACGACTGCGTATCCAGTACACAAGTCTCCCGAGTCTGACTGTCTATGACAACTACCGTCAGTGTAGAACGTGAGTTCTGCATCTTCCAGTGGATTGTCACTGATGTCAGGCCTTGCGGTAAAATTTTGGGTCAAATATTCCATACAATCATGTGTATCTTCCTTTGTATTAAATCCTCCTTCCCCATCACTCTCACCTTCCACCCTTTGTGTCTGACCAGGCACACCTGGGAGAAATGTTGCAGGATTTAATGCGCTGCATCTCCTTATGGTGATGTTTACTGGGGCCATTAATGCCAATTCCCATCTTGTAAACCTTGCTGATGAGACGTGTCTGGTTTGGGCAGAATTCAATAAGGCAGATACCGCATGTGGTGTATGGATTGTGAGGTTGTGGCCTAGCACGACATCTTCGCTTTTTGTCACTAGCAATGCTATCGCCGCAACGCTACGCAAGCATGTGGGGAGGGATCGCGCTACCGTGTCTAGCTGAGCGCTGTAGTATGCAACTGGCCTGCTGGCATCACCGTGTTTTTGGGTTAGTACACCTGCTGCGCAACCAGCACTTTCTGTTCCGTATAGTTCAAAGGGTTTCCCATAGTCTGGCATACCTAGTGCTGGCGCCTGCGTTAGGCACTGTTTGAGTCTCTCAAATGCTGTTTCGGATTCGTCAGTATGCGAGATCCTATCAGGTTTGTTTGAGGAGACCATTTCCTGCAGAGGTAACGCCAATATGGAAAACCCTGGGATCCAATTACGGCAATACCCACACATTCCTAAAAACGTCCTGATCTGTTGCTGGGTTTGTGGCAGTGTCATGTCTCTAATGGCTTGGATTCTATCAGCGGTCAGGTGTCTCAGTCCTTGTGTTAGACAGTGTCCCAAATATTTTACCTTAGTTTGGCATAATTGCAACTTGTCTTTGGAAACCTTGTGACCTGTGTCTGAAAGATGAAACAGGAGCTGTTTCGTATCCTTCAGGGATGCTTCCAATGAATCAGAACACAGTAGTAAATCATCCACATACTGTATCAATACTGATCCACTCTCTGTTTGGAAAGACTGTAAACATGCAAAGCCTGAGAAAATATACTTGGACTATCTATGAAACCTTGGGGTAACCGAGTCCACGTGTATTGGACTCCTCTGTATGTGAATGCAAACAAATATTGGCTGTCAGGATGCAGAGGTACCGAAAAGAAAGCGGAGCAGAGGTCAATAACAGTGAAAAATTTGGCAGTGGGAGGAATTTGCATTAGGATGACAGCTGGATTAGGCACTACGGGGAACTGACTCTCAACTATTTTGTTAATCCCCCTTAAATCCTGCACTAACCTGTAACCCCTCCCCCCCACTCTTTTTAACAGGGAAGATGGGACTATTTGCTGTGCTGGACGTTCTTACCAGAATGCCCTGTTGCAGCAAGCGCTCTATTACTGGGAAAACTCCTAACTCCACCTCTGGCTTCAGAGGATACTGTGGGATTTTTGGAGCTATCCTACCATCTTTTACTTGTACAACTACTGGAGCTACGTTTGCCATTAATCCAGTGTCCTGTCCATCTTTTGTCCAAAGTGACTCTGGTATCTGAGATGTCATCTCTTCTACTTGGGATGGATTCCTATTTGTCATAATGGAATGTGACATTAATTTTGATGGGGAGTCTAACATGTCTCGTACCTCCTGAGCGTGATTCTCAGGAATGTCCAAGAATACACCTTCAGGAGTACAATAAATGACGCAACCCATTTTACATAGTAAGTCTCTACCCAGGAGATTAGTTGGTGCAGATGCAGCCAGCAAAAAGGAATGCTTGGTATGCAAAGGCCCTATTGTAATCTCGGCTGGTTTGCTAACAGGGTAGTGCTGGACTACTCCTGTTACTCCCATGGCTGGAATTGTCCTACCAGTGGTTCTCATGCCCACTGTCGAATTTATCACTGACTTGGCCGCCCCTGTGTCTACAAGAAAGTTTAAAGTTTTACCAGCTACATTGATTGCGATCTCTGGTTCACTTCCAAGACTGGCAATCAATTTTACTGGCTGCAGATTACAGGTATGGCCACACCCCTAGTGGGTATGCTGACCTCCCTGAATCCCGCTGGCAGCGACTACTTGTGAGGGGGTTAGCTGGGAACTACCAGAGGCATGCCAATCTCTGTTCGGGGGGTATCTTTTTGTTTCCCCTGTATGTGGCTCATAACTCCGCCTCTGTGGATCCTGATCCCAATGTTTTGTGTTGTGTCGTTGTCTAGGGGGTTGGTATGATTTTGGTACATTTCTTACTCTACATTCTCGTGCATAGTGTCCCGGTCTGTTACAGGAATAACAAGTTATTACAGTTGACTTACTTACAGGATTCGATGGTACATACGCAGGCTGCTTTGTGGTCAGCGCCTGTATACTTACTGACATTAACTTATCACTTTGCGACTCTCTGTGCCTGGTGATGTTTCTGTCGTGATCAATAGCAGCCTCTCTCAAGGTGGACACTGACAGACCTCGCCAACATGGTTGCGTAGTCTGTACCCTAGCCTTTAATGTTTCCTTTAAACCATCCATCAGTACAGATACTGCTACTTCTTGATGGTTTGGGTTGGTCCTAATGTCTTCTATACCAGTGTATTTTGCCATTTCTAATAGTGCCCGGTGAAAATACTCTGTTGCCGTTTCGGACTCCTTTTGCTTAATGGAAAATATTTTATTCCATTTAACAACGGCTGGGAAATACTCTTTTAGCTGCAAATGTATCCTTTTCACATTATCCTTGTCGTATACATCGGTAAGTGGTATATCTTTGTCTAGTCCACAATCAGCCAAGAATTGAACTGAGTCGACATTGGAAGGTAAGCAAGCTCTTAGCACTATCTGCCAATCCTTATTATTGGGCTCTAAAGTGTTTCCTAGATCCCTGATGTATTTTTGGCTTGCCACCAAATCTTTTCTGGGGTCTGGGAATTCAGACACGATAGTCCTCAATTCCATTCTAGTAAACGGGCAATACATGGCAATGTTCCTAACGGGTGTGGCTCCTGATGCATCCGTTTTCCCATTGGGAACTACTATCACCTTAACTGGATTAACTCTAACAACTTCATTCTGTGTAGATTCTACAGCTTGTGGTGAAATTGTTTCAGTGTAATGCATGGTGCCGTACTTACCCGTTGACACGACCTCACCTATCCCTCCGCTAGGGGCCTTCGCTAATCTCGTAGGTGTTGCTGTGCCTACTGTGGTCTCTGCTATAGTGGCTGCGAGAGAGAGAGCTGAAATTGTTGCCGAATCGTCTTCTTGATCACACTCCTGGGGAAGGTTCAAAACAGGGTACAACTTGCACGGGTTAATAATTGCATGAGTTACTTGGTTAACATCATTAACATTTACAGGGTTACTAAGTGTTTGTGTTTTACAACCCAGTGCGTTTCTCTCCGCAATCAACTTCTCTCCTGCTATATATGGTGGTGGCGGGGCTGTTGCAATCAATTTTCTGTTAGGACCAGCCCCCGCCGCCAGAGCCAAACCTCTCTGTATCTCACCTTCCTGGTGCCATAACTGTAAATAATCATGATGTTGAATTCGTCTCTTTGTTGATTTTATGAGACATATCCTCCTCCTTAAATTTTGTAACACTTCTGTGCTGAAGCTACCTATTCTTGGGAATTTGTCCCTGTCTTGTACAGTCATTCTCTCCCATTCATCACATAAAACCTCTGTGTGACTTCCGTATTTTTCACACATGATGTACCTTGCCGACCCTACTGGTCGGTTCTCTGAATCAACCCGAACCGAGGTTGATCGCCCCCTACCTGAACAATTGGCCCCCATAATCTGCAGGTGTTGCTTACTACTCCTGTGATCTTTATATCACGGTCTTCAGCGAACCCTTACAGCAAACCAAATTATTCACAATAGGCCGGCGGTGGCGGTTTACCGAGTACCCCACTCACTCGCCCACCTCGACCAATACGACCTGATCACACCGATATGGTGCTGGCGTACTCGATACAGGGCCCCTATGGAACCTTCGGTTTACTGGAACATATGAGGGTTACCCGCAGGACACTTACTCTTTCCAGTAAAGGTGGGGTTGTTAGATAGTTCCTGAGTGACCAGCGAACTTCCCTTCCAAAAATAAAAAATTACACAAATCACGTCAGAATGTACAAATAGCGTTTGTGACCACTTTACTCTAATGGTATTAGGTCAGATTACTAACTACTGCACACAATTACGTGCGGTACAATCGTTCAGTACATAAGCACTACTTGTCATGTACTGAAAGATCAATGGAATCGAAAATTTCGGCTGCGAATTCCTTCAGCATGAGCTTGTATGGCCTATATGGGTTCTGCACCAACACCCCAGGCGTTGTGCCTCTTGTACCTTTATAGCGGACCTCTTTGTCTATTTTACCTGTTACCTTATGACCTCCTGGTCTGTTACCTTATGACCTCCTGGTCTGTTACCTTATGACCTCCTGGTCTGTTACCTTATGGTCCGCTATACTCTAATGCTCAAATATTATTTAACCAGGGATGCCTCCCTAGCCACCGTATATGTCACTTACACGTATGTTCCTCGACGAGTACCCGACTTTCCTTTTGGTTCAACCTCTAAGTTATATAAACTTATGTGATAAAAAACACACTCACTCAACACATGTACACTTTGTTTCTATATCTATTTCTGCGCAGAAATTTTCTTCAGCCCAGCTGTGTTACCAATTAGGAGCAGGATCTGTTAAACTAAATTTCAGATTTTTTTTTTTTTTTTTTCAAAAATAGATTTGCGTTATTTACCGCGTCGCGTTATTTATCGCCTTTGCGTTAATTATCGCTTTGCGCTAAAATCCAACTTTTTCGTGACTTGAGCTACGTGGGCGTAACCGGACGTTACGTTGCGTAATGTACGCTGCGTGCGTCTGCCTTTGGATTGCGTACGCTAGTCTTTGTTAGAGACACGTGTACGCAAAACAAAGATCCACCGTAACACAATTTCTACTTTTATCAATGTAGATGATCCCTGATCATCTACCGCACACCACACTGGCTGCCTTATCTCCTAGACAAGCCGTGTGTTGGTCTATACTTTAACTATTACCTCTACTATGAAATAACAGCAAATCTCTTTTTGCACTTTCTATCAACTATAAAAATTGGCAAACAGGAATAGTGATATACGAAATTGAAAAAGAAATGTAGATATATATGTATGCGTGCGTGTATACGCAAGACAGAAGAAAAATAAACAGTTTTAAAAGACACAAGCGTTTTGTTCTTACTTCCGGTTCCCGGATTCCTTCAGCACTCTTTATCTAAGTGAAGCAGACGCTTATCCCGTCAGCACTGCGAGACAACCTCCCACCCTTTGCTGGAGGATAATGTCTGCTGATCTACCTAGTGCAGATATGAGAAGGACAGGACGAGTCCCCAATTGACAATGCTAAATTCTTTTGTCGTATAAACAACCCTTAATGAAGTCTAAGAACACTGTACGCTGTTTACTTAAGAAGTACCGTAAGGGTACGCTAGTTGCGTAACGATCGCTCAGCCGTAGGCGAGACGCTCAAGCGTCACGTTCGCTCACGGCCCAGTGATCACAAGACAGCACGTTATTGGTTATGTCTAGAGTAATGATTCGCTATGGCGTAGCGTACGCTCGAGACCACGAGGAGATCACCAGCGGCGCAGACGCTCACAACGCTATTCCTTTATGTCTAAAACTTTTATCAATGAAATACACAGAATACCTTAATGTGAATACAGGGTGATTGTGCAACTTTGTGTAACCTAACTAACTACAAAGCTGCTTGAGCGTCACCGACGCTCAAGTGAACACTTAAAACTATAGAAAATACACAGATACTGGTTTAGGGTCCAAAGCCTATTAACTGTATTATATCTAATATACTTGTAAAAAGAATAACAGTACAAATGATACACTACAATATAACAGAGACTTCCTAACCAAAATACAATACTATCTAATACAATACAATACTAGTCTAGGGGAGATGTGAGAGAAAAGAGAAGGGAGAGAGAGAAATGGAGAGAGATGAGAGAAATTGGCTCACAGTAAGACAATGATTACGGAGAGAAAACTTACGCACAAGGGGAAACGATCGCATGCGCCTGGACATCCAGCACCCGATCTTCAGCAATGAGAACCGTTGAAGAGTGAGAGCTGGATGTGGTCGGCCTGCCTATTTATGCCCCACACACAATGCAATCCAATGGTCCCTACAATCTTGTCGTCCATTGGACACAGGAATTCGGCTTCGCATCATAACAAAAGGTCATAGGTTGATTCATACAGGTGGGCTGTGACGATTTCCAACAGCTCAGGTGGGTGGGAAACTGGGTTTCCCGCCGCATACCTGAGTATGAGTAAATAATAGAAATGGACATAAACTTCTTATGTCCATAACTATCCGCACGAGCGATTAATACGCTCCAAACCAACACCGGAATATTGTTAATTAAATACTCTTCCGATGGGTACCAAACACTGCTATATGATTCCTGTTAGACCCTTCGTACCATACAAAGAGGGATTCCTCCGTTCAGGGACGTTCTATATTAACCAAACTTTCAGGAACCATTAAAGGGATCATGATCTATAAACTACATTAATTATGAAAATGTGTAACGAATGAGTCGCACGCTACGACTACATAAACTCTACCGTAAATACGCATACCGTGCGCCCGCGGGTGCACGCTATTGCGGGTATGCGCCTTCACGGGAGAGCGTACGCATGCGCAGCGCGGACCAGCGTGAGGTGCAAATATGGCAGCATGTATAGAGATATTTTTCTGACTTTGACAATTTCGATCCCCAAGAACGATAAATAGGAAACCGGCCCCTCCGTTTTATCCTCGGCCACAGGAACGCCAAAGTGAAAAAACAGCGCTCGGATGCTGAACAGCAAGTCGCTGCAGCGCGGCAAATTCGCCGGTCCCACACACAGGAAATCATTGAGGTAATGCGCAACTCCATGACCCCCTGACGAAGACTTCACGCTCCAATGTAAAAATGTGCTAAACAGTTCAAAAAACGAGCAGGAAACGGAACATCCCATCGGCAAACATTTGTCGATGAAATACTCCGCTCCGATCCGAAAACCCATAAAACGGAATGAGTCTGGATGCAACGGGAGCAACCGAAACGCGGATTCCACATCGATCTTAGCCATCAGGGCCCCAGGGCCGTAACTACGGACCAGCTCTAGCGCCTCATCAAACGACTGGTACACCACCGAGCAATGAGCCGGTGGTATCGCGTCGTTGACCGACGACCCCGACGGGTAAGAAAGATGCTGAATGAGCCGAAAGGCACCTGGAGTCTTCTTGGGGACAACCCCCACTGGGGAGATGACCAAGTCATCCACCGGGGGTGAGCTAAACGGGCCCTCCATCCTACCCAGCCGTACCTCCTTATCCACTTTCTCGCGCAGAACCGACGGCAAGGCGCGAGCGGACTGAAGATTCCGGAGAGCCCGAACCGAAACATCGCTCGCAACAGGCAAGCGAAAACCAAACTTAAAACCCTGAAGCAAAAACTGAGCGTTCGTACTATTTGGATACCAATCCAACCATTTGGCCATGGCGTCCAAATTAATTGGCGTTGGTGCCCTGTGGAGCGATCCCGCTCGCGCCGGGTCTTGCGTAGCTTTGCTTACTCTGCGCACCTTGGCGATTGCCTTTAAAACAGGTCGAGGCTGGGTGGGAGCCGCCACATTGCAAGCACAAATGTCGAAACCGACACTGCTTGCCGAAGGAACAGGAAGCATTGTTAAATGCGAAGCACTTCCCTTTCGCGTCGGCCTGCCCTCCCCCGCGGCCGCCCAATCTACCTGTCTTGCCCGCTCCGCCGTCCGCTCCGCTCCCTTGGGCGGACGACCCTGCGCATTGCCCGTCCGCCCCCGGATTCCGGGACTCCCTTGCGGGTTGAGAAGTCCGGGTGACCTGGAGCCAGACTTCCACATCTTTGCATCCAAAGTCAATAACCTGCAAGCAGTCCTGTTTCTCTGCCTGACGATGTGCGCTGCATATCGTGTATCAAGTGCAGGTATCGTATGAAGTTCATATGTTCGTCAGGCCTATCTTCCAGGTAACACGCCGCAAAAATGCAAAAACCGGCCAGCCAGTTGTCGAAAGTACGGAAAGCTTCAGCTCCGATGCCCTTCTTAGCTGCCGCTGACTTATAGTCCTTCTTCACGTCCTTAGTCAGGACGAACATATCAACGTAATCACCCCTGCAGATCTTTCTACGGCAGCTATCCCGCAACCTCCTCAACACGGCCGTGTAATCGCAGTGTACTACTCCCGGCAAATCGCGGCGCTTCTTGGCCCTGCGAGCGTCCTCGCTAAGCCGCTTACGTCTCTTCCGCCTCTCCTGCTGCCCCGCCGCCCTCTTGGCGTACTTCGTCGCGCGCTTTTTTGCCCTAGTCATGCTACTGATGTCGGACGCCGGCGACGACAAGGAAGAAGAAGAGGAGGAACTTAGAGAACTGGAGCGCGTGCTGGAGCCAGACGCCGACTGCTCAGCCTCACCTGACGCTGTCGACTGCTCGGACTGGGAATCCTCCGGTGTGGAAACTTCGACATCCTCCTCGTCGCTCCCAACCACTTCAACTTCTCCGCGATCACCTGAAGAAGAAGACAGAGCAAAGGACCAGGAAACCACTCCCGGCGCCTGCTCGGCCCGCACTTGACGGTGTCCCAGCTGCGCCGCGGCCGCCCCCAGATCACGGCAAGCGCGAGCAATTCACTGAGCCGCCGACCCGGGCCGCGCACCGGACGCCCTTGCTTCCGCGCGTGCGCCGGAACGCCTTGCTGTCCCCGGGGATGCTGCAGCGGCCAACGGGCCCAATGCCGCCACCACCGTCGACAGAACCGACGCCAACTCACCAGAGGGGTCCTGACTTCCCCAAAAGTCACCGCCGGTACCCGCGGGAGCCCCCGCAGTTCCCCCGCAGATGCCGGCGCACGCCTCCCTGCCCGGCGCCCGGTAGGCGCCAACAGGGGACCCGACGACCAATGCTCCGCCCGGCTCGCTTGGGAACTGCTGTTTTCCCTGACCACAAGTGGCGTGGTCCCCCACCAGTCCCCTACCCTAACCTGAGCCTGCAGGCCCTCACCAGCGCTGTTCCGGCTACTACCAGCCCCCCGGCGCGCGCCCTCCCCCCGCAGGCCGGAGCTCTCTCCGTCCGCAGGGAAGGCGCCTCGGCGGGGCTCAATGCCGCCGTGCTCGCCCCTGGTACGTCCCCCCCGCCGCCGCTCCCCACCGGACTCCGGCTGCAAGGGAGGCAGCAGGGGAGATGAGAACACTGTCGGCGCCGCTGCGCGCACACGTGCGCGAACGGCGCCACTGTCTGAGAGCCGCTTCCCGCCACACTCCCTCCACCGCTGGGCCCACCTGAAGTGACCGTCGGACGAGACCCCGCGATGGGCCTCGTCCGACTCGCCGCCGCCATCCGCCCCCCTCGCCCGGCACCACCTCGCGGCCGCGACAAGGGGGATGAGAGGGGAGACGGACTGGGAGCCTCCATCGGCTGCCCGACCTGGCGCGCACGTGCGCGCCCACGGGCGCCCGTACCCGGCAACGGTGCCTCGTACTCTTCAGCCGGAGGTGCAGGCCGATGCCAGGCCACCTCCAGGCGTCTCCCCCGTGCTCACAGCCCTCCCCGCCGCCCGCGGCCGGCCGGTAACACCGGACCGGAAACCAGCGGCAAGGAAGACCGAGTCCGCCGAGCCACCGCCGCACCGGCGCCCGCGTCGGCCCCGGAAGACGGGTAGCCGTCAGCTGGGCCAGCCGGCCCATCCTCGGGCCCAGCCTCACCGCCTGATGAGCGGTAGCGAAGCTGGGGTCCCGGCGGCACGGCGGGGGCGAGAGGCGGCCATCATTCAAAAAGAGTGTGGGAATGAAAGGAGGGTGGCACAAACAATACACAGTGCACTGCAAATGACTACAATTGTTAACTAGCTAACGGTCTAGTGAATCTGCAATGCAGCACTCACCAGAAGGCAATTCAGCAGCAAGAGAGACCAAGCTGGCCTAGATGTCCCTATATATACTGAACCCTCCCCTCTCTACCATGGGCTGTACTTTCCTAACAGTTAGGTCCACCCCTCACAGGAGGTTTAACTCTCTCCATTCCTATGCATTCATTTCGCTCTCCATAGTCAAAAAAATCTGGAGTAAAAAAGTCTATGACATGTGAGGCCTCTCGATTTGTACGGGGAACAGAGTTCCATAGAGTCAGGGCCACAAAGCTGAAAACTCGACCCCCAGATGAATTCAAGGAGATTTTAGGTACTGTTAGTAGTCCTTCATCTACAGATCACAGTAATTTAGTAGGACAGTATGGAATCAGAAGCTGCTTCAGGCATCTTGGGCCCTGGTCATGTAGGGCTTTGAAAGTGAGTAAGCCAAGCTTCAAAACAATTTGCCATCGTACATGCAGCCAGTGAAGGGAATAGAGAATGGGTGTTATGCATACTTGCCTACTTTTGGAAAGCATTTCAGGAAGATTGTGAAAGGAACACCTATCAGTGCGGACGTGTACTGCTACATCTGAGAGATGTGTCATGAAAATGACTTACATCCAAATGTAAATGAGCCCCAAAATTAGTAAGATCTATTAGTTGAAGAAAAGACTGATATTTTGCAGGATTTGTTTGTGTACTGTGTTTTATAAGAGGTTCCATATACTCAGTGGTGTAACCAGAACTTTGTGGGCCCAATAGACAATTTTGAAGGGGCCTCTGTCCCAATGCTTCAAGAGAGACACCTCTCCGCAGCAGTTGTTAATGTTATGCCCCATAATAGTGCCCTAGTTCACATTATGTCACGCTGTAGGGCTGCCAGTACCAGTGCCGTAACTAGACATTTTAGCGCTGTGTGCAAGAAACAACATTGGCGCCTCCCCATATGTAAAATAGGGCCAGTGCGCACGGTGGCAAGAAACAAAAATATATGGCCATGGCTTCATGGGGAAGGGGTGTGGCCACAAAATAATACCAATTCATATTACGCTGTACAGTTGTCAGCATTATTCAAATGACACCGCACAGTAGCGCCACTTACACACATTACGCTAGGTAAAGCCCCTTTCACACATTATGCCAGGTAGAGCCCCTGTCACACATTATGGTAGGTAGAGTCCCCTTTTACACATTATGGCAGGTAGAGATTCCTTTTACACATTATGGCAGGTAGAGTCCCCTTTTACACATTACGGCTGGTAAAGTCACCTTTTACACTTACGGCAGGTAGAGCCCCATTTTACACATTACAGCAGGTAGAGCTCCCTTTTAAACATAACGGCAGGTAGAGATTCCTTTTACACATTACGGCAGGTAGAGTCCCCTTTTACACATTACGGCAGGTAGAGCCCCATTTTACACATTACAGCAGGTAGAGCTCCCTTTTACACATTACGGCAGGTATAGATTCCTTTTACACATTACGGCAGGTAGAGACCCATTTTACACATTACAGCAGGTAGAGCCCCCTTCTAAAAATAACGGCAGGTAGAGATTCCTTTTACACATTACGGCAGGTAGAGTCCCCTTTTACACATTACAGCAGGTAGAGCCCCATTTTACACATTACAGCAGGTAGAGCCCCATTTTACACATTACGCAGGTAGAGTCCCCTTTACACAAACGGTGTCTCTCACCACCCTGCGTTGCAGCTCTTCTGCCACCTCCGAACTCCTGAGCAGGCCAGGATGTATAACACAGCACCAAGCTGCTCCTGCCGCGCAGAGGGTCCTCGTCGATCCTGGCTGGCAGCTGGCTCGACTCCTCCAGTTCTGACTCTCACCGTACCGCTCCTTTCTCACCCTCTCTCCAGGAGTCTTCTAAGGGGGTCTTTCAGGCCGATTCTATGGAAAAACTAAAATGAAAAACAACCTTGAAAGAATCACCTAGGGCCTAGGCAGTCACACACTCACCCATCTCTCCCTCACTTCCCTCTTTCTTCCTGACAACCCCATCCCTCTTCCACTCCCTCATTCTCACTCCCCTCTGTCTCTCCCTGGCTCCCATTCCCTCTCTTGTCTCTCACCCCTAATACTATGGGGTGGCAGCATACCATGGTAGAGGGGGGGAGGGTTTGGGTGTCACCATCCGCAGCCGCCGCTGCATACTGCTGTAGAGGGGAGGGGGGGGGGGGGTCCGGGTGTCACCACCCACAGACACTGCTGTATTCTGTGGTAGGGGGAAGGGGGGGGGGGTTGGGTGTGACCACCTGCGAACAATGCTGCATACTGTTGTAGGGGGGAGAGGGGGTTCGGGTGTCACTACCCGCGGCTGCTTTCTATATTAGGGGGAATGGGTGTCATCCACCTGCGGCATTCTCCCTGGGAACTCGCCAGCGCTGTCTACAGCAGACAGCGCTGCAACACAGATAAGGCAGCCAAGCGGGGTCACAGCAAATGATGCACCCTCGGCTAAAGTGCGCTGTGCGCAAATCACACTTCGCACGCACGTAGTTACGGCCCTGGCCAGTACACATTATGCCGCACAGTATCCCCAATTCTCATTATGACATACAGTGTCCCCAGTTGATATTATACCACATTACAATTAGCAGGTCCGTGGCGTAATTAAATATATTGTAGTCCCAAGGCAAAATTTTGAAAGGGACCCTACATACCACCCAATGATGAAAAAAATATATATAACACATGTAACTGTGACAGGAAGGTGCACCTTCTCAGCTCTGGGCCCCATAGCAGCTGTACTCCCTGCACCTATGGTAGCTACACCCTGTATATAACACAGGTAACTGTGACAGGGAAGGTGGGCCCCTCTCAGCTCTGGGCCCCATAGCAGCTGCACTCCCTGCACTTATGGTAGCTACACCCAGTGGCAAACGCAGGATTTGCATGGGGGGGTTTCCAGAACTGGGCGGAGCCAATCACGGGGGTGGGGACTGAGGTGACCCAGTATATGCTGGGTCCGTAAAACTAGTGTGTCTGTGTGTGTGTGTGTGTGTGTGTGTGTATATATATATGTATATACATATATCTACACATATATATATATATATATACACACATACATACACACACACATACATATACATAGCATATTAAACATGCATACATATATATATATATATGTACACACACATACAGTACACATATATATACACATGTATATATATATATATCGTGTGTGTGTGTGTGTGTGTGTGTGTGTGTGTGTGTGTGTGTGTGTGTGTGTGTGTATATACATGTGTATATATGTATGCACATGGATATATATGTACTATAATTAAAATAAAGTAAACTTTTATTGCACTTACAAGTGCCACCAGGAAGACAGCAGGCTGCAGAGGACGCTAGACAGTCATTAATAATACTCATGCAGCTAAAAAAAAAAAAAAATTTTTTTTTTTTTTTTTTTTTTTAGTGGAGGGGGTTTCTGGGTACTCGGAAACCCCCCCTGGGTGCGCCACTGACACCCTTTGTTTATAACACATGTAACTGTGACAGGGAAGGTGACCCCTCTCAGCTCTGGGCCCCATAGCAGCTGCACTGCCTGCACATATGGTAGCTACGCCCTTGTATATAACACATGTAACTGTGACAGGGAAGGTGGCCCCTTTCTGCTCTGTACCCCATAGAAGCTGCACTCCCTGCACCTATGGTAGCTACACCCTGTATATAACACATGTAACTGTGACAGGGAAGGTGGCCCCACTCAGCTCTGGGACTCTGGGCAGTACAGACTGTGTAATGGTTAGCATTATTGCCTCACAGTACTGAGGTCATGGGTTCGATTCACACCATGGCTCTAACGGTGTGTAGTTTGTATATCTTCCCCGTTCTTGCGTGAATTTCCTCCCACAATCCAAAAATATACTGGTAGGTTAATTGGATCCCAACAACAACAACAACAACAAAATTAACCCTAGGTGAATGTGTGTGGTGTGCATGTGATAGGGAATACAGATTGTAAAATCCACTGGGGCAGGGACCGATGTGAATGGCCAAATATTCTCTGTAAAGCACTGCGGAATATGCGCTATATAAATAACTGGTAATAAATAAATAATAATAATAGCAGCTGCACTCCCTACACCTATGGTAGCTACGCCCTTGCATATTCTGTAAGTGGCCATGAGAAACTTTATTTAAAATGCATATAGCCATAGAGATAATTGTGCCTCATAACCTATGCAGGGAAATGGCACTGATGAGTCCATTTGAATATACACTGCTCAAAAAAATAAAGGGAACACTTAAACAACACTAATGTAACTCCAAGTCAATCACACTTCTGTGAAATCAAACTGTCCACTTAGGAAGCAACACTGATTGACAATCAATTTCACATGTTGTTATGCAAATGGAATAGACAACAGGTGGGAATTATAGGCAATTAGAAAGACACCCCCAATAAAGGAGTTGTTCTGCAGGTGGTGACCACAGACCACTTCTCTGCTCCTATGCTTTCTGGCTGATGTTTTGGTCACTTTTGAAAGCTGGCGGTGCTTTCACTCTAGTGGTAGCATGAGACGGAGTCTACAACCCACACAAGTGGCTCAGGTAGTGCAGCTCATCCAGGATGGTACATCAATGCGAGCTGTGGCAAGAAGGTTTGCTGTGTCTGTCAGCGTAGTGTCCAGAGCATGGAGGCGCTACCAGGAGACAGGCCAGTACATCAGGAGACGTGGAGGAGGCCATAGGAGGGCAACAACCCAGCAGCAGGACCGCTACCTCCGCCTTTGTGCAAGGAGGAACAGGAGGAGCACTTCCAGAGCCCTGCAAAATAACCTCCAGCAATCCACAAATGTGCATGTGTCTACTCAAACGATCAGAAACAGACTCCATGAGGGTGGTATGAGGTCCCGACGTCCACAGGTGGGGGTTGTGCTTACAGCCCAATACCGTGCAGGACGTTTGGCATTTGCCAGAGAACACCAAGATTGGCAAATTCGCCACTGGCGCCCTGTGCTCTTCACAGATAAAAGCAGGTTCTCACTGAGCACATGTGACAGATGTGACAGAGTCTGGAGACTCCAAGGAGAAAGTTCTGCTGCCTGCAACATCCTCCAGCATGACTGGTTTGGCAGTGGGTCAGTAATGGTGTGGGGTGGCATTTCTTTGGGGGGCCGCACAGCCCTCCATGTGCTCGCCAGAGGAAGCCTGACTGCCATTAGGTACCGAGATGAGACCATATGCTGGTGCGGTTGGCCCTGGGTTCCTCCTAATGCAAGACAATGCTAGACCTCATGTGGCTGGAGTGTGTCAGCAGTTCCTGCAAGACGAAGGCATTGATGCTATGGACTAGCCCGCCCGTTCCCGAGACCTGAATCCAACTGAGCACATCTGGGACATCATGTCTCGCTCCATCCACCAACGCAACATTGCACCACAGACTGTCCAGGAGTTGGCGGATGCTTTAGTCCAGGTCTGGGAGAAGATCCCTCAGGAGACCATCCGCCACCTCATCAGGAGCATGCCCAGGCGTTGTAGGGAGGTCATACAGGCACGTGGAGGCCACAGACACTACTGAGCCTCATTTTGACTTGTTTTAAGGACATTACATCAAAGTTGGATCAGCCTGTAGTGTGTTTTTCCACTTTAATTTTGAGTGTGACTCCAAATCCAGACCTCCATGGGTTAATAAATTTGATTTCCATTGATCATTTTTGTGTGATTTTGTTGTCAGCACATTCAACTATGGCCCTCATTCCGAGTTGATCACTCGCAAGCTACTTTTAGCAGATTTACTCACGCTAAGCCGCCGCCTACTGGGAGTGAATCTTAGCTTCTTAAAATTGCGACCGACGTATTCGCAATATTGCGATTAGACCTCTCTTAGCAGTTTCTGAGTAGCTCCAGACTTACTCGGTATCTGCGATCAGTTCAGTGCTTGTCGTTCCTGGTTTGACGTCACAAACACACCCAGCATTCGCCCAGACACTCCCCTGTTTCTCCAGCCACTCCCGCGTTTTTCCCAGAAACGGTAGCGTTTTTCCGCACACACCCATAAAACGGCCAGTTTCCGCCCAGTAACACCCACTTCCTGTCAATCACATTACGATCACCAGAACGATGGAAAAAGCCGTGAGTAAAATTCCTAACTGCATAGCAAATTTACTTGGCGCAGTCGCAGTGCGGACATTGCGCATGCGCATTAAGTGGAAAATCACTGCGATGCGATAAAAAATACAGAGCGAACAACTCTGAATGAGGGCCATTGTAAAGAACAAAGTATTTAATAAGAATATTTCATTCATTCAGATCTAGGATGTGTTATTTTAGTGTTCCCGTTATTTTTTTGAGCAGTATATATATTTCCCCAAGAATGTAACAGCTGCATAATGGGGATATGTGGTAATCAGGGAGATTGCTGGTCTATTCAGGGAGTCAGGGAGATTGCTGCTATTTCAGAGAGTTTCCTGCAAAATGACGGAGGGAAGGCAACTATGGTGTTATGTTGCTGTAATAGGGCGGGTTGGTTAATAGCCTGGCAGCTGCATTTTGTACCATCTTGTACCATCTGTAAGCGATACAAGGCCTAATTCAGACCTGATTGGTTCTGTGCGTTTTCGCACAGCAGCCGATCAGGTCTAAACTGCGCATGCGCCGGCCCATGCCAAACAACCGACGGCCGTCTCAGCCCTGTGATCGCCTCTGCCTGATTGACAGGCAGAGGCAGTCGCTGGGCGGGTGGGGGCGGGCTGGCAGCGCAGTCCGAGCAACGCAGGTGTACCCGGACCGTGCGGGGGGTGGTCCGCGATGGCTGCGTGATGTCACACGCAGCCGCTGCGACCCTCACAGCGACGAGCAGCTCCCTGCCAGCGCGCAGGAGCTGCGCTGGTAGGGATCGATTCCTGAAGTACAAAAGCGTCACCGCTGTGCGATGCTTTTGTACTTGTGCGGGGCCGGCCTGACATGCGGGGCAGACTAGCCCTGTGCTGGGCGTCCCCCCACATGTCAGGGAAGCTGATCGTAGATGTGCTAAATTTACCACATCTACGATCAGGTATGAATTAAGCCCTCAGTTCCTATGCTGGGAGACCAAGATAGAGGACATTGCAGTACCACTATTACAAACCATCAAATAACACACATAAGTTTGAAAAATCGTTAAACTTTTTATTTATTTATTATTATTATTATTATTTATTTATTTATTATTATTATTATTATTTTATTATTATTATTATTATTATTATTATTATTATTATTATTATTATTGTATATTAAGAAACAAACAAAAACGTGGGATTAATAATGTTAAAATACTAAAATGTTCTGAAAGTCATCTTGTCTGCCTTTTCTCATAGATATTCAAATCAAATATAATTAATGAAAGATCATATAATTCACAAATAGTCAAAACAGTACAGCATTTAAAAGTGGAATTTGTTGGTGTTAAAAATAAGCCAAGAACATCTGCCAGTCTCTGCTGTCCTCTGGTGGACAAAAGCTGTAACGGGTCAAGTTATTAAACTAAAGGAAAGGTGAATCTACCGTTCTCGGCAGTGTCTTTGCAAGAGAAAAATGTGTTTTTCTGGAGCAGGGTACATTGGTTTCCACAGGGAAACATCGGGTGTAGAGTCGATCTTGATCCAGAGAGGCACCAACAGGTTAAAGCTTTAAGCTGTCCCAGGATGCATTGTGGGGTCTCCTCTGTAACCCCGGCTCCTGGCACTGTGAGCTCAGTTTTGAGTTGGTGCCTGTAGAAGCAGTCACTAACAGGAGGGCTGCTCTGGGCAGCACTGAAAAAGCTTTTCCTGACAGAAAACATCTTGCGTCATTTTAACCCCTTCTCCACCCGACGGACCCGCGAATGCGGGAGGTTATCTCTCATCCTGCTCGCATCACTAGGGTGCGAGCAGGATGCGGGAGACCTGCCCACTCTTCCGAGGGTGCGGGGGACTACCCAAAAAAACGGGAGCCTCCCGCAGCTTCCGGGAGAATAGGTAAGTATGCCCCACACATATACAGATGTGTCTTCATCGAGTGAGCCGCTAGGTCCCATGCAACTCTTCTATTGTTGGACATCTTATTTGCTGAAAATTAGGGATGTGCACTTTAAATTTTTCGGGTTTTGTGTTTTGGTTTTGGGTTCGGTTCCGCGGCCGTGTTTTGGGTTCGACCGCGTTTTGGCAAAACCTCACCGAATTTTTTTTGTCGGATTCGGGTGTGTTTTGGATTCGGTTTTTTTTTTTTTTTTAAACCCTAAAAAACAGCTTAAATCATAGAATTTGGGGGTCATTTTGATCCCAAAGTATTATTAACCTCAATAACCATAATTTCCACTCATTTTCAGTCTATTCTGAACACCTCACACCTCACAATATTATTTTTAGTCCTAAAATTTGCACCGAGGTCGCTGGATGACTAAGCTCAGCGACCCAAGTGGCCGACACAAACACCTGGCCCATCTAGGAGTGGCACTGCAGTGTCACGCAGGCTGGCCCTTCAAAAAAACACTCCCCAAACAGCACATGACGCAAAGAAGAAAAAAAGAAAAAAGAGGTGCAAGATGGAATTGTCCTTGGGCCCTCCCACCCACCCTTATGTTGTATAAACAGGACATGCACACTTTAACCAACCCATCATTTCAGTGACAGGGTCTGCCACACGACTGTGACTGAAATGACGGGTTGGTTTTGGACCCCCACCAAAAAAGAAGCAATCAATCTCCCCTTGCACAAACTGGCTCTACAGAGGCAAGATGTCCACCTCATCATCATCCTCCGATTCATCACCCCTTTCACTGTGTACATCCCCCTCCTCACAGATTATTAATTCGTCCCCACTGGAATCCACCATCTCAGATCCCCGTGTACTTTCTGGAGGCAATTGCTGCTGGTGAATGTCTCCAAGGAGTAATTGATTATAATTCATTTTAATGAACATCATCTTCTCCACATTTTCTGGAAGTAGCCTCGTACGCCGATTGCTGACAAGGTGAGCGGCGGCACTAAACACTCTTTCGGAGTACACACTGGAGGGAGGGCAACTTAGGTAGAATAAAGCCAGTTTGTGCAAGGGCCTCCAAATTGCCTCTTTTCCCTGCCAGTATACGTACGGACTGTCTGACGTGCCTACTTGGATGCGGTCACTCATATAATCCTCCACCATTCTTTCAATGGTGACAGAATCATATGCAGTGACAGTAGACGACATGTCAGTAATCGTTGGCAGGTCCTTCAGTCCGGACCAGATGTCAGCATCAGACTGCCCTGCATCACCGCCAGCGGGTGGGCTCGGAATTCTGAGCCTTTTCCTCGCATCCCCAATTGCGGGAGAATGTGAAGGAGGAGATGTTGACAGGTCGCGTTCCGCTTGACTTGACAATTTTCTCACCAGCATTTCTTTGAAGCCCTGCAGACTTGTGTCTGCCGGAAAGAGAGATCCAACGTAGGTTTTAAATCTAGGATCAAGCACGGTGGCCAAAATGTAGTGCTCTGATTTCAACAGATTGACCACCCGTGAATCCTTGTTAAGCGAATTAAGGGCTCCATCCACAAGTCCCACATGCCTAGCGGAATCGCTCTGTGTTAGCTCCTCCTTCAATGTCTCCAGCTTCTTCTGCAAAAGCCTGATGAGGGGAATGACCTGACTCAGGCTGGCAGTGTCTGAACTGACTTCACGTGTGGCAAGTTCAAAAGGTTGCAGAACCTTGCACAACGTTGAAATCATTCTCCACTGCGCTTGAGACAGGTGCATTCCACCTCCTTTGCCTATATCGTGGCCAGATGTATAAGCTTGAATGGCCTTTTGCTGCTCCTCCATCCTCTGAAGCATATAGAGGGTTGAATTCCACCTCGTTACCACCTCTTGCTTCAGATGATGGCAGGGCAGGTTCAGGTTTTTTTGGTGGTGCTCCAGTCTTCTGTACGCGGTGCCTGCACGCCGAAAGTGTCCCGCAATTCTTCTGGCCACAGACAGCATCTCTTGCACGCCCCTGTTGTTTTTTAAATAATTCTGCACCACCAAATTCAAGGTATGTGCAAAACATGGGACGTGCTGGAATTTGCCCAGATTTAATGCACACACAATATTGCTGGCGTTGTCCGATGCCACAAATCCACAGGAGAGTCCATTTGGGGTAAGCCATTCTGCGATGATCTTCCTCAGTTGCCGTAAGAGGTTTTCAGCTGTGTGCGTATTCTGGAAAGCGGTGATACAAAGCGTAGCCTGCCTAGGAACGAGCTGGCGTTTGAGAGATCCTGCTACTGGTGCCGCCACTGCTGTTCTTGCGGCGGGAGGCAATACATCTACCCAGTGGGCTGTCACAGTCATGTAGTCCTGAGTCTGCCCTTCTCCACTTGTCCACATGTCCGTGGTTAAGTGGACATTGGGTACAACTGCATTTTTTAGGACACTGGTGAGTCTTTTTCTGACGTCCGTGTACATTCTCGGTATCGCCTGCCTAGAGAAGTGAAACCTAGATGGTATTTGGTAACGGGGGCACACTACCTCAAGAAATTGTCTAGTTCCCTGTGAACTAACGGCGGATACCGGACGCACGTCTAACACCAACATAGTTGTCAAGGCCTCAGTTATCCGCTTTGCAGCAGGATGACTGCTGTGATATTTCATCTTCCTCGCAAAGGACTGTTGGACAGTCAATTGCTTACTGGAAGTAGTACAAGTGGTCTTCCGACTTCCCCTCTGGGATGACGATCGACTCCCAGCAGCAACAACAGCAGCGCCAGCAGCAGTAGGCATTACACTCAAGGATGCATCGGAGGAATCCCAGGCAGGAGAGGACTCGTCAGACTTGCCAGTGACATGGCCTGCAGGACTATTGGCTTTCCTGGGTAAGGAGGAAATTGACACTGAGGGAGTTGGTGGGGTGGTTTGTGTGAGCTTGGTTACAAGAGGAAGGGATTTACTGGTCAGTGGACTGCTTCCACTGTCACCCAAAGTTTTTGAACTTGTCACTGACTTATGATGAATGCGCTGCAGGTGACGTATAAGGGAGGATGTTCCGAGGTGGTTAACGTCCTTACCCCTACTTATTACAGCTTGACAAAGGCAACACACGGCTTGACACCTGTTGTCCGCATTTCTGGTGAAATACTTCCACACCGAAGAGCTAATTTTTTTGGTATTTTCACCAGGCATGTCAATGGCCATATTCCTCCCATGGACAACAGGTGTCTCCCCGGGTGCCTGACTTAAACAAACCACCTCACCATCAGAATCCTCCTGGTCAATTTCCTCCCCAGCGCCAGCAACACCCATATCCTCCTCATCCTGGTGTACTTCAACACTGACATCTTCAATCTGACTATCAGGAACTGGACTGCGGGTGCTCCTTCCAGCACTTGCAGGGGGCGTGCAAATGGTGGAAGGCGCATGCTCTTCACGTCCAGTGTTGGGAAGGTCAGGCATCGCAACCGACACAATTGGACTCTACTTGTGGATTTGGGATTTCGAAGAACGCACAGTTCTTTGCTGTGCTTTTGCCAGCTTGAGTCTTTTCATTTTTCTAGCGAGAGGCTGAGTGCTTCCATCCTCATGTGAAGCTGAACCACTAGCCATGAACATAGGCCAGGGCCTCAGCCGTTCCTTGCCACTCCGTGTGGTAAATGGCATATTGGCAAGTTTACGCTTCTCCTCCGACAATTTTATTTTAGATTTTTGAGTCCTTTTTTTACTGATATTTGGTGTTTTGGATTTTACATGCTCTGTACTATGACATTGGGCATCGGCCTTGGCAGACGACGTTGATGGCATTTCATCGTCTCGGCCATGACTATTGACTAGTGGCAGCAGCTTCAGCACGAGGTGGAAGTCGATCTTGATCTTTCCCTATTTTTGGAACCTCAACATTTTTGTTCTCCATATTTTAATAGGCACAACTAAAAGGCACCTCAGGTAAACAATGGAGATGGATGGATACTAGTATACTTATGGATGGACGAGCGACTGCCGACACAGAGGTAGCTACAGCCGTGGACTACCGTACTGCGTCTGCTGCTAATATAGACTGGATGATAATGATATAAAAAATATATATATATCACTACTGCAGCCGGACAGGTATATATTATATAATGACGGACCTGCTGGACACTGTCAGCAGCACTGCAGACTCCTAAAGTAAGCTACTAGTAGTATCAAGAAGATAGAAAAAAAAAAAAAACCACCACAGGTAGGTGGTATACAATTATGGATGCACGAGCGACTGCCGACACAGAGGTAGCTACAGCCGTGGACTACCGTACTGCGTCTGCTGCTAATATAGACTGGATGATAATGATATAAAAAATATATATATATCACTACTGCAGCCGGACAGGTATATATTATAATGACGGACCTGCTGGACACTGTCAGCAGCACTGCAGACTCCTAAAGTAAGCTACTAGTATCAAGAAGATAGAAAGAAAAAAAAACACCACAGGTAGGTGGTATACAATTATGGATGGACGAGCGACTGCCGACACAGAGGTAGCTACAGCCGTGGACTACCGTACTGCGTCTGCTGCTAATATAGACTGGATGATAATGATATAAAAAATATATATATATCACTACTGCAGCCGGACAGGTATATATTATAATGACGGACCTGCTGGACACTGTCAGCAGCACTGCAGACTCCTAAAGTAAGCTACTAGTATCAAGAAGATAGAAAAAAAAAAACACCACAGGTAGGTGGTATACAATTATGGATGGACGAGCGACTGCCGACACAGAGGTAGCTACAGCCGTGGACTACCGTACTGCGTCTGCTGCTAATATAGACTGGATGATAATGATATAAAAAATATATATATATCACTACTGCAGCCGGACAGGTATATATTATATAATTAATGACGGACCTGCTGGACACTGTCAGCAGAATGCGTTTATAGAATAAAAACACCACACGACGAGTGTTTAACTTTTTCAGGCAGACAATCACAATATACTGGTGGTCAGACAGTGGTCACTGGTCAGTCACACTGGCAGTGGCACTCTGGCAGCAAAAGTGTGCACTGTTAAATAATATGTACTCCTGCTACTGCTCCCCAGTCTCCCACACAATTAAGCTGTGTGAGCACTGAGCACTCAGCACAGTCAGATATACATAGATGATGCAGCACACTGAGGCTGAGTACAGATATGGTATACTGTTACTGTGTCACTGTGTATCGTTTTTTTTCAGGCAGAGAACGGATTATATAAATAATAATATAATAAAACTGCACTGGTGGTCACTGGTCAGTCACTAGTAAACTCTGCACTCTCTGAGTACTCCTAAGCTCCAGTAAATCAAGTGTCTCACTCTCACTCTCTCTTTTCTAATCTAAATGGAGAGGACGCCAGCCACGTCCTCTCCCTATGAATCTCAATGCACGTGTGAAAATGGCGGCGACGCGCGGCTCCTTATATAGAATCCGAGTCTCGCGATAGAATCCGAGCCTCGCGAGAATCCGACAGCGGGATGATGACGTTCGGGCGCGCTCGGGTTAACCGAGCAAGGCGGGAGGATCCGAGCCTGCTCGGACCCGTGTAAAAAAAGCTGAAGTTCGGGCGGGTTCGGATTCCGAGGAACCGAACCCGCTCATCACTACTGAAAATGTGTCTTATTTGCAATGCAATGTGACTAGGACGCACCAGAAGACTGTGCTGATTAATTTTATGTACGACACCAGGGCCGTTTCTTGGGGCAGGCGAGCAGTGCAACCGCACTGGGCGCCCGCCGTGGCACTAACTGTGGCTCCCTGCTTCCCCCTCCTATTTCTGCTTTCCGTGAAACTTCTAAGCCGCTCGGGGGGCGGAGTTTCACGGAACCCCGTCCTCCGCGAAACTCCCCCCCCCGAGCGCAGTACAGAGGGGGATCCAAGTTAGGAAGAGGGAAAGGCCGGCGCGAGGAGCGACTGGTGAGGCGGGCTGAATCGCGGTAATCGCCTCTGTAAGTATTCTCTTTCTCTATCTCTCTCAATGTGTAAAATGGGGACACCTGCCGTAATGTGTGAAATGGGGACTCTTGCCTGCCGTAGTGTGGGGATTTAATGTATCAAGGGCATTGCGGTGTGTGGCATAATATGATGCAGGGGGCATTACTGTGTGGTGCTTAATATGGTAGAATTTTTTTTTCCTGTGGTGGTCGTGATCTGTTGGAGCAGGGTCAAAAACTGGATTGTGAGGTAGTCTTTTCAGACGAGGCCATGCCCATTTAAATGAGGCCACACCCATTTAGATGAAGCCACGCCCCCTTGCCGGGTGCGCGCGCAAGTTTTTTTTTTTTCCATCTAGGTGTGTGTGGGGGGGGGCACATTTTAATGTCATGGGGGCGCATTTTTAAATCTCGCACTGGGAGCCAAATTGGCTAGAAACAGCCCTGTACGACACCAGTATATAGTGTGTGACTGAGGGGGTATACAATTAGCCACTATAATGCGATCCGTGATCGTTGTTAAAGTTATCACACCTATCGGCCAAAAAAACTGCTTACCGCAGGTATGGGCGCTCCTGTTTTTCGACCTATCCTATTAGAAAATAGCGAAAACGGGTAACCTGCAATTGTCACAGACTGGGTAACAAAACAGACATTCTTACCTCTCAAGTGTCTGTCCAAGCTGCCGCTGCGCTGCAGGTCCGTTTGCTATCAGCGCTGTCTGCATCCACTGCGCAGTGTGGCAGACCTGCATCCGTTCCTGAGGTGACCCAGTGCTGCTGTCCCTATGGCTATGCAGCATCATCAGCCTATTATGTCTGACTCACAGTCTCAGCTACCCACGGCTTCCATGCCGCCACCCTTGCTGCTAGGCCGCAGCCACATGTAGTACAAATACAGCTTCCCTCTTAAACCAAACATGGGTGCTGTCATGTTTGGCCCGGTCACCTGATCCTTCTGAGCCTGTCCTGAGCATCCTGCTGTCCAGTTGTCTGTCCCAGCCAATCCCCGCACACTGGCTGCTTTAAGAATGCTGGAAAGAACTGCCTAATCGCCAGTGCTATGATTGTTATACTCTGTATGGTTGTTTGCTCTCAGCTGTTTCCAGGTTACCTTGTTCCAGGACATTACATTCTGCCCTGAGACCTGAGTTCCATCCAGCTTGCAGCTCCGCCTGGCTCCATCGATACTCACCTCCATCGGTGTTCCACCATCGATACTCACCTCCATCGGTGTTCCGTCATCGATCTCCTGCTCCATCTGTGTTCCGCCATCGATCTCTAGCTACGTCGGTGCTCCGCCACCAATATCTAGTTTATCGGAGATCCACCATCGATGCTCACATCATCGGTATCCTATCTCTAGCGGGCAGTAACCTTGTGCTAGTTACCATCTGCTGCTGTGTGCTCACCTATATTGGGACTTCATCAGTGGTTCACACTGCATCTTTTATTACATCTTGCCATCGATGTTACATCTGCTACAGCATTGCCTCTGACTCTAAGCATATGTTACTACATTTTCTGTGATACCGATTACTAAGTCTATTACCAACTGCCGCTATTTGTACTATCACCTGCGTGCTGAATAAAAGACTTATTTTATTATACCTTCTTCTCCATTCTGGTCACGCCTTAAGGCCTACGCTCAAGTGATACCACATCCTGGTATATGTCTAAGAACTTTATTAAAGTTCCCAGGTTTACATTCCAGTCAGCCCCTACGCCTGAGACCTCCACTGGTCAGAGTCAGACCTCAGGCGTGACAGCAATGTGTTAACGGAGCCGGATTAACAATGGGGCGGGTGGAGCTGCAGCTCCAGGCCCTCCAATGAAAATAGGCCCACAGCAGAACCGTCAACAGTGAGACTGGCCAGGCAGAGAACGGAGTAAAATCCTTCAGCGCTGTGCTTCCTACTGTGCAGGTTTTGTCACTGTTCTTGCGCCGTTGTGGACATGCTTTCCCTCAAAAAACATGCACCGGCCAGCCATGAGAACGGACAGGCAGAAGGCCCGGGGTGGAGGAGCCTGAAGATAGAGGTCTAGTAGTGAGCTGCTTAGCACTGTCTTCTTGATAGGATGTATGTGTACTACAGCAGCCAGTGCTGGCGATGCGGGGCAAATCTGCTGCTGCTGCACTGGACAGTGGAGACTAAGACATGGAGATTGTCAGCTCCACCATCCAGGTCCAAGTGCATGAAGAAACGTGAGACAGTTGATGTAGGGTCAGGTGCAGTGTGCACACTGGGACGTCATCTGCAGAGATCCTCCTTCTGTTACTGCCTGGGAGACGGAGTCACTAGATTACTACTCTGGAAGCACTGAGCAGTAATGTAAGTAAAGTGGATGAAGTAAGGAGCTGCTTGTTGTAATGTAACAACTTGACTGTTCTAGTAGTTGTTCCCAACGCACATGGGAGGGAGAACCCAGTAAGCACTGTCACTAGCAGGAATACCCCCATTCCGTAACAATCAGACCCCCTACACACATTCCGTCACCAG
Organism: Pseudophryne corroboree; assembly: GCF_028390025.1. Taxonomy (NCBI): domain Eukaryota; kingdom Metazoa; phylum Chordata; class Amphibia; order Anura; family Myobatrachidae; genus Pseudophryne; species Pseudophryne corroboree. Next base: position 36,566,167 of record NC_086455.1, read on the forward strand.
AATGTATGCAGTCACCACCTGCAAAACAGAATTAGGTTCCTGGAGCCTTCTCCCTACATTTTCAGCCCCAGTTATTATGTGGAATTAAATACAGTTAAAAGTGTCCCTCATGCACTTTTTCATTCTCCCTAGCCCCCTCTCTGACCAGCTGCATGTGTGGCATCCCACCCCCGTAAGATGCCCCTTGTAGAACACAAGTGAGGATTACAACCCGTGGCTATAACCGTAAGACCTATAAATTTATGGAACTGTGACAGCTGGAGATTCTGCATTATTAGTCCGGGTGCTAGGCAACCAAAGCTGCGCGGGAGAGGACAGCCTGGAGGGCGTTGAAACCCAGGGGAAGCGGATTGTGCCCAGAGAAAGAGCGGGAGACCAGCGAGGCAGCGCATTGGCTGACGACCTGGACAGGACGTCAGACGCCGGGAGAACTGGTGGGGAGCCAGTCCGGAGTGAGTGCGGTGAAGTAAGGAGTGAAGGACCGGCGCGTCCTCTGATCAGTTTGTAGCTGAACAGGTGGCCCACCTCCCGACATCCTGGTACAGGAGCGTGGTCAGAAGGGAGGTGGCGCAGAGTGGTGTGGTGACCTTACTGCGAGTATCCGGTGGTCGGGCACAGAAGAAGAGAGCATGTAACGCGGTGCTGCGCTGCCTGACAGGGCCTGCTGCACGCGGCTATACCAAGGAGAGCAGACCATCCCCCTCAGGCGGTGGACACGTGAGTCTGGCTAGTTCAGCCACTGGGTTGTGTGATATTTATCCAGCGGGGAGAGACAGTAGTAAACTTATTATTATTGTTATTATTATTATTATTATTATTATTATTATTATAATATGTGTACGGTATGGCACAATAAATGCAATGGCTAAAACTGCCCCTACAGAGATGTGTTATACACCAACGTAAAACTAATATGCCAATAGTGTACATGCACATGCAAAAAATACTTCCATACGGCCCCATATATCAGGGCCCTACACACTGGCCGACATGACTGCACGATATGAACGATCTTGTTCATTAATGAACGAGATAACGGGTAATTCTGAGTTGATCGCAGCAGGAATTTTGTTAGCAGTTGGGCAAAACCATGTGCACTGCAGGGGGGGCAGATATAACATGTGCAGAGTGAGTTAGATTTGGGTGGGTTATATTGTTTCTGTGCAGGGTAAATACTGTCCGCTTTATTTTTACACTGCAATTTAGATTGCAGATTGAACTCACCACACCCAAATCTAACTCTCTCTGCACATGTTAAATCTGCCTCCCCTGCAGTGCACATGGTTTTGCCCAACTGCTAACAAAAATCCTGCTGCGATCAACTTGGAATTACCCCCAACGTTCATATCGTGCAGTGTGGAGGCAACAGCAATGAACGACGCTCGGCCCCGATCTCATCTATATTTGCCTGCACTTCAATGCAGCCGGGTCGCCCGTCGGCCGTATCCGCCGTCGGGCAGCTCGGCGGCGGATCGGCCAGTGTGTAGGGCCTATTCCCAAGGCTGCTTTACATCTAGCACACAAATGCAGACTTATGTATTCTTTGCATTATAATACATAATTACAAATAACTCGGGCATCATTCACAGGTGATTATTATTAATAGGATATTTTTTTTCTTCTAAGTAACAGAGTTTAGTTCCTCTGCCAGACACCAATATGGCCACCGCTGACGCGTCACGAGACTGTTGCCTGGTTCCTTCTCACAGTTTCCGCCGTCCTTAGTTGCCTGGCAACCAGTGACAGCGGCGGCCTTTCAAACTGCAGCTGCAGCAGGAGACCCCATGCAGCGGGCGGGCAGCGCCAGGGAAGTGCTCTGCGCCCTGTGCCGGGCGCTCTCTGCCTCCGGGCACTTCTGGGATCCTGAGGTTTTCCGAAAGTCAAAGTTTAACCGGCCGGAAGCGGTAGGTGTCCCGCTCTAATTACTATCCATAACCATTTTGTGTAGTCAGATCGCGCCGGCTGTGGGTTTGTGTTGCATGAGAATGGGGACATTATATTTCTCTTTCATATGAAGCTTTGTTTGTTTTAAGATTTCCATGCGCAACTCCAGGTGGAATACATATGTTATGTCAACAGGTCGGTATGTCGTCAGCTTCATGCCGACACAGTTGTCATGTTTATTTAAAGTCTTTTTACTATGTTGGCATTGTAACTAAACATTATCATAAAACATAATGTTTAAAGTAATACCGCCGACACGGTTAAAATGTTATAACTTATGCTGGGTACACTTAGCGATGTGTGTTCCTGGCCGACGGCACGACCGATATGACGATATATCGGCTGTGCCGTACGCGGCTATGGGTCATTAGGTTCGACCACACTTAAGGGCCGCATACACTAACGCGACATGTCGCCGGCGATCACCCCAGCAGTCTCCCGCGGGGCAGGATAGCCCAAGATACATCGGATGCTGTCCTTTTGCATACAATGTATCCTGGGTGATCCCAGCCATGCCTGCGGGGTCGGACGTGATTGGATGTGCTGCACATTCAATCTGGGGGATTCGATGCTCACGGGAATGCGCATCGGATCGGAAACACCTCCAAAATGCCCGATCGCTCCGATATATATCGGGCTGAATGCCCGAAATCTGGCATTATCGTCCTAGTGTATGGGGCCCTTTAGGTCGACAGTCATTAGGTCGATCACTATTGGTTGACATGCATTAGGTCGACATGGTCATTAGGTCGATATGGAAAAAGGTCGACAAGTTTTTTTAAACTTTTTTTGGTGTCGTTTTCTTCGATAAGTGACAGAGAACTCCAATTAGTGCACCGTGTCCACTCGCCATGCTTCGGGCAAGGTGTCTCGCTTCGCTCGGCACAGGTTACCATTCCCAATCGTAGTCCACGTGAATCGTAAAGTATGAAAAAGTTCAAAAAATGAAAAATTATGAAACACTCATGTCGACCTTGTGACCGCATGCCCCGTATACAATGTATGATCTATTGTTCACGGCTGCATCGCATGCCCCGTATACAATGTATGATCTATTGTTCACGGCTGCATCGCATGCCCCGTATACAATGTATGATCTATTGTTCACAGCTGCATCGCATGCCCCGTATACAATGTATGATCTATTGTTCACGGCTGCATTCCCCTACATCTGGTTGTTGCCAGGATCGTCCCGTCAGCTTGCTCGATCGGATGACGCGGCAAATGACCCACGGGAGCTCGGGATTGCTGGTACACACTAGACAGTGTGCCCAATATTTCGACTTATCACCTAGTGTGTACCCAGCCTAACAAGACTGGCCAGCATCCCCCACCCCCAGCGATCTCGGACGCCATTACATCTCACTGAATGTTACTGTCTTGAAAACTGCTCCAAAACCTGTTGCTTTTGGTGATACTGTATCTATGTGGATTTGTCAAGTAAAATGTCTTGCTATAACTACACTGGTGAGTGCCCTCTATTTTTGGACATTTATGTAAGTACTAGTTACCAGTCCGTCAAAATGACGGAACAACATAACGGTAATGTCAGCGGCTGTGCGCATCTGAACGGAGCAACACTTGAATTACTCCGATGGGTGCCATCTAGTGGCCGTCGGTGCACAAAACACTGGAATTCCCCTGTAGAGGTGAGGAGCAGCATTTGCCGTATGTTATATAGGTAAAGTGCAACAGAATACGCTGTTGCTATAAGTTATTGATGATAATAATGGATATAAAATATTTTTTCTTATTCCATAGACTCCTGAATTTTGGAAATTACTGTACAACTTATTAAAGCAAATCTATCCGAGCGAAGAAGATTTATCGCCTTCAGCACCTGAAAAGAATGCAATTGGTATGTCTCAGCCCCTGAGTTTGGGTTTATTCGTAGTTGTTAGAGTAGAAACAGTTTAGCCACCGTTCTCATTTGGTATTTTTCCTATACAATATGTATTTTCAAAGCCAGGACCTATGTTGAGATATGTTGATAATCTTCTTCCACTGTAAATTAGATTCACCTTTGTAACTTTGATTGCAGCACATTTTGTTTCTTTTTTAGACACCGTTCAGAGGTGGGTGAGTTATAGAGGGAGATTCAATAAGCAGCGAGGTCCAATTGGATCCTCATACACCGATACAACCTTAGGCGATTCTAGAATCCATTGGTTCTCAACTTCGGTCCTCAAGTACCCCCAACAGTTCATGTTTTCCAGGTCACCTAGCAGGTGCACAGGTGTATTCATTACTCACTGACACATTTTAAAAGATTCACAGGTGGAGCAAATTATTTCGCTTGCAATCCTGTGAGCAGACCTGGAAAACATGAACTGTTGGGGGAGCTTGAGGACCGCGGTTGAGAACCGCTGATATAATCGGTGCAATGTGTGCGGTGCATACGGGCCCCTAGGTCCGGGGGGTCCACACTGCACCCATGGAATTTGCTTACTCCTCCGGAGTCCCACGGCGGCCATTTCCGAGTGATTTGCACATGCGCACTGAAGGTGTCCCGGGGAACAAGGTACGGGCGCCATGTTCCCGGAGACCTGCACATGCGCAGTAGGCTCTGGCTTTAAGGCAGAGTCTACTACCTGACGGAGAGGAGGGGGCCGGCGACGGAGGCTGCACACAGGTCCCCTCCTCTCTTATAACGCCCCTGGATACAACGCAGGTTCTTCAGCAGGAAAGCCTTGCTTGTTTTTGCATGCACCCTATTGTAATTATCTGCAATGTGCGCTGCCACACATAACAACAAGCCACAAAATTAATTGTATCTCCCGCATAGTGGGGGTCATCCTGAGTTGATCGCTCGCTAGCTGTTTTTAGCAGTTGTGCAAACGCTAAGCCGCCGCCCACTGGGAGTGTATTTTAGCTTAGCAGAAGTGCGAACGAAAGGATCGCAGAGCGGCTACAAAAAAAAATTGTGCAGTTTCAGAGTAGCTCCAGACCTACTCCTAGCTAGCGATCACTTCAGTCTGTTCAGTTCCAGATTTGACGTCACAAACACGCCCTGCGTTCTCCCAACCACGCCTGCGTTTTTCCAAACACTCCCTGAAAACAGTCAGTTGACACCCAGAAACGCCCACATCATGTCAATCACTCTGCGGCCAGCAGTGCGACTGAAAAGCTTCGCTAGACCTTGTGTAAAACTGCATCGGCCGTTGTGAAAGTACGTCGCGCGTGCGCATTGCGCCGAAGTGCCGTTTTTTTTTTTTTGCTTCACCGCTGCGCAGCGAACATTTTCAGCTAGCGATCAACTCGGAATGACCCCCAGTGTCCAAAGGACTACCTGTGCTTAAGCTGGTCTATTATACATGGACAGGTGCTGGAGGAATCAGTTGTCAAATGATCAGAAATGACATTTCCGGACCACAAACGTGGCCATATCTGATTGTGAAATGTAGGAAATGATTTTGACAAATGTTTATATATGATGCTAATGCATTATTTTATGTTACTTTTGTGTATTACAGCTAATCAAGTTCAGTATGTAAAGTGTGTATTGCAGACTCAAGGCTACGGCAGACCTGCCTTCTACGCTCTCCCCAATGGTGGTGAAGAAGGCAGCAGGGAACTACTGCTAGCCTTTTCTTGGCTCTTATGCAGAGTGAAGATACTTGAAATAATGTTGGAAAAGAACAGAGTTAAAGTGGGTGATCATGTTACAATCTGCACGGTATGTACTTCTGAAATATCCAAGATGTGTGACTCAGTTAGTGATGTGAATACCTTTAACCCCTGCAGTGCTAAGGGCTTGATTCAGACCAAGACAGATGTACACCATCGGGCGCAAGCATGTGTCGCGGACACAGATTGGAACTCCTTTAAGATCCATCCAGTTCCGATAGGCGTTCCTGGGGGCGAGTAGGGTGGGGTGTGCTGCTGTCAGGCACTGCATTAGAAGACCCAGTTCCACTGACATTGGCAGCCAAATTCCATCAGACGTTCCATAGGAGTACGATGGTGTACTAAAGGTGACTGGGAATCGGCCTTTTGTACCTCCAAAAGTAATCCGGACGAGTAGACAATCATCTTCAACCCTGTAAAATGTGACTTTTTATTCCACAACCAGTAGTTATGCAGAACTAGAGGATGCGGTGAGTGAAATTAAGTGTTTGATCTTCTCCCAGTCTGGTCTCTACACACTCAGGGTACCATCGTTTGATCACCTGACAATAACACCCTACACTACAGAAACAATAGAAGAGCAACGCTTGAGGATGCTAAAAGTACCTGGTCTCTCCCATACTTGCTCCTTCATTTGAATTGCCCTCATGATCACCCAACAAGAACACCCTTAGGGTTACCAAATCCAGATATGAAGGAGTTATAATGGCCAGAGCTCCCCCATCCTGGCTTCAGTAGATTAAGCGGCATTCTGATTAGATGCGTTAGATTGTCGACTTTTTATAATGGTCTACCAGTATTATTTTTGGCCATCTCTAGAAAACATGCATTATAACTTTCAAGTGCAGATTTTATGATACAAAGCAATGTGCAGAAAAAGTGCTTTTTGCTGTTTTCAGAAGTCAGATTGATACCAAAGCAAGAAGCCATCAGTATTTCACCCTCACTTGCATTTAGTACATTTACTGGCAATATAAATAAATCATATCTTCTCCCCCACCCCCACACACACACACATACACTTTTTGGCTACTTGGTTAGATGTTGTTTCCCTTGATGGGAAGTATAAGCAAAGTAAGGGTATTTTGTGAAATTGCAAAGTTTTCTCAAAATAAGGTCTCATTTCTTTAAGTACTTCATAAACAAATTACTGCTATTGATGTTGGAATGTGACCAGCTTGAAACATGCCTCCCTATGCTCTGACACCGGTGAGGAAAGCTCCATTACAGAGGGGTTACAGTCATATAATGAATTATAATGCGCTACAGATTGCAGGGAAATATGAGAATTGTGGATCAGGTGCCACATCGGTCATTACGAAATGTAGTGTCAGAAATCACGCAGTTTTCTCATTTTTTTTAATATAATCTATGTATGTGCATTGTCACCTCTTGGAGGGATGTCTTCCCTTGCATGACTAAAGGGCCCTACAGACTGGGCGACCCACCGCCGAGCTGCCTGACCGCCGATACGGCAAACGGGCGACCCGGCGGCGGGGGGGAACAGTGACGGGGGGAGTGAAGTTTCTTCACTCCCCCCGTGACCCGGCGCCATAGCAGTGCATGCTAATATGGACAATCTCGTCCATATTGGCCTGCATGCATAAGCGACGGGGCACCAACGATTACCGAGCGCGGGGCTGCGCATCGTTAATCGTTGGTGCCTACACACTGCACGATATGAACGAGTTCTCGTTCATTAATGAACGAGAACGTTCATATCGTGCAGTGAGATCTACCAGTGTGTAGGGCCCTTTAGAAATAAACTGTATGAGGGTCAACTTGAACTGTTTGCTTATGGAGGGCTCTAGATTATCATTTGCCAGCTATAGGCTCTTCCTTGTCTGGTTATGAAGCTACCACCATTGTCTGTAAAGATTTTTTGCAGTATTCGAGGTGCAGACATCACCCCACTCCATAGCAGTCTCCTTTCCTTCTGATTCATTACACCTTGTATCACTTTGCTGGCTAGGTGTTCCTTCCGCTATGCTGATATTTACACAGATGAGATATTATTATCTGACTGTAGCCCTAATTCAGACCCGATCCCTGCAGCGGCAGCGATCGCAGTCTGAAGCCCTTTGGGGAGTGCGCTGGTGAGCGGGTGCACTGTGCGTGCACACCCCATAAGGCCTAGTGATATGCGAAAGCAGGCAGAGGGTCGCGGGGCAGGTGGGAGCGTGCCAACGGCGTTAGAATGCCGTTGGTGAGGCTCGGTCTGGACAACGCAGGCTTGTCCGGATTGTTGCGGGGATGGGCCGCGTCGTGGCTGCGTGATGCCACACGCAGCCGCTGCGACCCGGAACGTGATGGGTAGCCGCCTGCCATCGCAGCTGGGCTGTGCAGGTAGGAAGCTACATGGCGGGTACAAAAGTGTTGCCGCCATGCGATGCTTTCACATCGCCCCCCCGCATGTCAGAGAAACTGATTGTAGATGTGCTACATTTCTGAATGATCTGCAATGGATGCTGCGCCTTTGTACACAGATGATGAAATCTGCAACGTTATCGGTGGGCGTCTCGATACATCTGCAGGCGGCTACAGCATTAGAATGTTTTTGCACATTAGCTGGGTACAGCAGTGAATGCTTTAGCATAGTGGTTCTCAAACTGTGTGCTGTGGCACCCTGGGGTACCTCAGAGCCCTTGCAGGGGTGCCTTGGACTCGTGGTCCAGGACCAATTCAAATAATTTCTGGTCAATATAATAGGCAAACCCAGTGCTGGTGGCTGCCAGTCATAAAATATGTGGACAAACAGAAGCAAATCTTGTCCCTCACCATGTAATTAGTGTTCACTCTAGGAGTGAAAAGGGGCAGTCTAATTTGCAGTGTAAAAATAAAGCAGCCAGTATTTACCCTGCACAGAAACAAAATAACCCACCCAAATCTAACTCTTTCTGCACATGTTATATCTGCCCCACCTGCAGTGCACATGGTTTTGCCCAACTGCTAACAAAATTCCTGCTGCGATCAACTTTGAATTACCCCCTTGGATTGGTATTACTGGCAAGCACAAGAGAACTTGGCGTGAGGAAAAGCCGCAGCTGCTCACATCGGGGCTTATACACAGATTTAGACTCTGTCGCACACAAATGTACAAATGTCGCAAACCCCTGTGAGCAGTCTACACTAGCAATGCAGATCTGTGCTTCTAGTTGTTTTATTCGAGCTAAAAAGATGCGCGACTGAGTCGCATAAGACCTGGATCGCCGAAAGGGGCTATTTGGCACGACTGAAGCCACAGTGTAAAAGGACACATCGGTACATGCAAACGCAGACCGTATTTAGCCTGCATGCAAAAAAAACAAAACATATTTGCACCCCTTTGCTTCCTACTTTGAATCAGCCGCCTTGAATGCAAAAATAACACCGAAACAAAAGGGGGTACTCACGGAGAGATCCGTGCTTTAATTTCTAAGCAATCTGCCTAGATTGCTTAGAAATTAAGCACGGATCTATCCGTGTCGCAATCGCCGGTACTAGACTGGCCAGGCACAATCTAGTACATCGCTCACTTCACCGCTGCGTGAAGTGAGCATGCCCGTCCGTCCCCCGTCCACCCCTCGCTTGGCACACATCGCACTGTGTGCTGAGCGGGGGGAGAGATGTGTGCTGAGCGTTCTGTGCTAGATCGCCCAGCGCACATCTCTCAGTGTGTACCCCCCTATAGAATGTGACGGTAAATAAGAACCACTTGGCCCATCTAGTCTGCTGTAGATAAATGTACACGCACACACTTACACACTAGGGTTATTTATTTATTTACTGGGAGCCAATGAAACTACCAATATATATTTTTGGATTGTGGGTGGAAACTATCGCAAAAACAGGGAGAGTACTGTAGGCAGGGCTTCCTTGCTACCACTGCAGATGATATACCTTTTATATGCAAGAATAATTCTGGCCATTTTGCTTGACAAAGGAAAGCAATTTTTTTTTTTTTGTGTAGGATAATAATTTCAAGTCTATCGGCAAAGTTGTGTTTACTTACTGTCTCTTCAGCATCCTGTACACTTATTCCGCGTCCATATTCTGATTGCTCTGGAGACTGAAGCCATAGCCGCACTTGATTTAATTGTTATACTTCCGAAAACATTTAATCTTTTAAAAGATTTTTCCATCTTTCTGCCCTTCCTCTAATGGCACAGCAGTTTTTGCTGATAAACAAGCTAGTACTTAATCCATTCTGGGAATAGAGACCCAATTAGTGTTTTCAGCCTCTTGAAAGTGAAACATTTTGCTTAATCTCTTAAAATTAGTTGTCCTTTTTCCAGCTGAATCCATTCCTTATCCAGCAAATCTTTAATCACTTTTATGTTCTTTAAATACTCTTAATAGATAGCTTCAAGATGACCTATACTTGTTGGTGGTTTGTGCTGCCAAGATGGAGGTTTTAGTAGCTCCAGTCCTGCTTTCCTGGGGGCTAGAGATGGTTCTCTGGATGTGAGGTCTTAGTTGGTGGTGTTTTCTGTGGTTGTAGACGGTAGTATGCTTTTGCAGCTGCTGGACTTGAGGTCTTGGCCAGTGCAGCTGCCACCTGTACATGAAGGAATTATGCATGACCGTACAATGCTTTGTAATTATGAATTGTGTCCACAAAAAACTAGAACATTTGTAATCTCTCTTTCTGGATCATAAATGGGTACGTGTTTGAGTTACATATTAAATATTTTATTTTACTAATGCCAGTTATACCCCTTTTCCACAGACCTAACTTTCCAGGGTTTCGGCACATGAACGTGCATCAATCCTGTTTTTTTTTTTTTGGCAGTGGAAAAGGGTCTGACCAGGGTCTCCGACCCTGCTTTTGACTGGGCTGGGCTGAGTACCCAGGAATTTGCTGGGTTATACACCCTGCAATTTCCCAGATCCGCAGTGCAAGAGTGGTACTAGATATTAAAAAAAGATATTTTGTTTCTTAACTTGAAACGCCACCTCCCAGCACCAAGTAATAAAATGGGGAAAAGAAAACAATGAATAGACATTCTAATCTATCAGAATGTCACCAAATGAATAACAAGGTGTTACACTAATGATAACTCCACAATAAAACATGTCTGCCCATTTTCACAGTTTTACATTGTACAGCGCCATTTATTTGCAAAAAAAAAAGAAAAAAAGATATAGATAGATATAGAGATATATATATATAGATATAGATATATATATATATATATATAGATATGTATATTTAAGCCCTGATATATTTTATAATATATCAGGTCTTGACCAAGTTCAGTAAGGAGCTTAAAAGTTTAGGGGCCAGACTATTGTCCGTGCCCGAATTATATTTAAACTTGTATAGGCCACCACACATGCCCCTTTAATGGCCCACATGCCATCACACCCCCACACAAGCCTCTTCAATGTCCCACATGCTATCAGACTTTTTTAATGCTCCTCAGATTATGCCACATGTCCATAAATGCTCCTAATTCAAAATGTCAAACAGTAGTGCCCCAATTCATAGTGTGCTGCTCAGTAGTGCCCCAATTCATAGTGTGCTGCTCAGTAGTGCCCCAATTCATAGTGTGCTGCCCAGTAGTGCCCCAATTCATAGTGTGCTGCCCAGTAGTGCCCCAAATCATGGTGTGCTGCCCAGTAGTGCCTCAATTCATGGTATGCTGCCCAGTAGTGCCCCAATTCATGGTGTGCTGCCCAGTAGCTCCCCCAATTCATAGTATGCCGCCCAGTAGTGCCCCAATTCATGGTATGCCGCCCAGTAGTGCCGCAATTCATGGTATGCCGCCCAGTAGTGCCGCAATTCATGGTGTGCCGCCCAGTAGGGCCCCAGTTCATGGTGTGCCGCCCAGTAGGGCCCCAGTTCATGGTGTGCCGCCCAGTAGGGCCCCAGTTCATGGCGTGCCGCCCAGTAGGGCCCCAGTTCATGGCGTGCCGCCCAGTAGGGCCCCAGTTCATGGCGTGCCGCCCAGTAGGGCCCCAGTTCATGGCGTGCCGCCCAGTAGGGCCCCAGTTCATTGCGTGCAGCCCAGTAAGGCCCCAGTTCATGGCGTGCCGCCCAGTAGGGCCCCAGTTCATGGCGTGCCGCCCAGTAGGGTCCCAGTTCATGGCGTGCCGCCCAATAGGGCCCCAGTTCATGGCGTGCCGCCCAGTAGGGCCCCAGTTTATGGCGTGCCGCCCAGTAGGGCCCCAGTTCATGGCGTGCCGCTCAATAGGGCCCCAGTTCATGGCGTTCCGCCCCCGTTCATGGCGTTCCGCCCCCGTTCATGGCGTGCCGCCCAGTAGGGCCCCCGTTCATGGCGTGCCGCCCAGTAGGGCCCCAGTTCATGGCGTGCCGCCCAGTAGGGCCCCAGTTCATGGCGTGCCGCCCAGTAGGGCCCCAGTTCATGGCATGCCGCCCAGTAGGGCCCCAGTTGATAGTATGCTGCAGATTCCAGCTTTCTATCCGAAGTAGAAACAGAAGAGAAGAGAGTAGTTTCCCAACCATGGTAATAATACTAGACGAGGATGTCAGTAGCTGGGTGTAGAGGATTTAGGACGCACAGTTTGAAGCTTGCAAGATATAGGGGGTAATTCAGACCTGATCGTAGATGTGTGAAAAAACGCACATCTATGATCAACTCCTTAGACATGCGAGTGGACGTCCCCCTACTCCCACATTGATTTTTGGACAATTAGCTTTATAGGTACCTGGCTCTTATAAACCTAGTTGCCAGGGATAAAATCTTGGTTGCCATGGCGACTTGGTGCCTGCGATTTGTTGAGCCCTAATATAGATAGATAATTAAAAAAGAAAAAAAAGAATGACCGCAATCCTTCTGATTCAGTCTTGACTGTGAACACTTTCTATAGAAGCCATGAAAGGCTGATACTTGTTCATGCTGTGTGACGAGAGTGGGTGAATAGAAGGTTGTTTTTCTCAGATGTTCATTTGTACATGGGCAGTATAACAAAATGTACACGCCGAACATAAATGATTTGACATAATTATACTGCTGCAATTCTATTTTTACAACTAGCTGTTTTCCTCCACTAGATGACATTATTCAAGTATAACGTTCTACTTCATATAGATGATCCCATGCAGTTTTAAGTGTGTGGATATGAGTTTAGCCACAAAAATGTTAATCGGAGAGGAAGGAGTTTGACAGGTGGGGAAAAGGGAGTTGTATGGCTTTTCTGAGAGCTATTGTTACATCTGCAGTTCATTTTTCTGTCCTTACTATACAACTCCCTCTTACTGTTTTACCTGCTCGGCACTTGCCCTTGTGTTTTTTCTCTTACGTCCTAGAGGATACTGGGGATCCATTTAGTACCATGGGGTATAGACTGGTCCACTAGGGGCCATGGGCTCTATAAGAATTTGATAGTGTGGGCTGGCTCCTCCCTCTGTGCCCCTCCTACCAGACTCGGTTTAGAAAATGTGCCCGGAGGAGCCGGTCACACTTATGGAAGCTCCTGAAAAGTTTTCAGCATTTATTTTTCTGTTTGTTATTTTCAGGCAGGACTGGATGGCACCAACCTGTCTGCATCGTTGGACTTAGGGAGGGGGAAGGGGGGGAGGGGGCGGCCCAACCTCTTGAAGGGTTAATGGTCCCGTTCCCCGCTGACAGGACACTAGCTCCTGAAGGAACTATTCACAAGCCCCACCACGGCGAGCGTACATACCCGCAGCACGCCGCCACCCCTCTCAGCCAGAAGAAAGAAGAGTGGTGAGTACTAATCCGGCGTCACGGTTAGCGGGTCACCGGCCATTATGGCGGCATGAGGGTACGGAGACGCACAGCTTCTAACCGGGGCGGATTGCGTCTCCAGACTCCGTACACAACTGCGTCTCAGTACACTGTACACAGTATCCACACTGGCAAACAATGCCTTAAAACGGTGCTGTCTCCATTTTAAGCACATTTTACCTCAGCCAGTATAAAAAAAGCGGGAAGACCGCGCGCCATTGAAGGGGCGGGGTTTCACTATGAGCGGATCCAGCAGCTAACCAGCGCCATTTTCCCTCTGCAGTGGACACAGATGCTGACTGACAGAGACGCGCAGCTCCTCCGGTGTCACTCCAGATTACCTCAGCGGTACCAGGGGGTCATAGCAGGAGGGGAGCGATTATTAGTGTAGTAAGTCCCCAATCTGGGTACTTAGTTTGCAACCCGGCTAAGCTTGGCATTAGCAATAAGGGCACGGTGTGCTGGCTCCAAATACCTCTGTGTCTCCCTGGATTGGCTCTTTGTGGGTTAATTGTGTTTTTAACCTTTTCCTGTGTGTGTGTGTGTGTGTGTGTGTGTGTGTGTGTGTGTGTGTGCTGTCACATTTACAATATGTCAGGCAAAGAGTTGGTTTCATGTACGGCAGAGTGTTCCTCTTCCCCAGGGAGCTTACTACTATGTACTCAGTGTAGTGCACCTTCTCAGGCTAGCGGAGCTGAACCAGTGTGGTTAGATTTCCTCAAAGGAATGATTTCTAATATCTCTAATAAATTGTCCCGCAATGAGAAAGAGACACAATACTTAAGACAGTCTGTGGATGAGTTTATGAACAGAGACTCAGTCCCCAAACTAGTGTTTCAGTCCCCTGCCATTTGTCCACAAAAACGTACTCTGGCCCATTTCCTGCAGTCTGACTCTGATGCTGAGGGGTCAGACATGGAGGAGGGGGAGGTGGATTCAGAAGGGGGGTATGCTGCTCTGTCACAGGAAATACAGGCTCTTCTAGAAGCTATCAAAGATGTGCTACAAATTCCTGAAAAGGTTACAGAGGAGTGTGAGGAATCTTATTTTAATGTAATAAAGAAATCCTCAGCCACTTTTCCTGTGTCAAAGGAATTGAATACACTGTTTGAAGAACCGTGGGCTACTCCTGATAAGAAATTTCAAATCCCTAAAAGGTTGCTCTCATCTTTTCCTTTTCCTCTTGAGGATAGGAAAAAATGGGAAAGTCGACCGATAGTGGATGCATCTGTGTCCAGGTTGTCACAGAAGATTGTGTTACCTGTCCCTGGTGCAGCCTCCCTGAAAGACACAGCTGATCGTAAGATTGAGACCACTCAAATCCATGTACACAGCTGCTGGGATGGCTCAGAGACCCCATTATAGCATGTGCGTGGATTACTAAAGCCATTGCTAAATAGTCGGGTAACCTTACTGAAGGGTTGGATTCCTTATCTAGGGGGGAGATTGTGTTACTCCTGCAGCATATACAGGACTCTGCGAATTTTATGGTGGAACCCATAAAAGAAGTAGGTTGCTTAATGCACGCACCACTGCTATGGCAGTATCAGCACGCAGGGGCTTATGGTTATGCAGTGGACTGCGGATGCGGACTCCAGGAAAGGCGTAGAATGCCTACCCTTCACAGGAGAGGCCTTATTTGGAGATGAACTGGACAAATGATCTCCAAAGCTACTGCGTGTAAGTCCACATATCTTCCTTCTGCAGATCCCCCAAGCAGGAAGACCTACTCAGGACCTCCCCTACAGTCCTTTCGGACTGCCAAGTTTAAGGGCAAAGTCCGAGGCTCTTCTACTGCCAACAGAGGCCCTCATTCCGAGTTGTTCGCTCGCAAGCTGCTTTTAGCAGCATTGCACACGCTAAGCCGCCGCCTACTGGGAGTGAATCTTAGCTTATCAAAATTGCGAACGAAAGATTCTCAAAATTGCGAAAAGACTTCTCTGTGCAGTTTCTGAGTAGCTCGAGACTTACTCTGCCAGTGCGATCAGTTCAGTGCTTGTCGTTCCTGGTTTGACGTCACAAACACACCCAGCGTTCGCCCAGACACTCCTCCGTTTCTCCAGCCACTCCCGCGTTTTTCCCAGAAACGGTAGCGTTTTTTCACACACTCCCATAAAACGGCCAGTTTCCACCCAGAAACACCCACTTCCTGTCAATCACATTACGATCACCAGAACGAAGAAAAAACCTCGTAATGCCGTGAGTAAAAAACCTAACTCCATTGCAAATTTACTTGGCGCAGTCGCACTGCGGACATTGCGCATGCGCATTAGCGACTAATTGCTCTGTTGCGAAAAAAAAATAACGAGCGAACAACTCGGAATGACCCCCAGAGGCGCTAGAGGTAAACCATGCAAACCAGTAACTGCCGGTTCTCAGGAACAGAGCTCCAGTTCTGCTTCCTCAAAGCCTTCTGCATGACGGTGGACCGCTTGGCATGGAAGACTGGCAGGTGGGAGCCCGACTAAGAAATTTCAGTCACATCTGGACAACATCATGCCAGGATTCCTGGGTCATAGATCTTATTTCCCAGGGCTACAGACTGGAGTTTCAGGAGTTCCCACCTCACAGATTCTTCAAATCAGTCTTACCAGTTTCACAAGAGGCAAGTATAACCTTACAGGATGCCATTCAAAAACTGGTACAGACTCAGGTCATTGTTCCAGTTCCACTCATCTGCAAAACAAGGGGTACTATTCCAACTTGTTTGTAGTACCGAAACCGGATGGTTTGGGGAGACAGATTTTGAATCTAAAATCATTGAACCCGTACTTACGAGTGCTCATAATGAAGATGGAGTCTCTGAGAGCGGTGATCTCAGGGCTGGAGGAGGGGAAATTCCTAGTGTCTCTGGATATCAAGGATGCGTACCTTCACATTCCGATCTGGCCGCCTCACCAGGCTTATCTACGGTTTGCACTGCAGGACTGTCACTACCAGTTCCAGGCCCTGCCATTTGGTCTCTCCACGGCACCGAGGGTGTTCACCAAGGTGATGGAAGAGATGATGTTTCTCCTTCGCAAGCAGGGAGTGAACATAATTCCGTACCTGGACGATCTTCTGATAAAGGCACCATCCAGGGAAAGTTGTTGAGCAGCATTGGTCTCACAACCAAACTACTCCTGAATCACGGGTGGATTCTAAATCTCCCGAAATCTCATTTAGAGCCAACTCAGAGGCTCTCATTTCTGGGAATGATACTGGACACAGAGTCGCAGAAAGGCAAAGGAAAAGGCATTGGTAATCCAGTTGATGGTTCGGGATGTCCTGAAGCCAACCCGGATCTCGGTGCATCTATGCATTCGCCTTCTGTGGAAAATGGTGGCCTCTTACGAGGCGCTTCAGTACTGAAGGTTTCATGCGAAGCCCTTCCAGCTGGATCTGTTGGACAAATGGTCCGGATCGCATCTTCACATGCACCAGAGGATCCGGCTGTCGCCATAGGCCAGGATCTCCCTTCTGTGATGGCTACAGACTTCTCACCTAATGGAGGGCCGAAGGTTTGGGATTCAGAATTGGATTCGGCTAACCACAGACGCAAGCCTCAGAGGTCGGGGAGTGGTTACCCAGGGGGTGCAGTTTCAAGCAAGATGGTCAATTCAGGAAGTCGTCCTTCCAATCAACATTCTGGAACTCAGGGCTGTATACAACGCCCTTCTGCCGGCCTCATATCTTCTTCAAGATTGGGCCATTCAGGTTCAGTCGGACAATGTGACGGCAGCAACGTACATAAACCGACAGGGAGGAACGAAAAGAAGAGCAGCAATGTCATAGGTATCAAGAATTCTCCTCTGGGCAGAAAAACACGCTGTGGCGTTGTGTGCGGTCTTCATTCCGGGAGTAGATAACTTGGAAGCAGTCTTCCTCAGCAGACATAACCTGCACCTTGGGGAATGGTGCCTTCACCCGGAGGTGTTCAGGTGCTTGACACGTCGATGGGGATGTCCACAAATCGATATGATGGCCTCTCGTCTCAACAAGAAGCTCAATCCGTATTGTTCCAGATCTAGAGACCCACAGGCAGTGGCAGTGGACGCTTTGACAACTCCATGGGTCTATCAGATGGTGTACGTGTTCCCTCCACTTCTGCTGATCCCAAGAATTCTCAAAAGAATAAAAAGGGAAAAAGTTCAAGCAATTCTCATTGCTCCAGACTGGCCAAGAAGGGCTGGTACGCGGACCTTCTGGAGATACTCCTGGAAGATCCGTGGCCTCTACCTCTTCGCGAGGATCTCCTGCAACAGAGGCCATTCATCTATCAAAACTTAACACGGCTACGTTTGACGGCATGGAAGTTGAATGGCTGATACTAGCCAGGAGAGGGATTCCTGACAACACACTTACTACAGGGATGTAACCCCCTGTAGAAAATCAGGAGCGCTGTCCGCACTAATTAAAGAGACAGTTTAAAAATATACATTTGAGAGTAATGACAATTTAAAAAATGAGTAAAATTTATTAATCTGCACTACTGCAGCATAAATGGCATTCAATCAACATATATTATGCATGTTAAATGTCATGATACAAACAATTCATATACAACTGATGATTGGCTATACTACACTAAAATGCTGAGGCTTGGACTTTAATAATGCTATAATTCACAGTGTCCACTCATTAAATGATGAACAGGCTATTTGTAGCGTTTCAAACACTTGGTGTGTTCAGAGGTCCTCAGTTCCTTAATGTTCCAATTGAACATGTGTGCACACATATAATGAATTAAAATGGGTAGTTACCATCCAATGATAGCATTTGGTTCACCTCCAAGATTTTTATTATGCTGAGACAATCCCAATTTCAAAACTCCCTCTGCTGGTACTTATCCGTCTATTGCAGAATATCTGGAGAGGATGTCATGGGGACTTGTCCACAGTGCTCAGGCTCCCTCTGCTGATGGTTAGCCGTAATTGCAGATGCACTGATTAATGATCATACCACACGACGATGTTTATGTCGGTGAATGGAAGGTGAACGTCCTTGGTATCGGTCACTTCAAAAACGCGTTTCTCCGCCTTCTAGACACACTCAGCGGCTTCCTCAGTTTGAATGACCGAACTCACCGGGTTGCATTTATATAGCCACCCTGATTTGTAATTCCCGCGGCCGTCCGCGCATGTGCACTCCGGCGTGCGTTCCAAGCCTCATTTTCGCTCTGCTCCTTAAATAGACTCCGGTGGCCATTTTGGAGCCTCATGCCAAGCCTCACTTTCATATTGAATTAGATGTTTCTACTATAGAATCCAAGCCTCGTTTTGAATCCAGGAAGCTAGATCGAACCTCTCTTTCATAAGCTATTCAATCTTGATAATAATGTATCCAAGCCTCATTTTTAGCCAAATTTAGTTGTCACTACTCACATAATTGCTAAAATTAGACTCCAATAGCCATTTTGTCACATTTACATGTTTTCACATTCTAATAAAACCATACTTGTTTAAAACGCATTTTTATGTTTTTATATATATATACACATATCTATCCGGACAATGGGGGAGAGGGATAGTACTATTATCAAATTCCCTCATATTTGCGGTACATCTACCTAACCACAATCCCCTCATATCACCATATAAAATACAAAGTCTCCATCTCTCGGTATCGCAGGGAACCGTACACTATCTGTAAATATATATAGTTTTATAATTAGCAACATTTTCAAAAGGTTAAATTTTGTTTAGCTCAACTGAATCGTTGAGTCCCTGGGGGATCAGAGTTTTGAGGTTGAAAATCCAGAATGCCTCCTTTTTACACAACCTCCTAAACCTATCCCCCCCCCCCCCCCCTATTGGTTACCGCCACCTGTTCGCTGGCCATGATGTTTATATTCTCACTCGTCCCCTCCCCACATTCCAATATATGACGATAAAGGTGATGAGTATTCCCTGCTCTTTTATTTATCTGTCGTTGATGCTCCATGAACCTAATGTGGAGAGCCCGGGTGGTGCGCCCCACATACTGTGCTCCACATCCGCACTGCAATACATAAATAACGTGGAATAGAAGAGACTCAGGGAGCGATGAGTGGATAGATGTGGGAGTTAGAAATAGACCATCATACAATACCTATGGAGGTACGGATAATTTTTTGGAGGACAGCCACAGATTCCAAAACCGTCCATACAAAAAATACGAAGGAGTAGGGTGGTCAGGAAAAAGACAAAGAGAACAAGAGCTAGAGGAAAAAGAGGGAGAAAGAACAGGTCAAGTAAAAAGCATGAAATTAAAATAAAAGGAAAAGGGGTGTTTAATCTATCTTCAAAGAAATTGAATAATGATCTGTTAAGATTATTGGAGAAGGGTTTAAATTTTGCCCCCGCCCAAAAACCCAATTTATTCGAATTATTCGTTGACCTGAATAGATACACCAGGTCCCTGAGTAGGAAGCGATATTTCGCGATAAAAAACATGAAGAAAAGAGGAAATGAAGGGATCCCGATTATATTGGATCAAGAGGACCAATTAATGGTCAATATATTAGAATCGCTGGCGGATGAATCAATGAATAATTCGAATAAGGAGGCTTATATTAAAATATTTGATGCTAGTGAAACTACTAAGTTTAAAAACAAGTCTGAGTTCTATCCGTTGGCATATAGAGGGCCTTACATTGAGAGTTTTTACAAATCAACATTAGAACAGTTTAGGGAGATGTGTTATAAGTCTGACAGACAATCGCTAAAGGACAATTTAAATACACAAGAACGATTAGCATTAAAAATGTTGAAGGGAGATTCCTCCATGACCATTAAACAAGCTGACAAGGGCGGTGGGGTTGTGGTAATGGATACAGTGATGTATTTGGCGGAGGCGAATAGACAATTGGGTGACGCCAGCCTGTATTCAAGGATGACCCACAACCCCACCGCCCAGTTTCAGGAAGAATTAAAAATCTTGTTAAAAAAAGCATTAGATTCAGGCGCTATATCCAGGGAAACACAACGTTTTTTGTTTTGCGAGAACCCTGTGATTCCCACATATTATTGTTTGCCTAAGGTGCATAAAACGTTAGTGAATCCACCGGGGAGACCCATTATTGCGGGTGTGGATTCACTGACAAGTAATTTGTCATTTTTTATAGATAGTTTTTTTACAGGGTTATGTTATTGAACTCAAATCTCACATTAAGGACACCACATTTTTCTTAAATTTAATTAAAACCATTAAATGGCAGCCTAATTATTGTTTTATCACATGTGATGTGGAATCACTTTATTCGAATATTGAACACCACTTGGGGATTGAAGCAGTAGAATTTTATTTGGCAAGAGATCCCAATATAGGGGAGGAATTGAGAAGGTTGATTTTGGAGAGTATTAAATTCATATTGCAACACAATTATTTCATTTTTGATAAACGGTATTACAGGTTGAGTATCCCATATCCAAATATTCCGAAATACGGAATATTCCGAAATACGGACTTTTTTAGTGAGAGTGAGATAGTGAAATCTTTGTTTTCTGATGGCTCAATGTACACAAACTTTGTTTAATACACAAAGTTATAAAAAATATTGTATTAAATTACCTTCAGGCTGTGTGCATAAGGTGTATATGAAACATAAATGAATTGTGTGAATGTACACACACTTTGTTTAATGCACAAAGTTATTGAAAATATTGGCTAAAATTAACTTCAGGCTGTGTATATAAGGTGTGCATGTAACATAAATGCATTCTGTGCTTAGATTTAGGTCCCATCACCATGATATCTCATTATGGTATGCAATTATTCCAAAATACGGAAAAATCCGATATCCAAAATACCTCTGGTCCCAAGCATTTTGGATAAGGGATACTCAACCTGTATTTACAGTTAAGGGGGACGGCCATGGGGACCAGGTTTGCTCCGAGTTTCGCCAACGTGTTCATGGGGCGGTTCGAGGAACAACATGTGTGGGCCGGCGGTCTCGGGGCGAACCTGGTCCTCTATGGCCGTTTCATAGATGATTTGTTTTTTGTTTGGGAGGGGAGCACGGAGTCGGCAGAGTCATTTATTGCCAGTTTGAACCATAATAAATATGGGTTAAAATTCACAGGGTATTGCCACCCTACACAGGTGACTTTTTTGGATATAGCGCTTAAAATTAAAAATGAGAGTATAGTAACTAGTACGTTTGTTAAGGAAGTAGACCAAAATCGGTATTTACATTATAGAAGTAGTCATTTGCAGCGATGGAAAGATAACATACCCAAGGGCCAGTTCCTTCGGATTAAAAGGAACTGTTCCTCTAATGAAGGGGCGAAAGAACAGATGGAATCCTTATATGGGGCATTTCTGACTCAAGGCTATCCAAAATCTGTGTTAGATCAAGCCTTGAGGGAAGTGGATGGGATAGAGAGGGATACCTTATTAGATACCACCGGAACCAGTGCCAGGAAAAATAAGAATAAAAAGAAGATAGATAGGACAACAATGTTTGTAACAAAATATAACACTAGTGCATATGAGATTAAAAAGATCATCAAAAAGAATTCTCCGATCTTAAAATTGGATGAAGTGTTGAATGCCAACTTAGAGCTCAGTGAACAGGTAATATTTCGAAAATCAGATAGTTTGAAATCCGCATTAGCACCTAGTTTTTTCAACAGACCATGTGATAAATCCGTAATATTAGGGGCACAAGGGGGACAAATAAATACATGGTTACCCAAACCACCAATAGGATTTCATAAGTGTGGTAGAATTAATTGTGTAACATGCAAACACACAGCAAAGAAAACGACACAATTCTCCTCAACTGTATCAGGTGAAAAATTTAATATAAAAAGTTTTTTGAACTGCAGGTCCACATACGTTATTTATGTATTGCAGTGCGGATGTGGAGCACAGTATGTGGGGCGCACCACCCGGGCTCTCCACGTTAGGTTCATGGAGCATCAACGACAGATAAATAAAAGAGCAGGGAATACTCATCACCTTTATCGTCATATATTGGAATGTGGTGAGGGGACGAGTGAGAATATAAACATCATGGCCATCGAACAGGTGGCGGTAACCAATAGGGGGGGGGGGATAGGTTTAGGAGGTTGTGTAAAAAGGAGGCATTCTGGATTTTCAACCTCAAAACTCTGATCCCCCAGGGACTCAACGATTCAGTTGAGCTAAACAAAATTTAACCTTTTGAAAATGTTGCTAATTATAAAACTATATATATTTACAGATAGTGTACGGTTCCCTGCGATACCGAGAGATGGAGACTTTGTATTTTATATGGTGATATGAGGGGATTGTGGTTAGGTAGATGTACCGCAAATATGAGGGAATTTGATAATAGTACTATCCCTCTCCCCCATTGTCCGGATAGATATGTGTATATATATAAAAACATAAAAATGCGTTTTAAACAAGTATGGTTTTATTAGAATGTGAAAACATGTAAATGTGACAAAATGCCTATTGGAGTCTAATTTTAGCAATTATGTGAGTAGTGACAATTAAATTTGGCTAAAAATGAGGCTTGGATACATTATTATCAAGATTGAATAGCTTATGAAAGAGAGGTTCGATCTAGCTTCCTGGATTCAAAACGAGGCTTGGATTCTATAGTAGAAACATCTAATTCTATATGAAAGTGAGGCTTGGCATGAGGCTCCAAAATGGCCACCGGAGTCTATTTAAGGAGCAGAGCGAAAATGAGGCTTGGAACGCACGCCGGAGTGCGCATGCGCGGACGGCCGCGGGAATTACAAATCAGGGTGGCTATATAAATGCAACCCGGTGAGTTCGGTCATTCAAACTGAGGAAGCCGCTGAGTGTGTCTAGAAGGCGGAGAAACGCGTTTTTGAAGTGACCGATACCAAGGACGTTCACCTTCCATTCACCGACATAAACATCGTCGTGTGGTATGATCATTAATCAGTGCATCTGCAATTACGGCTAACCATCAGCAGAGGGAGCCTGAGCACTGTGGACAAGTCCCCATGACATCCTCTCCAGATATTCTGCAATAGACGGATAAGTACCAGCAGAGGGAGTTTTGAAATTGGGATTGTCTCAGCATAATAAAAATCTTGGAGGTGAACCAAATGCTATCATTGGATGGTAACTACCCATTTTAATTCATTATATGTGTGCACACATGTTCAATTGGAACATTAAGGAACTGAGGACCTCTGAACACACCAAGTGTTTGAAACGCTACAAATAGCCTGTTCATCATTTAATGAGTGGACACTGTGAATTATAGCATTATTAAAGTCCAAGCCTCAGTATTTTAGTGTAGTATAGCCAATCATCAGTTGTATATGAATTGTTTGTATCATGACATTTAACATGCATAATATATGTTGATTGAATGCCATTTATGCTGCAGTAGTGCAGATTAATAAATTTTACTCATTTTTTAAATTGTCATTACTCTCAAATGTATATTTTTAAACTGTCTCTTTAATTAGTGCGGACAGCGCTCCTGATTTTCTACAGGGGGTTACATCCCTGTAGTAAGTGTGTTTTTTGGTTCTTATAAGGATTGCAATTATCCTGTAATTAGGAGCAGCAGTCCGCACTGTTATTTGATCTCCATCTTTCTGGTAGTTACCAGCGCTTAAGGGTATACACACCAGTCCACACACGGTGGTGTGGGGTGGTTGTGTATACATACAAAACGGTATTTTGGGGATTCCTGACAAGATCATCCCGACTATGATCCAAGCCAGGAAGGGGGTAACGTCTAAACATTACCACTGTATTTGGAAGAAATACATCTCTTGGTGTGAGAGCAGAAAATATTCTGCGGTGGAATTTCATCTGGGACGTTTCCTGCTTTTTCTGCAGTCAGGCGTGGATGTGGGCCTACGTCTAGGCTCTATAAAAGTCCAGATTTCGGCCTTGTCCGTTTTCTTTCAGAAACAATCACGTCTCTTCCTGAGGTCCAGATGTTCTTGAAAGGGGTTCTGCACATCCAGCCTCCCTTTGTGCCTCCCACGGCAACTTGGGATCTCAATTTGGTGCTGCAGTTTCTCCAATCGGACTGGTTTGAACTGTTACAGGATCTAAAATATCTTACGTGGAAAACTGTCACACTGTTGGCCTTGGCTTCTGCAAGACGTGTGTCGGAGCTGGGGGCGTTGTCTTTCAAGAGCCACTATTTAATCTTCCATGAGGATAGAGCTGAACTCTGGACTCCTCAGCAATTTCTTCCGGAGGTGGTGTCGGCTTTTCACATCAACCAACCAATTGTGGTTCCGGTTGTGACCGACACCTCTGTTACTTCAAAGTCTTTGGATGTTGTGAGGGCTTTGAAGGTGTATGTGAAGATCCCAATAAGTTTGGGTGTCCTGCTTCAAAGCAGTCAATTGCACATTTGGATCAGGCTCACAATCCAGCATGCTTCTTCCACGGCAGGATTACCGATACCTAAATCTGTACAGGCCCACCTGACCTAGGTCAGTGGGTTCTTCTTGAGCGGCTGCCCGCGGTGTCTCGGCCTTACAGCTCTGCCGAGCAGCTACTTGGTCGGGTTCGAACACATTTGCAAAGTTCTACAAGTTCGATACCTTGGCCTCTGAGGACCTTCAGTTTGGTCAGTCAGTTCTGCAGGACTCTCAGTACTCTCCCACCCGGTTTGGGAGCATTGGTACTTCCCCATGGTACTAAATGGATCTTTTTCTAGTAGTCCGTAGAAGATACTGGCCCTCATTCCGAGTTGTTCGCTTGCTAGCAGATTTTAGCAGCATTGCACACGCTAGGCCGCCGCCCTCTGGGAGTGTATCTTAGCATAGCAGAATTGCGAACGAAAGATTAGCAGAATTGCGAATAGAAATTTCTTATCAGTTTCTGAGTAGCTCAAGACTTACTCCTACATTGCGATCAGCACAGCCTGTTTCGTTCCTGGTTTGACGTCACAAACATGCCCTGCATTCGGCCAGCCACTCCTGCGTTTTATCTTGGCACGCCTGCGTTTTTCCGCACACTCCCAGAAAACGGCCAGTTTCCGCCCAGAAACACCCACTTCCTCTCAATCACACTCCGATCACTTCAACGATGGAAATTCTTCGTTCGGACGTGAGTAAATCTACTAAGTTTTGTGCTAAAATACTTGGCGCATGCGCACTGCGTACCATGCGCATGCGCATTTTTGCCTTAATCGCTCCGTTGCGAAAATCGGCAAAAAGGAGCGAACAACTCGGAGTGACCCCCACTGGGCGCCCGCCCAGTGCTTCGTTCGTCCTGAACTGTTACTTGGTTAAGTATTGTTGTTTGGTTCAGCTGTTGCTGTTCCAAGTTTGGTTAGCATGGCTTTCCTCTTTTTTGTGTGTGCGGGTTCGGAATCTCACCACTATCCTTTTATATCCTTCTCTCAAAGTATGTCCGTCTCCTCGGGCACAGTTTCCTAGACTGAGTCTGGTAGGAGGGGCATAGAGGGGGGAGCCAGCCCACACTATCAAATTCTTAAAGTGCCCATGGCTCCTAGTGGACCCGTCTATACCCCATGGTACTAAATGGATCCTCAGCATCCTCTACGGACTACGAGAAAAGGATTTACCGGTAGGTAATTAAAATCTTATTTTTACGGCACTTGCTCTGTAGATTGCCTATGATGTGTGATGTATTATATTTTTCTGATTGTCCAGTATTTTGCCTGTTGGTCTTTGTAATGTGCTCTACTCTCCCAGTTTACAGCACCTTCCAAAAAAACTACAATCATTTTCAGACATTTTTCTGTAATATGCTATAAAAAAAAGTCCGTTCATAATCTGGCTGCGATAGGCTGGAGAAAATAAGAATGTGCCCAGATTGTTATAGGACTGATTTGGGAGGAACAAAACCGACTGATTTTAATTCTGTGTTCGTATTGCTCCAAAATACAAGCTGGGCTGTGAAACTGCTTTAAAGGTCAGTACCAGTGGGGACTATAAATCTCAGGGTTACTTAGGGGTGCTGAAAATACTGTACATTCCCTGTACTGGATGGAGCATTCTCACTGTCCTCTTATAAAGCTTTTAGTGACATTCGAAAATTGTCTGAAATCCAAATCCTAAATAACATTTAAAAGATACTAGAGGAATAGAGAACAAACTGGTGCCGCACAACTAATAAGTACCTGCGCTGTTTGATAGACTGGGATACTGTAGTCAACTGATAGGGAAATTGTTAAACTGTATAATCATAGGAGCAAAACATTCTTAAGGTCCGTACACATTAGACGATGTCGCTATGGGGGTCATTCCGAGTTGATCGCTAGATGAAAATGTTCGCTGCGCAGCGATGATGCAAAAAAAGTCACTTCTGCACATGCGTATGCGGCGCAATGCGCACGCGTGACGTACTTTCACAACGCCCGATGTAGTTTCACACAAGGTCTAGCGACGATTTTCAGTCGCACTGCTCACCGCAGAATGATTGACATGAAGTGGGCGTTTCTGGGTGTCAACTGACCGTTTTCAGGGAGTGTTCGAAAAAACGCAGGCGTGCCAGGAAAAACGCAGGCGTGGCTGGGCGAACGCAGGGCGTGTTTGTGACGTCAAAACAGGAACTGAACAGTCTGAAGTGATCGCAAGCGCTGAGTAGGTCTGAAGCTACTCTGAAACTGCACAAAATTATTTTGTAGCCGCTCTGCGATCCTTTCGTTCTCACTTCTGCTAAGCTAAAATACACTCCCAGTGGGAGGTGGCATACTGTTTGCACTGCTGCTAAAAACAGCTAGCGAGCGAACAACTCGGAATGACCACCCTATATGAGCAACGTCGTCTATTGTTTCCCCTCCCGGGTCGGCGGGCGACTGTACACACTGAGCGATATGACCGCTCAGTGACGTTACGCCTCCGCCAGCAGTGCATGCAGGTCCTGGACGACAGTCCAGATCCTGCAAGCATGCACTGCCGACAGCGACTATCGTTGCCGACCTGCGGGGCCGCGCATCGGTTGTCGCTGGCGGCATACACACTTGCAGATAAAATGAGCAACGTCGCTCAGGGAGGGGGGGGAAATGAGCGACGTCGCTCATTTTATAGGCAAGTGTGTATGGGCCTTAAGTTGGGACATAGCAAAAGAAAAAGTTAAAACATAAATATTTATTTCACCTTGTTGGAAATATTATACTGTATATGTCAAGGTGGGTACACACTAGGCGACGTGCTCTGTGAGCGACGTCGCCTAGTGTTTACCCCTCCCGGGCCAGGCGGTCGGCGCCCTGCCGTACACACTGAGCGATATGACCATTCATATTGCTCAGTGACGTCACGCAGCGTCTGGACCGCGCAGGCAGCTCCTGGATGAAGTCTAGATTGAGCTGCCTGCGCGACCGACTGCGAGGGCCGTTAATGACCCGCGGGACCTCGCATCAATCGTCGCTGGCGTCGCATTCACTTGCCGTGAAAATTAGCAATGTCGCTCAGGAAGGGTAAAGGTGAGCGACGTCGCTCATTTTCTCGGCAAGTGTTTATGCACCTTTACTGGTGTCCTCAAAATTAGGCGGGAATAATAAAAAATGTAAAAAGTATTCATGTGTACAGTGAAAATAGGGTTCTATTTGTTGGGTATTGCATTTTTTTTTCTAAATGATCTAATATCGACGCTATTCAAAGTGATATTAGATTAATTACCGGAACAATTTAACAAAGAACTCTGGCTTGGACAGCGTATTCAATAAGATGCTGTTTCTGCAAAAAGTTTACAGTATAGTGATATTGATAGCACTATCCCTCCGTGTTTTCATCACACTTATCTACTGAGCATGCCCAGTGGCAAATTTCCCATTAGGGGCGTCACTAGGATGCTTGTGTTGGTACGGTCAGCCCAAAAAGTACCAGTAACTGCAAAGTATTTCCACTGTACTGTACCGTATGCCATCTTGAATGGAGTGTAAACGGATAGGACATGCACATACTGCCCCTGTAAGCTGTTCTACTAATACCCCTTTCAGACAGAAACAGAAATTACCGGATGAAGCAGTTCCACCCGGTAATTTCATGAAACACACGGGTCCTTTTTCTGTGGGAAAGGGTCGACCCGGGTTAAAATTCCCGGGACTGGAATCTACCAGGGTCGGAGACACGGGAATTTCGACACGGGTTGACCCTTTCACACAGACAAAATACCCGTGTTGATCTGCATATTGCCAGGTCGAAATTCTCGACCCGGTAATTTGCATGTCTGTGTGAAAGGTGGGGGGGGGGGGGGGGGGGGGGGGGGTCAGGCAGGGACCGGCAACAAGACCCGGCAATGAGATGTTGGGTAATGGCCGGGACTTTCAGACTTTTCTGCCTGAAAGCGGTATTAGTAAATATGTATACATAATTTAAAATTAAAAAAAGTCATTGTTAGTGGCTTTTTCTTTATTATTCTATTAAATTGGCTATCATAAAATGAGGTCTTATAACCAATCCAAAAAAATAAAATTTAGACAGGCAGGGGTGGCCGTTACTGTTGTGCCTTATGGGCACCCTCACCCCAAAATCCACCCCTGCGCGTGCCCAGCTATTATACTGCACCTGGTGGTATTAGAGGTCCCGTCTCCCGCCGGCCTGTATCTCTATAGTTAACATATACACAAATACCATTTAGATGGCATTACTAATAGCAAATAGACCAGATATTTAATTCTGCCATAATCCCAGGAAAACAGCTGTTTTCGCATGATTTATGGTTTAGAAATCATTAATAAATATTATACAGGTTGAGTATCCCATATCCAAATATTCCGAAATACGGAATATTCCGAAATACGGACTTTTTTGAGTGAGAGTGAGATAATGAAACCGTTGTTTTTTGATGGCTCAATGTACACAAACTTTGTTTAATACACAAAGTTATAAAAAATATTGTATTAAATGACCTTCAGGCTGTGTGTATATGGTGTATGTGAAACATAAATGAATTGTGTGAATGTACACACACTTTGTTTAATGCACAAAGTTATAAAAAATATTGGCTATAATGACCTTCAGGCTGTATGTATAAGGTGTATATGTAACATAAATGCATTCTGTGCTTAGATTTAGGTCCCATCACCATGATATCTCATTATGGTATGCAATTATTCCAAAATACGGAAAAATCCGATATCCAAAATACCTCTGGTCCCAAGCATTTTGGATAAGGGATACTCAACCTGTATACAGTTTTTGATTTAGAAGTATTATGTATCAATTTAAATCCTCAACTGATTTCACATAATGTAAGAATAAATCCTCTATAATCTAGTAGAATGGAAATACTAAACATTGAGAAATACTTATATGTAAGTGCGCTATAATTATTACACATACTGTACTGAGTGAATAATTATCTATAAATAACAGGTGTTATTCACCCCTTCAATGTGTGTAATCTTACAGTAATTGCTAAAATGATAGAGCTATTTAGTCAGTTATACCACTTCATAAACCGCTCTGAATGTTCTCAAACAAGTTTGACTTATTTGTAAACGGTTTAATAAACCAAAATTAAATTTGAATAGTGCTTCATATAAGAATATATACACACACTCAGAGACGGACTGGGGCCGTAAAGCTGCCCTGTCATGTCACTCGCGCAGCCACGGCCCACGGAGGAGTGCCATGAGTCAGGGGAGCCTGGCCTCGCGGCGTGCCCTGTATACTGGCTGTGGGCGGAACAGAGGCAGGGCGGTGGCCCAACAGCAAAACAGGAAGTTGCGCTGCTCCGCCAGCCCCACACTCTGTGTAGCCAGACTGGCCAAACAAGACGTCAGCCCTTCTGGCATTGACCCTGCAATTTAGCTCTGACCCAGCGAGGCATGGACTTAACAAAACCGCAGTACGGATGGTGTAACTGAGGTCATGGGTTTGATTCCCACCATGGCCCTAACTGTGTGGAGTTTGTATATTCTTACTTGCGTGGGTTTCCTCTGGGTACTCCGGTTTCCGCCCACAATCCAAAAATATACTGGTAGGTTAATTGGCTTCCAACAAAATTAACCCTAGCATGAATGTGTGTGCGTGTACATGTGGTAGGGAATATAGATTGTAAGCTCCACTGGGGCAGGGACTGACGTAAATGGACAATTATTCTCTGTACAGCGCCTTCGGAATATGTGTGCGCTATATAGATAATTGGTAATAAATAATAAATAAATAAAACCTCTGATGGTGTACTGTGGTATCTGACACCAAGACATTAGCAGCAGATCCTATAACCCCTGTAAGGTGTGAGGTGGGGCCTCCATGGCTCCAACGTATTTTTCCAGCACATTCCACAGAAACATGACTGGATTGAGATCTGAGGAATTTGGAGGCCAAGTCAACACCTTGAACATTTTGTCATGTTCTTCAAACCATTCCTGAGCAATGTCTGCAGCGTGGCAGGCAACATTATCCTGCTGAATATGCCACAGCCATCAGCGAATACCATGAGAACCGCAAATACACTCCTTCATGACAACGGTATTCGCTGATATAATAATAATTTAATAATATTATTGATATAGCACTTTTCTCCCAATAGGACTCAGTGCTTTCAATTTGCATTCCAAAAATTTAAAAAAACGCAAGATAGACAAAAAAGCAATTGGTCTGTTTTTTATTGGAACTGAAGGGACATTAGTGAAATGCTGAGTAAACAGGAAAGTCTTGGGTCTGTGTTTGAAGTACTATAGAGTTGAAACCTCTAGAACTGTGCAAGGAAGGGAGTTCTAGAGAGTCGGAGCCGCAAAGCTAACAGTTTGCCCCCCCCCCCCCCCCCCCCGCCCCCCAATGAATTATGGGAGATTTAAGGTACAGCTACTATTCCTTTATCTACATAAGCGAGTGATGCAGCACGGAATCAGAAGCTGCTTCCGGTCATGTAGGGCTTTGAAAGACAATAAAGACAATTTCTCTGACGTCCTAAGTGGATGCTGGGACTCCGTAAGGACCATGGGGATTAGCGGCTCCGCTGGAAACTGGGCACAACTAAAGAAAGCTTTAGGACTACATGGTGTGCACTGGCTCCTCCCACTAAGACCCTCCCTCCAGACCTCAGTTAGATTCTTGTGCCCGGCTGAGCTGGATGCACACTAGGGGCTCTCCTGAGCTCCTAGAAAGAAAGTATACTTTAGGTTTTTTATTTTACAGTGAGATCTGCTGGCAACAGACTCACTGCAGCGAGGAACTAAGGGGAGAAGAAGCGAACCTACCTAACTGGTGGTAGCTTGGGCTTCTTAGGCTACTGGACACCATTAGCTCCAGAGGGATCGACCGCATGGAACCGGCCATTAATGTTCGGTCCCGGAGCCGCGCCGCCGGCCCCCTTACAGAGCCAGAAGCAAGAAGAGTCCGGAAAATCGGCGGCAGAAGACATCAGTCTTCACCAAGGTAGTGCACAGCACTGCAGCTGTGCACCATTGCTCCTCATACACACTTCACACTCCGGTCACTGAGGGTGCAGGGCGCTGGGGGGGGGGGGGGGCGCCCTGAGCAGCAATAAAACACCTTGGCTGGCAAATATATCACAATATATAGCCCCAGAGGCTATATATGTGATAAATACCCCTGCCAGAATCCATAAAAAAGCGGGAGAAAAGTCAGCGAAAAAGGGGCGGAGCTATCTCCCTCAGCACACTGGCGCCATTTTCTCTTCACAGTACAGCTGGAAGACAGCTCCCCAGGCTCTCCCCTGTAGTTTTCAGGCTCAAAGGGTTAAAAAGAGAGGGGGGGCACTAAATTTAGGCGCAATATTGTTTATACAAGCAGCTATTGGGGGAAAAATCACTCAGTTATAGTGTTAATCCCTGCATTATATAGCGCTCTGGTGTGTGCTGGCATACTCTCTCTCTGTCTCCCCAAAGGACTTTGTGGGGTCCTGTCCTCAGTCAGAGCATTCCCTGTGTGTGTGCTGTGTGTCGGTACGGCTGTGTCGACATGTGGGATGAGGAAGGTTACGTGGAGGTGGAGCAGAGGCCGATAAATGGGATGTCGCCCCCTGTGGGGCCGACACCAGAGTGGATGGATAGGTGGAAGGTATTAACCGACAATATCAACTCCTTGCATAGAAGGCTGGATGACGTAAAACAGCTGTGGGACAGCCGGCTTCTCAGCCCGCGCCTGCCCAGGCGTCTCAAAGGCCATCAGGGGCTCAAAAAAGCGCCCGTTACCTCAGATGGCAGACACAGATGTCGACACGGAGTCTGACTCCAGTGTCGACGAGGTTGAGACATATACACAATCCACTAGGAACATCCGTTACATGATCTCGGCAATGAAAAATGTGTTACGCATTTCTGACATGAACCCAAGTACCACATAAAAGGGGTTTTATTTTTGGGGAGAAAAAGCAGCCAGTGTTTTGTTCCCCCATCAGATGAATGAATGAAGTGTGTAAAGTAGCGTGGGTTCCCCCGATAAGAAACTGGTAATTTCTAAAAAGTTACTGATGGCGTACCCTTTCCTGCCAGAGGATAGGTCACATTGGGAGATATCCCTTAGGGTGGATAAGGCGCTCACACGTTTGTCAAAAAAGGTGGCACTGCCGTCTTAGGATACGGCCACCTTGAAGGAGCCTGCTGATAAAAAGCAGGAGGCTATCCTGAAGTCTGTATATACACACTCAGGTTGTATACTGAGACCTGCAATTGCCTCAGCATAAATAGTGCTGCTGCAGCGTGGTCTGATACCCAGTCAGATAATATTAATACTCTAAGACAGGGATAATAGTTTGCTAACATAGAGCATATCAAAGACGTCGTCTTAGATATAAAGGATGCACAGAGGGATATTTGCCGGCTGGCATCCAGAATTAATGCAATGTCCATTCTGCCAGGAGGGTATTAGCAACCCGGCAGTGGACAGGTGATGCTGCCTATAAAAAGCACATGGAGATTCTGCCTTATAAGGGTGAGGAATTGTTTGGGGATGGTCTCTGGGACCTCGTATCCACAGCAACAGCTAGGAAGAAAAATTTTTACCTCAGGTTTCCTCACAGCCTAAGAAAGCACTGTATTTTCAGGTACAGTCCTTTCGGCTTCAGAAAAGCAAACGGGTCAAAGGCGCTTCCTTTCTGCACAGAGACAAGGGAAGAAGGAAAAAGCTGCACCAGCAGCCAGTTCCCAGGATCAAAAATCTTCCCCCGCTTCCTCTGAGTCCACCGCATGACGTTGGGGCTCCACAGGTGGAGACAGGTGTGGTAGGGGCGCGTCTCGGAAACTTTAGGGACCAGTGGGCTTGCCCACAGGTGGATCCCTAGGTTCTGCAAATAGTATTACAGGGATACAGGCTGGAGTTCGAGGCGACTCCCCCTCGCCGTTACCTCACATCAGCCTTGCCTGCTGCCCTCGGAGAAAGGTAGTACTGGCGGCAATTCACAAGCTGTACTTCCAGCAGGTTAAATCAAGGTACCCCTCCTTCAACAAGGCCGGGGTTACTATTCCAAAATGTTGTGGTACCGAAACCAGATGGTTCGGTGAGACCAATTCTAAAATTGAAAGCCTTGAACACTTATATACGAAGGTTCAAGTTCAAAATGGAATCGCTCAGGGCGATTATTGCAAGCCTGGAGAATTTCATGGTATCACTGGACATCAAGGATGCTTACCTGCATGTCCCTATTTACCCTCTTCACCAGGAGTACCTCAAAATTGTGGTACAGGATTGTCATTACCAATTCCAGACGTTGCCGTTGGTCTGTCCCCGGCACAGAGGTATTTACCAAGGTAATGGCCGAAATAATTATCCCGTACTTGGACGATCTCCTTATAAAGGCGAGGTCCAGGTAGCAGTTGTTCGGCGGAGTAGCACTATCTCGGGAAGTGCTACAACAGCACGGCTGGATTCTGAATATTCCAAAGTCGCAGCTGGTTCCTACGACACGTCTACTGTTCCTGGGTATGGTTCTGGACACAGAACAGGATAAAAAGGGTTTCTCCCGGAGGAGAAGTCCAAGGAGTTGTCGTCTCTAGACAGAGACCTCCTAATACGTATACAGGTGTCGGTGCATTAATGCACGCGAGCACTGGGAAGGATGGTAGCTTCTTACGAAGAAATTCCATTCGCCAGGTCCCATGCAAGGATTTTCCAGTGGGATCTGTTGGACAAGTGGTCCGGGTCGCATCTTCAGATGCATCGGCGGATAACCCTGTCTCCAAGGGCCAGGGTGTCGCTGTTGTGGTGGCTGCAGAGTGCTCATCTTCTAGGGGGCCGCAGATTCGGCATACAGGACTGGGTCCTGGTGACCACGGATGCCAGCCTTCGAGGCTGGGGGGCAGTCACACAGGGAAGAAACTTCCAAGGCTATGGAAAAGTCAGGAGACTTCCCTACACATAAATATTCTGGAACTAAGGGCCATTTACAATGCCCTAAGTCAGGCTAGACCCCTGCTTCAACACCGGCCGGTGCTGATCCAGTCAGACAACATCACGGCGGTCGCTCATGTAAACCGACAATGCGGCACAAGAAGCAGGATGGCGATGGCAGAAGCCACAAGGATTCTCCGATGGGCGGAAAATCATGTGTTAGCACTGTCAGCAGTGTTCATTCCCGGAGTGGACAACTGAGAAGCAGACTTTCTCAGAAGACACGACCTCCACCCGGGAGAGTGGGGACTTCATCCAGAAGTTTTCCAAATGATTGTACACCGTTGGGAAAGGCCACAGGTGGACATGATGGCGTCCCGCCTCAACAAAAAGCTACAAAGATATTGCGCCAGGTCAAGGGACCCTCAGGCGATAGCTGTGGACGCTCTGGTAACACCGTGGGTGTACCAGTCGGTGTATGTGTTCCCTTCTCTGCCTCTCTTACCCAGGGTAATGAGAATAATAAGAAGGAGAGGAGTAAGAACTATGGCCCTCATTCCGAGTTGTTCGCTCGGAGTTTTTCATCGCATCGCAGTGAGAATTCTCTTAGTGCGCATGCGCAATGTTCGCACTGCGACTGCGCCAAGTAACTTTACTATGAAGAAAGTAAGTTTACTCACGGCATTTTCATCGCTCCGACGTTCGCATTGTGATTGACAGGAAATGGGTGTTATTGGGCGGATGCACGGCGTTTTAGGGGCGTGTGGCTGGAAACGCTACCGTTTCCGGAAAAAACGCAGGAGTGGCCGGAGAAACGGTGGGAGTGCCTGGGCGAACGCTGGGTGTGTTTATGACGTCAGCCAGGAACGAAAAGCACTGAACTGATCGCACAGGCAGAGTAAGTCTGAAGCTACTCAGAAACTGCTATCTCGTTTGTAATCGCAATATTGCGCGTACGTCGGTCGCAATTTTAAGAAGCTAAGATTCACTCCCAGTAGGCGGCGGCTTAGCGTGTGTAACTCTGCTACATTCGCCTTGCGAGCGAACAACTCGGAATGAGGGCCTATACTCATTGTTCCGGGTTGGCCAAGAAGAGCTTGGTAACCAGAACTCCAAGAAATGATCTCAGAGGACCCATGGCCTCTGCCGCTCAGACAGGACCTGCTGCAGCAGGGGGCCTGTCTGTTCCAAGACGTACCGCGGCTGCGTTTGACGGCATGGCAGTTGAACGCCGGATCCTGAAGGAAAAGGGCATTCCGGAGGAAGTTATCCCTACGTTATTTAAAGCTAGGAAAGAAGTGAACGCAAACCATTATCACCGCATATGGTGGAAATATGTTGCGTGCTGTGAGGCCAGGAAGGCCCCAAAGGAGAAATTTCAGCTAGGTCGATTTCTGCACTTCTTACAGTCAGAGGTGACTATGGGCCTAAAATTGGGTTCCATGAAGGTCCAGATTTCGGCTCTATCGATTTTCTTCCAAAATAGAACCGGCTTCACTGCCTGAAGTTCGGACTTTTGTTAAGGGAGTGCTGCATAGTCAGCCCCCGTTTGTGCCTCAAGTGGCACCGTGGGATCTCAACGTGGTGTTGGATTTCCTGAAGTCGCATTGGGTTGAGCCACTTAAATCCGTGGAGCTACAATACCTCACGTGGAAAGTGGTCATGCTGTGGGCCGTGGCGTCGGCCAGGCGTGTATCAGAATTGGCGGCTTTGTCATACAAAAGCCTTATCTGTATTTTATATGGATAAGGCGGAATTGAGGACTCGTTCCCAATTCCTTCCTAAGGTGGTATCAGTTTTTCATGTGAACCAACCTATTGTGGTGCCTGCGGCTACTTGGGACTTGGAGGATTCCAAGTTACTGGACGTAGTCAGGGCCCTGAAAAGTATATGTTTCCAGGACGGCTGGAGTCAGGAAAACTGACTCGCTATTTATCCTGTATGCACCCAACAAGCTGGGTGCTCCTGCTTCTAAGCAGACTATTGCTCGCTGGATCTGTAGCACGATTCAACTTGCACATGCTGCGGCTGGACTGCCGCACCCTAAATCTGTAAAAGCCCATTCCACGAGGAAAGTGGGCTCTTCTTGGGCGGCTGCCCGAGGGGTCTCTGCTTTACAACTTTGCCGAGCTGTTACTTGGTCGGGTTCAAACATTTTTGCAACAGTCTACAAGTTTGATACCCTGGCTGAGGAGGACCTAGAGTTTGCTCATTCGGTGCTGCAGAGTCATCCGCACTCTCCCGCCCGTTTGGGAGCTTTGGTATAATCCCCATCGTCCTTACGGAGTCCCAGCATCCACTTAGGACGTCAGAGAAAATAAGATTTTACTCACCGGTAAATCTATTTCTCGTAGTCCGTAGTGGATGCTGGGCGCCCATCCCAAGTGCGGATTGTCTGCAATACTTGTTTATAGTTATTGCCTAACTAAAGGGTTATTGTTGAGCCATCTGTTGAGAGGCTCAGTTATATTTCATACTGTTAACTGGGTATAGTATCACGAGTTATACGGTGTGGCTGTTATGAGTCTTACCCGGGATTCAAAATCCTTCCTATTTGTGTCAGCTCTTCCGGGCACAGTATCCTAACTGAGGTCTGGAGGAGGGTCTTAGTGGGAGGAGCCAGTGCACACCAGGTAGTCCTAAAGCTTTCTTTAGTTGTGCCCAGTCTCCTGCGGAGCCGCTAATCCCCATGGTCCTTACGGAGTCCCAGCATCCACTACGGACTACGAGAAATAGATTTACCGGTGAGTAAAATCTTATTTTTAAAATAGATTTGCCATCTTACAGGCAGCCAGTGAGGGGAGGGGAGAATGGGTGTTACGTAGCAGGAGTGGGGCTGGTTAGCTAACAGCCTGGTTGGTCTGCGACAATGAACCCAAGGTTTCCCAGCAGAACATTGCCCAGATCATCACACTGCCTCCACCGGCTTCCATTCTTCCTCTGACTGTTCACTTGTTGCCTAATATATCCCACCCTTTTGACAAGTGCCATGTAACAAGATAATCAATGTTATACACTTCACCTATTGGTGGTTTTAATGTTATGGCTGATCAGTGTGCATGTTTATATGTGTATAAACATAGTACTGTATAGATCTATTTTTCTGGAAGAATAGGTTTAGGAACGCCGGACCTGGGCGTGAAGCTAATACATTTTGGCCCAGGTTAGGTTCAGAAATGCCATTCCCGATTATGTCATAGTTAATGAGCGCTTTATAATATTTATACAATAGTTATAGGGCACGATTCAATTTGAACCATCCAATAGCGACGGGAATTGGCTCCCGGGGCTATTCAGTACAGCGCCCTGTGACACCCGACGATGGCGTTTATTCTCTCACCCCCAGAGGGGTGCGAGCAGAAATCCCGACAAAACGCCCAGTTTAGTCCGGGAGAACGGACATTCTCCGACTTACCACTGCGCTGTATTGAATAGCGCCGGGAGCTAATTCCCGGCGCTACTCAACTGTCTTCGAATTGAATCATGCCCAAAGAACCGGCACTTCAGCTTCTGTATAGTTTGCTAATTGCCTGGGTGCCCTCCCCTACACCAGACAAACTGCCAGTGTGTAGGGCCCATTAGGAGCAAAAAACAAAAAGGGGAATTGCAATACAAGGGGTGCAAATCTGTTCCTTTTGCATGCAGGGTAAATACTGGCTGCTTGTGCATGTAGCCCACAAATGCTGGACAGCTTTATTTTTACACTGCAATTTAGATTTGAGCTAGGACATGCCCCTCCCACACTTTAAATCTTTCCGTAGATTTTAAATCTGCCACACCTGCGTGTTTCTGCCAAGATGTAGTTACTCCTTTTTGTCTTTACTCCCAACTCAGGGTGGAATAAGTATACAGTTTCTCTATTATGCGGGTGTTCAAACCATAATGTGTTTTTTTTTTTTCCTGTCTTTTATTAGTGTACTTATGATAAAGCCTTCAAAAACGTTAAAGATACTTTGCCAGCAACCAAACGCAATTTAGATATCCGTTATATTCAGTGGTTGAATGGAAAACTGCAGCTCTGCAGGAGAACGTTATACACTGGTCATCTGGAAGAATGTGCTATTTTGTATAAGGTACAGTACCAGTAGCCCATTTGGATTGTTGTACATTTATAGTTTAGGGTGATTGGTTACTCCTGACCCAATCACGTTCAGCATGAGGCTCAACAGTGGCAGAAGGTACCTGGCAGTAGATCACATGAGTGAATGTGAGCTGTTTACATGATGCTTGCATCCACCCATGAGGATCTATTTAGGTAAAGATGTCCAGCTGTTGCATGGTTTTAGGGATTTGAAATTTCTTATCAAGATTAACCCACGGTCCTTCAAACAGGGTATCTAGTTCCTTTGACACAGGAAAAGTGGCTGAGGACTTCTTTTTTTTTACATTTAAATAAGATTCCTCACACGCCTCTGCCACTTTATCAGGAATTTGCAGTACATCTCTGATAACTTTTATAAGAGCCTCAATTCCCTGTGACACAGAGCAGCATTCCCCCCCCCCCCCCCTCCTCTGAGTCCACCTCACCCTCCTCCATGTCTGACCTGTCGGCATCAGAGTCCGACTGCAGGATATGGGCAAGAGTACGTTTTTGTGGACAAATGGCAAGGGACTGAGGCGCTTGTTTGGGGACTGAGTCTCTGTTCATAATCTCATCCACAGACTGTCTTAAGTATTGCGTCTCTTTCTCATGGTGGGACAATTTATTAGAGATATTGGAAATCATTCCTTTAATGGAATCCAGCCACGCTGGTTCAGCCCCGCTAGCCTGAGAAGGTGCACTACACTGAGCACATATTAGTGAGCTCCCTGGGGAAGAGGAACACTCTGCCATACATGGAAAACACTCTTTGCCTGACATATTGTAAACGTGACAGCACACACATAAGAAAGGTTAAAAACACAACTCACAAAGAGCCCTTCCAGGGAGACACAGAGATATTGGAGCCAGCACACCGCGCCCTTCTCGCTAATGCCAAGCTTATCCGGGTCACAGACTAAGTACCCAAATTGGGGACTTAGTACACTAATAATTGCTCCCCACCTGCTATGACCCCCTGGTACCGCTGAGGTAATCTGGAGTCACACCGGAGGAGCTGCACTTCCCTGTCAGTCAGTGTCTGTGTCCACTGCAGAGGGAAAATTGCGCTGGTGAGCTGCTGGATCCGCTCCTAGTGAAACCCCACCCCTTCAATGGCACGCGGTCTTCTCGCTTTTTTTTTTATACTGTCTGAGGTAATTTTGTGCTTAAAATGGATCCCCAGTATCCTCTAGGACATAACAGAATTTTGGTTTAAAAAAATGAACGATATTGTCCATACCGCTCATTTTATCATCCAGTGTGTAGGGGGATTTAGTTTGTGTCCCTTTTGTGTCTGTTATGATTCAGCAAAGTTGAGCATGATCATTTGTTTGTTCAATTCTTAACTAATTTGTGTAATATTGTATTCTTCAGATTCATTCCTATACTCAAGGCTGTCACATTGACCGAACCACCAGCCATTTATCTGTTATGGAAACAGAACTAATTAGACAACCTGAAAGCTGCAATAAGGTAATTAACAGAACTGCGTAAAGAATAATTAACCTGGCCATTGTATAAGGGATAGCAGATATGTTGAAAGTCGGGGGAGGGGGGATATCACAGAAGCATACAAGGCATGCACAATAAATGCAGAGATAAAACCAAATGCTAGGGAGACCCTGATCCTTATAATCTGAAGGAGACAGAGTGGAGATTGTGGCAGAAGCAAGAAACACTATGCTACAGATGGAACCATCTTTATCTTGGCCTTTAATAGGATTACTTGAGCCAGAGCAGTCGGACTTAATCCCCTGCTGTAATGACTTAATCCCCTGATGTATTGTTCTCTCTGTATTGTATTGCAACTGAGAACAATAGATGAAGGGTTTATGCTAATAAACCATGATGTGCCTAGGCGCAGCACAGAAGCCAAAATAACTTGGCTCCATCTGTACTTAATGTAGCGCTGCAATGTGGATGAAGCATTTATATCTCTTTGGTATGGATGATTTCTCTAATATAAAACATTTTCTATTCTTTATTCTTTAAAAGAATTGTGTTTGATTAAAACAGCTGATCTCTGAAGGGATCTGTACCAATCCGCCTTTATGTCAGAAACAGGGTTGGACTGGTCCAAAGGGGTATAGGAGAAACCCTTGGCGGGCCCCACTACCTGGGCGCCCATCTGCTCTTCTAGAGATCAGGTTCCAAACTGTGCACTTGTATTATACATTAAACATATGTTACCTTATACTGCACAGGACTACAGTATGGTGTATTCCAGAGGTTCTCAAACTCGGTCCTCGGGGGCACACACAGTGCATGTTTTGCAGGTAACCCAGCAGGTGCACAGGTGTATTAATTACTCACAGACACATTTTAAAAGGTCCACAGGTGGAGCTAATTATTTCACTTGCGATTCTGTGAGGAGACCTGCAAAACATGCACTGTGTGTGCCCCCGAGGACCGAGTTTGAGAACCTCTGGTGTATTCTCTACAGTGCGATGCTGTTATTAATCTGGTACATTATGATGCACTAGCAGTATTTACTATATACATTTATCAAGGGGCCATGCACTCGCTAATAGTTAGGCAAGCTTCTGTGGACGTTGGCCACACACCCTTTGGAGACTAGCCACACCCTTATCATGGGCCCCTACCAGTGCATTTTCCCGGTGGGCCCTTCATGCCCATTCCGACACTGGTCAGAAGTGCACACATATAGGGGGGGTTTCAATTAGTGCCGTTTTTTCGACCAGTCGAAGAAACTGCACTTTTCGCCCTTTTTTAGGTGGAATTTTCATTCAACCTAATCAATGCCCAAGCCGTTTTTTCGACCAGTCGAAAAATCTGGCACTGGCAAAAAACCACGTGTATCTGCGAATTCGCCGCTGATACATATGTGTTGGCAAATTCACACAGATTTCGCCCGTTTTTGTCACAATTTTGGACAAAATGGATTAAAAAAACAGGGCCGCAATTGAACACCCTGTGTCGAATTAGTGCAGTTTTTTTCGACCAGTTATAAAAATGGCACTTAATTGAATACCCCCCCAGAGAAAGACACAAGATCAGGGCTAGATCTTAGACACAGAGTAAAGTTGGTAAATCAAGGCTGAGTTATTCAGACATATTAAATAAAAAACACATTTATTAAAACATCCAAAGCGAAATTGCAATAAACAAAACAGTAATAATTGATAGTCTCACGCAGGGGTGCACCGCCAGATCTGGGGGGGGGGGGTTAATTTAAAAATAACTTTCTAATCCTCGTTAAATAGAGCAGACTGTCAATAAGGGTAATATAAATACTCCTGAAGGGCAGGTAGCATGCTGTCTGCCTGCGGTTCTATATACAGGCCAAACATCCGCCGTATAGCTGCTTGGCTGTAATACTCCCACACATCATCCAGCACAATGAGTGCGGAAGAAAACACTCCACTTTTAAAGTGGCTCCATCATACAAGGTCTTACAGTAGACTTGTGCTTGTTACGGCTTTCTTCTGTTCTTTTGCAGTAGGATACTGCTGGGAGACTATACTTTTAAAATGGATAATCCACATCAGAGTACTATTCTCATAGAAATCTTTTTAATCTAATAAACCCACTCTGCAGACAACTGAACGGTGCTTCATTAAAAGGAGCTAATTAGGAATAGACTAATCCCAACATCTTTATGCATCTTCCTGCTCTTGACAATCCTCTGTCCTTCTGCGAGAGCAAAGTCTCCTGTTTCCACTTCCACGCAATGTCACTCTTGACCTTCCGTGTACAGTGTCGGACTGGGGCATGAAGGGCCTACCGGGGGAATGCAGTAATAGGGGCCCATGCTTAGGGGTGTGGCTAGCCTTAAAAGGGGGTATGGCCAGCCTCCACAGAGGCTTGAAATGCACAATAGCCTTGTGCAGTGTAATGCAACATATCTACTTAGTGTATAATACAAGTGCACAGTCTGGAACCTGTTCCCTAGAGGAAGGAGTGGGCCCTCAGGCAATGGGGCCTACCAGTGGTTTCACTGGTACCCCTGTGGGCCAGTCCGACCCTTTGGTACAGTCGATCCTGACCCCTCCACCCTTCTTTCCTCTGTATACTACTGACGCCTTAAGTCTTGAGTCAGACTTTGGGCTAAATGTAATAGTCTGCGAGGAGCCAGAGGTGCGGGACATTGGGGGTTATTTAGAGTTAGTCGCAGGTTTTGCTATTTTACCAATATCAGCGACCACTAAAATTGCATGCTGGGGCGGCTCAGGACAGGGCAAGGCCGCCATGTGGGGCCACCAAGCAATGCTATTGCAATTCAATGGAAATGCAGGCGATGTCATCGGCCAGGCCCGAAACATGACACTCCTGCGTTTTCTGGTCCAATCACCCCCAACACAGTGTCGCCGTCCCCGGACGCCCACGGGCTGTCAATCATGCATCCTTCCCGTTTGCAATTTTTGGAACACTTCATCCACCTCTGAATGCCCTTATCAGAGGATGTTCTGTATTGACAGAGGGGGTCATTCCGAGTTGATCGCTAGCTGCATTCGTTCGCTGTGCAGCAATGAGGCAAAAAACGGCACTTCTGCGCATGCATATGCGGCGCAATGCGCACGCGCGTCGTACTATTACAACGAACTGTGTAGTTTCACACAAGGTCTAGCGATGCATTTCAGTCGCACTGGTTGCCGCAGAGTGATTGACATGAAGTGGGCGTTTCTGGGTGTCAACTGACCGTTTTCAGGGAGTGTTCGGAAAAACGCAGGCGTGCCAGGAAAAACGCAGGCGTGGCTGGGCGAACGCAGGGCGTGTTTGTGACGTCAAAACAGGAAAGAATAGTCTGAAGTGATCGCAAGCGCTGAGTAGGTATTGAGCTACTCTGAAACTGCACAACATTTTTTTGTGGCCGCTCTGCAATCCCTTCGTTCTCACTTCTGCTAAGCTAAAATACACTCCCAGTGGGCGGCGGCATAGCGTTTGCACGGCTGCTAAAAACTGCTAGCGAGCGAACAACTCAGAATGACCACCAGGGTCTCATTATGTTATTCCTACTGATGATTCTAATTGGGGTATACTTTGTAATTCATTTAGTATAATACTGGGTCAGTGCAATTACCAATGTATATGTATCAGATTTATAATCCTCTAACAGCAAGAATCTATTAATATTCATTTATAATTAA
Source organism: Pseudophryne corroboree (assembly GCF_028390025.1). Classification (NCBI taxonomy): domain Eukaryota; kingdom Metazoa; phylum Chordata; class Amphibia; order Anura; family Myobatrachidae; genus Pseudophryne; species Pseudophryne corroboree. The sequence continues at coordinate 36,609,791 of NC_086455.1, forward strand.
GCCAGTACTTTATTGTTTATAAGACAAATAAATCTAAACAAAATTTCACCATATGCGTTCCAGGTAATTTGTACCTAGATTGGGTTTCTTACAGTTGTTAATCTCATTCAGGAGACTCATTAATTCTATCTCCATAATAATGTTTCCTTTAGTGTTATATATAGGTAATCTTGATAAACCTACGTGTATAACACTTTATAAGGCGTATTATAATATACTGAGCTGAATAGGTAATCATGATGAATCATATTATTTTATAATATACTTTCCTAATAGGTAATCATAATGAATCATAACCAGGAGAATTAAAAATGTGAAGATGACAAAAGTGGATTCATAATTCTAACACTAGAATGGATTTTGGAGAGGCATTGGTCCCTTGGTCAAAGGCAGATGTATATGGGAGGAGGGAGCGTAGTTTGAGTTGAGGGGAATTCCATTGTTATTTTCACAGCGCCACGAGATGGCGCCCGATGGCAGCAATTCACCTGTTCTGTCGTTCGGCGCCCATTAGCCACGGAGGATAAATTTTTCCTTGCAGCCTCCTGAGATGCAAGAAAAATTGTGGGCAAACTAGCCACTGGGCATTCTAACGGTAGCTTGGACGCCCAAAGCAGGACGTTTAGCCGCGCAGAACGGCGAAAATTGAAGAAAAAAAAACCCAAAAACCTCATGTCGACCTAATGCTTGTGTCGACTGTCGACCAATAGTGGTTAACCTAGATACTGTCGACCTAAGTGTGGTTGACCCTATGAACCATACCCACTCCGTATATAGAATAAGCAAGATGTCTCCTATCAAATGAATCAGCACAGTCCCTTGAACGTCCATGTTGCGACAGCTCACACATGCCAGGCATCTCCCGCTGCGTGGTGTATTGGGGATGCATGTATGAGGACGCATCTGTATGTACTTTACATTTAGCTGTATACTTTGGGTTGTATGTGCATTTTAGTTGCTTTTCTGATGCGGGGTACACTGGGCTCCACAGGTAGATCTTGATCCGAGGTACCAACAGGCTCAGAGCTTTGACTGTTCCCAGAATGCCTAGCGCCGCCTCCTATATAACCCGCCTCCGTGCACAGGAGCTCAGTTTTGTAGTTGGTGCCATGCAGTGCAGGCATACAACAGGGGGGGCTGCTCCAGCAGCCCTGAGAAGAAGCTTTTAAAGAAAAATGAAGACTTCAAGGACTGCAGCAGAGACACTGACTGTGTTAGATGTCAGTCAGACATCTCCTGCTGCAGCTCGATCACCTGTCCCAGCAGCGCTGTACACTCCCGCGCCCTGGTTGCCGGGTACCTACAGTGGAGGCTACGGTTTTCTTCCAATTAGTCACACACACACGACCGCTGTTTTCCTGGATCGCGTGGCCGCACTCAGGGAGGAGGTAAGTGGGTCCCCCCGGCGGGACCCGCTGTAAATCGCGATCACGCGCGCGCTGGCTTGGACACTGTGGCAGTACAGGGACCCCACTAGACCACCAGGGCAAGGGCACAGGTCGGTTTTCTCTCATAAACCGTTTATTTAAGCCCACAGTACCTGGTGGTGAAGTCCAGCAGGGGGATAAGGCTTTGACCTGTAGCCCCTCCCCCAGCCCCAGCCATTTAGCGTAAATGTTCCCGCCCTGGAGCTGCATCTCTCTCCTTTACTCCCTGTCAGCGTTTGGGCGCCATTAGGGCAAGCTGAGCTGATCCTGGGACTGTTTGGGCAAATCCTCCTCTGTAAAGCCGCCTGCATGTCAGCGCTGTGCATTTTACAGGACACTTAAGTATTCTACATGTCTGCTGACAGTGTTCATAAAGAAGGAGTGCATTTAGTCAGGGTTCTCTGGTACAAGTAGTACCCTGTGATATACATCCAGTCTTTACTGTGCATTGTTATGTCTATTGAGTGTATAGCTATACATAGTACTACTCTGTATTGCTAGTGCAGTGCAGTTTTATTGCATGTCATAATGTTTGCATTGTACAGTGTGACTCTGTGTGTGTGCATATAGCTGCTGTGTGACCTCCATTTTGTGTATCTCACTCAGATTGCTATCCCTATATTCTATAACCTGAGGGGGCTAGGTGCGCTAGGGTTATCATGTAATATAGGTAGTTCACAGGATATACTCAGTGTGAATTTTTCTCTGTGATTTTTAGTCACCATATACCTCTTGAATTCCCTGTTTGTGCTGATACACTGTACAGGGGGTTCTTGTCAGGTATTGTGCTGCTGATATTGTACTGGGTTGCCCTGCATTGAGCTTTTGAATATGTCAGCTACAAAGGGCAATGGTGCTGGAGCTGATCCCACATTGCGTGGTGGTGACGCTGCAGACACATTTGAGGAAAACATCCAAGAGGCAGCGACAATAGTTGGTTAGGTAAGTCCCCACCACCACCCCTCAATACTATCCCAACCCATTAAATAAGGCCCTATTAACTGTACACTCATTTGTATAAAAAAAAAAAATTGGTGTGCATCTAATATATTTATAAAGGGGCCTGATTGCTGCTATATCTTCATTATATCATCTTACCTTCACTCTAGTTGCTGCAGTCTATAGAATCAGAGAATTCTTACTTAGAAGCCTACTTGGAATGGAAACAGCTAGAATCCGTGTACTGGCGATGGATGGTGAGTCACTTTCAGGTCATGTGTTTGCCATAGTATATAGACATAAACACTTCAAGGTTCTACAAACGCTCTCTTCTCAGACTTCAGAATTAGTTTTCTATCTTCGTCACCTGGGCCTAATTCTTTCAGGAGACGGGTGTCTTTAAACTTTTTCACCTGTGAAGGGAGTAATGTTGGTGGGGGGGGGGGGTCTCCCTTAACAAAGGAAAGTTTTCATAGGCAAACACTAAGTAATCCTCATAGCACTTAAGGAATATAGGGCCTGATTCAGAATCGTACGCAGTGCCCATATTTACGTAGTTGAGTGATTATCTGTAACCTACGCATGTGTCTAAGTCGCACTGTGCACACGCCAAGATACCTTAGCGATGTCGCTCGCAGTGAGGCTCTATTCGCAAAGTGTTTGACAGTCGGGAAACATGTTGTGTGAGGTAACGGCAAGTGGCAGAAAAAACACTGGCTAGTCGCTGCGCGTTGGGTATGGGTGACCGGCGGTCAGCATACCGACGCTGGGATCCCGGGCGCCAGAATTCTGGCAGGGGAACGAGTGCAGCGAATCCCCGTGCGGGCTCGCTGCGCTTGCCACAGGTACTATTTCCCACTCTATGAGTGTCGTGGACACACATGAGTGGGAATAGTCTTTGGCCCTCTGGCGGCCAGGATCCCGGTGTCGGTATGGTGACCACCGGGATGGTGACTACATCCCCTTGCAACTGCTTTCGGGCATGCCTCAGCCTACATCAGCGATCCTGTATGCATTAACAGAGGCTCCCGGGTATTACTTCCTGCAGCCACACTGCACAACCATAGGGTTACTCAATTATCAAAGCACCTACAAGCGACGGTGCATCTTTGGATTTGCAATGCCGCCTGTGGGCATCTCAATACAAATACTGGCATCTGACATTTGCAGATTTTTGCACAGTAGCGGTATACAAAGACGCAGCTGTGGCAGCATTACTGTATGTCTCTCAATCAGGCCTATATTAATATTATATAATACTCGGAGGTTAGTTTTGACAACTGTGCAAGTTTGGTAAGTACAGTGTCACTTGGGAAGCCGATCCTGGGATCGGTGGGATCCCAGGATTTTGGCCTGCAGCCAGAGGGGATGGTGAGTTACTGTGGGCTATGGACAGGGCTTGTTTGTTTTGTTTGTCTTTTGGTGGTGGTGGGGGAGGGGGGGTTTTGGGGCCTCAGTAGCCTCAGGAATATTATCAGGTTGAATTGTATGTAAATTGTGATCCAACCCTACAAGTCTAAAGGGCCCCATACACTACAACGATATGTCTGAGGCTGAAGTCGGAGGCGATTTCCCTTGAACTCTCCCGGGATCTTCCCGGGAGTGGTTCCATACGATTCCATACGATTTGGTACATTTTGCATGCGATATATCGTATGCCATCCCAGCCATGCCTGCGGGAACCGACATATCACGAGTGCAGCACTAGCGATCTAGGGGAGCCTGATCCGACACTCATGGGGCCGCGCATCGGATCAGATACACCTCCAAAATGCCCGATTTCACCCGACATATCGTCCCGAATTGGGCTGAAATCAGGCATAATCGTTCTAGTGTATGGGACCCTTAAGCTCTGTGCTATCTCCAGGACCTGAACTTTCAGCAAGATTAGGCAGTTTGTATGATCAGCAGGTTGTCCAGGTAAGGGATGACTGTCAGCCTGATAGAGCTGAGAAGGCCAGTCATTACTTCCATGATGTTTGTGAACCCCTGGCTATTGTGGCCAGCCGAAGGGCAGGCCCAAAAATGAAAGTCATAGGACTGATGTCTCTCTGAGATTGAAACGTGCAAAAAACACGTTCTTAAAGACCATGAACGCAATCAGCTCATTCTATTCATGCTGTCCTCAGAGATTCCAACTTAAACTTGCAATTGCATGTATGAGAATTTCAGTTCAGAATAGGTTGATAGCAGGGCCATAGAGAGAATGGCTGAGCCCTGCGCGCTCCACAAGGGATGCCATTTTGCCCCTCAGACAAGAGAAGGGCATGGGTTATTAGTTCCTGTTACCCCACCACCCTTTCTCCCTCAGCTGCTGGTTGAAAGAAACCATCCAGTTACTGATGAGTGAGAGGTTAGAATAAAACCCAATCCTTTCTGCTGTTTTGGGACTGGAATATGTACCGGACTCCTGCTGAAACAAAGGACAGAATGGCTACCTTTTAGTGCAAAACTTCTGGCTGGGAAAGACCATGGTGAAAATGAGCCTGGTCAGGGTTGTCTGGAAATCTATGATGTATCCCTGACATACGATGCCTCTTACCCAGACATCTGTGGTGGAATCAAAACAGAAGCCTACGGGTTTCTACTACAGGAGTGCGGGTGGCTTGGCAATCATGCTGCTTGCTTATCAGAGAACTAGAGGCATAGCTGCCCAGGCCTGTATGCATTACTTCATTGTAACCCTCCATTAAGGAGCAGAGAAATGACTCCATAGTGTCAAATTCCTCACCTTCCCATCTTCCCATACAGATGACCGTAGCAAAACCAGGGCCTTTCGGTCTAGGAAATGAACATGTATAAATACATTTATTTTTCTGTGATCAGGGAAAGGATTTTATTCTGTGGACCTAACCAGGGTATGGAATCCATGTCTCAGCTCTCAAATCTGAAGTCAGAGGACCCAGTGTGCTTTTGCTGGAATTCTAGTCCCAATCTGCTCCATATCAGTGGCTGTTTCCCCAGATATAGCAATTCTGATTTTGACTTGTCAGATTCCAGACCCTCTGCCAGTAGCCTCTCCACTGCCATATAGACCCACAGTTAAGCTGCCACACTGTAAACCTTGTCACCTGTGGCCTCTGTTTTGTAATCTATGCTATCCCTTAAGTTAGTGAAGAGTGGACTCTGTTATCTGCTATTTCTTGTTGTCCTTGTTCTGTAGTGTCTACCTGATTCCACGCAATAAATCGTCCACACCCTGTGTCTCTATGCAATCTTCATCATGATACAAGGAATCCTCAGTGTCAGATCTTTCCACCACTTTACCTTTCTCCTCCAGCCCAATACAGAATCTGTAGAACCCGTAAAAGATGACTCTGCTCTAGATGTGGTGGCAAGTGTCAGAATCTTCTCCAAAGAAGATACCTGCACTGACATTGCCAGGCATTGAGCCCAAGCTGGCTTGTCAAAGACATTTTGAGCTCAAAATCTGAAGGGTACTGAGAAATGTGAGAACATTTTGTTCCACGAGGTTGCCGTAGTAAGGACGAAGGAGGAGAGGGTCTACACTCCTATCCTATGTATGTGTGCTAAGCTGTATGAGCTCTGCAATAGCCTGGACTAAACACTTCAACATCTCAGTTGGTGTTCCCACAGGCAAGTGTGGTCGCTGATCCTCCTCATACCATACACTTGGTGTCTGCTACAGACTTGGCACAAAGGAATTGGGAGTGACTTCTGGGTCTGGCAAAAATATATCACCACTGTCCAGGCTCAGCACTGTATATACTCCCATTCCCAAATATAGAAAGAATGAGGCAAAGAAAACCGAGGACGGTTTGTGGTTGCACATGATGTGGAGCATGTATAGCTATAGAAAGTCTGAAGGATTATCAACCACCAAAGTCACTGCTGGAAACAGACTTAGGACACGTACCTCCAGGATCACCAGAGGAAGAAGAGTGATGGTCACAGCAATGACAGTTGAACTGTGTATGTAACCCAAGTAATGCTTTCAGAACAAATAGGGCTTTAATTCAGCCCCATATTGGATTAAATTACAGTATATAATATTTTTTATGGCATTTTATAAAGAAAAATTGGCAAAATCACAAGAAATGGCCTTTGTGAAGTTATTCCATATTCACTTTTACATCTCCGTACAATCCCACTAAGCTACTCTAAGGGGGGTATCCAATTACCCACAGTCATCGACCGTGGGTAATTGTATCGCTGGGGGTTATCCTATTAGCCCTGATGCGGCAGCTCCACCCCCCCCCCCCCCCCGATGCCGGCACTTATCGTGGTGTATGCTTTGGGTGCATGTGTTTTTGGGCGATCGCGGGTCCGTTTCAGACCGATGAAAATGGCCTGTAATAGGATACCGCTATAATGACCATCGGTCATTAATCGCAGTATCCGGCCGTTTTCATCCGCCGAAAACGGATTGCCTGCAATAGGTGTTTAGATCTACAGTCAGGGGACATTCCAACATGATCGTTGATGAATAGACTTGTGTGGTGATTACATGAAAATTGAGCTTAATAGAATGAATCATGCATAACTTTCTTTCCTTGTGTAATTATACATGTGATGTGTAAAATGGTGTACAAATTACAATTGTAATTATAACACCATGTTATAATTTACATTCATTTTATATATTGTCCATTAATAGGAAACCGTTTTGCAGTCTGCTTCTGAAGATGAGCAGAGCTTGACTACTCACAATATAAACAAGTGCACATTTTACTCAAGTGGTTATCGGCCAAGGAAAAGCCTTAGTGATATACAGGTGCTAGGCATGCGTTTACGTGGCCTGAATGAGCAGCTCCACGAGCTCACTTCAAACAGAAAATTATTGTGGCACGAACAGGTACTCCTTACATATATTTTTTAAATTCCATATAATATTTAAGATGTTTTATAATTTGTACTGTGGTATGCAATGTGACACATTTGAACGGGTTGGGGCTGGGAGACTGGCGCTCGGGACCCCGGAGGTCAGCATACCCAACCCCAGGATCCGGCAGCAGAATGCCGGTGGGGGAGTGTTCCACAGGTTCTATTCCCACTCTATGGGTGTCGTGGACACCAGTGGTGGTGCCACAGGTTCTATTCCCACTCTATGGGTGTCGTGGACACCCATGTGTGGGAATAGTCCCTCTGGGTCGGCATTGTGCCTGCCAGCATATGAATTGCTTGGGATCCCAGCGTTGGCATGGTAACTGCCGGGATCCCGAGCGGCGGTTACATGACCGCATCCCAATTGAACGAATATACGTAGTTCATCTAAAAGTAACTTTCACCCCTCTTTATTATTTCTTTTTATCCTTAAGCCCAAAACAAATTTAAAAGACTAGGTCCCAGATTTATCAAGCCTTGGAGAGTGATAAATAGCACGGTGATAAAGTACCAACCAATCAGTTCCTGGCTGTCATTTTTCAAACACAGCCTGTATCATGGCAGTTAGGAGCTGATTGGTTGGTACTTTATCACTGTGCAATAATAGGCATGGCAGATATTCTTGAATTGGGGCCAAATTAATTTGTAGAAACTCAACAATATAACCATGAAATTGCACATTTGCGTCACGCATTTTAAATATACATTTTGCATGCGTCCGCCTCCAACTGAGTCCCTAAATGTGCACACCCGTTGTATACATTGTGGGATTATATTCACTTTTACAGCCAACATTTGCCTCTGACTGTTGTTGACTCCACTTTTTATAAATTAGTATTCTCAAATCATTTCCTGCTCAAATTCTACTTTGTATGCAATGTAACTAGTGTAGTAATTGTTATCAGGGCCTCTTTGTTTTCACATTCGCACTCATTTTGTCTTCTTCTTTGTATGATCCTGGTTTCTGTGTACTATATTTCCCTGCTGTCCGTCACTGACGAAGCACTGATGTGCAATACAAAGTAGAAACAATATTCTTATCTGTTCTAGTCTTCTTATATCCCTTCTGTGCACACAATGCCAACCCGGCTGTTGTCTACCAATTCCTATAAGATCTCACTTAAGGCACTTTAATGCTATTGCCGATATTCAAGTAGCCCTGGTCATTTACTGTGGCTAATTGAGCCCCCCCCCCCCCCCCCCAGATATTCAGCTGCCCCCAATGACTGCAGTTATCAGGGATTTTGTTTTTCAGTGAAAAATTAGTGGGACAATCGAATACCCCACTGTGTTATGATATAAACCAGTAAGTACACATAAGCACTTGAAGAGCTTACATCCCGATATGTTAAAGTATGCGTGGGCTGGGTGCCATATGACAATAAGAAAGTGTGTTATTTCATTTGCTTGGTGCGATGGTATCCAGCTTGTGCATACCCAGCACTGCAGCTGGGGCAGTTTCTCAGCATGATCATATACATGAGAGTATAACCATCACTCTGAGCATTCCGTCACTAGTAGACGGCTCTTCCGTGCCTGTTTTTTTTTCCATGAAACAGATCTAACATAAATAGTAGCCCCCGCCATCTGTAAATGGGCACCTGCTATTTTTGTGCTGTAGTTGTGTAATGGGGATGCGCTTTAATTTACCATTTGCTGGAATCCCGGCGCAATAGGGCTATTTCCACTCAAGGGTGTCCACGACACCCATAGATTCTGTGGTAAGTGCCTCCGAGCCCGCATCGTGGCGAGTGCAGTGAGCCTGCAAGGGGACTGTTAGCGCTCACCCTACTGCCGGCATTCCACCTGCCCGTAATCCATACTGAACCTGTATGATGGACACTTCTGTGGGTCCCAGTAATGAACATATAGGATAAGCAACGGGGCCCTTAAAACTGTCATTGCTTTGTTGGTTTGCTTTAAGTGCAGAACAGAATGATGCATTTATCACAGCACTCCCTACTTGGGGCAACCCCCAAACACACGGCAGATGTATTAACCTGGAGAAGGCATAAGGAAGTGATAAACCAGTGATATGTGCAAGGTGATAAAGGCACCAGCCAATCAGCTCCAATATGTAAATTAACAGTTAAGATCTGATTGGCTGCTGCCTTTATCACCTTGCACATATCACTGGTTTATCACTTCCTTATGCCTTCTCCAGGGTAATCTATCTGCCCCACAGTGTACTAGAAGTATGCATTAAAGGTAATTACCATCATTCATGGTGATTCCAGCATTAGCTATCTATCGACCACTTAACTGACGATTTCTGTCCTCAAAACTGCTCCGAAATTGTCAGTTTTTTTATGATTGAATTAGGTGAAGAAAATTAATTTAAACCTATCCAAAATGATTTTAGTTGAAAAAAATCTATTATATATATATATATATATATATATATATATATAATTTATTTTTTTATTATTATTATTTTTTTTATAAAAAAAAAATATAAGAATTTCCGAACATCGGTCAAGAACATTGCGAACATCGGAAACTTTGTGACCATCGCGGCTTTCATTTTGAAAGCCAGGATAGCCCCCAGATATACAGGGGGAGGTCTGGGGGTGGCTTGGGGGGGTTAATTTACACTCCCCAACGGCTGCTATTGTCGGTATCCAGTTGATAGACAGTGTCTAGTTAGACAGTCAATATATAGACCCCATGGGGTAAATTTACTAAGGCAGGAGATTTTTAGAACTGGTGATGTTGCCCATAGCAACCAATCAGATTATATCTATTATCTGCTAGAAGCAGCTAGATAAATGGTAAGTAGAATCTGATTGGTTGCCATGGGCAACCTCACCAGTTCTAAAAATCTCCCACCTTAGTAAATTTACCCCCATGTGTTAGACAGACATTAGGTCGACAGGGTCAAAAGGTCGACATGAAAATGGTCAACATAAAAAAGATGGACACCATGGTTTTTTCTCTTTCTTTTACATGTTTTTGCACTATTCCATACCTTCGCTATCCATGTCGGCATAGAGTTGGACATAAACTTTGTGGCGAGCCACCGAGCCCGAAGCGTGGTGAGGGGATGCCTTTCTACAATTGAGGGTCCCAGATGACCAATCTATCCACACAAACCACAAAAATGCAAAAGTCATGGTGTCTACCTTTTTCTCTGACGTCCTAGTGGATGCTGGGGACTCCGTCAGGACCATGGGATTAGCGGCTCCGCAGGAGACAGGGCACAAAAATAAAAGCTTTAGGATCAGGTGGTGTGCACTGGCTCCTCCCCCTATGACCCTCCTCCAAGCCTCAGTTAGGTTTTTGTGCCCGTCCGAGCAGGGTGCAATCTAGGTGGCTCTCCTAAAGGGCTGCTTGGAAAAAGTTATTAGGTTTTTTATTTTCAGTGAGTCCTGCTGGCAACAGGCTCACTGCATCGAGGGACTTAGGGGAGAAGAAGTGAACTCACCTGCGTGCAGGATGGATTGGCTTCTTAGGCTACTGGACACCATTAGCTCCAGAGGGATCGAACACAGGCCCAGCCATGGAGTCCGGTCCCGGAGCCGCGCCGCCGACCCCCTTGCAGATGCCGAAAAGTGAAGAGGTCCAGAAACCGGCGGCAGAAGACTTTTCAGTCTTCATGAGGTAGCGCACAGCACTGCAGCTGTGCGCCATTGTTGTCAGCACACTTCACACCAGCGGTCACTGAGGGTGCAGGGCGCTGGGGGGGGGCGCCCTGGGCAGCAATGATAATACCTTGTTCTGGCTAAAAATACATCACATATAGCCCCTGGGGCTATATGGATGTATTTAACCCCTGCCAGGTCTCACAAACACCGGGAGAAGAACCCGCCGAAATAGGGGGCGGGGGCCTATCTCCTCAGCACACGGCGCCATTTTCCTGCACAGCTCCGCTGCGAGGAAGGCTCCCAGGACTCTCCCCTGCACTGCACTACAGAAACAGGGTAAAAAAAAACAGAGAGGGGGGGCACTTTTTTGGCGATATTTATATATTAAGCTGCTATAAAGGAAACAACACTTCTGTAGGGTTGTTCCTATATATTTATAGCGCTTGGGTGTGTGCTGGCAAACTCTCCCTCTGTCTCCCCAAAGGGCTAGTGGGGTCCTGTCTTCGATAAGAGCATTCCCTGTGTGTCTGCTGTGTGTCGGTACGTGTGTGTCGACATGTATGAGGACGATGTTGGTGTGGAGGCGGAGCAATTGCCGGTAATGGTGATGTCACCCCCTAGGGAGTCGACACCGGAATGGATGGCTTTGTTTATGGAATTACGTGATAATGTCAGCACGTTACAAAAATCAGTTGACGACATGAGACGGCCGGAAAACCAGTTAGTACCTGTCCAGGCGTCTCGGACACCGTCAGGGGCTGTAAAACGCCCTTTACCTCAGTCGGTCGACACAGACCCAGACACGGACACCGAATCTAGTGTCGACTGTGAAGAAACAAACTTATTTTCCAGTAGGGCCACACGTTATATGATCACGGCAATGAAGGAGGCTTTGCATATCTCTGATACTGCAAGTACCACAAAAAGGGGTATTATGTGGGGTCAGAAAAAACTACCTGTAGTTTTTCCTGAATCAGAGGAATTGAATGAAGTGTGTGATGAAGCGTGGGTTAACCCCGATAGAAAACTGCTAATTTCAAAGAAATTATTGGCATTATATCCTTTCCCGCCAGAGGTTAGGGCGCGCTGGGAAACACCCCCTAGGGTGGATAAGGCACTCACACGCTTATCAAAACAAGTGGCGTTACCGTCTCCTGAAACGGCCGCCCTCAAGGATCCAGCTGATAGGAGGCTGGAAACTACACTGAAAAGTATATACACTCATACTGGTGTTATACTGCGACCAGCCATCGCCTCTGCATGGATGTGCAGTGCTGGGGTGGTTTGGTCGGATTCCCTGACTGAAAATATTGATACCCTGGATAGGGACAGTATTTTATTGACTATAGAGCAATTAAAGGATGCTTTTCTTTATATGCGAGATGCTCAGAGGGATATTTGCACTCTGGCATCGAGAGTAAGTACGATGTCCATATCTGCCAGAAGAAGTTTATGGACGCGACAGTGGTCAGGTGATGCGGATTCCAAACGGCATATGGAAGTATTGCCGTATAAAGGGGAGGAATTATTTGGGGTCGGTCTATCGGATTTGGTGGCCACGGCAACAGCCGGGAAATCCACCTTTTTACCTCAGGTCCCCTCCCAACAGAAAAAGACACCGTCTTTTCAGCCGCAGTCCTTTCGTTCCTATAAGAACAAGCGGGCAAAAGGACAGTCATATCTGCCCCGAGGCAAAGGAAGGGGTAAGAGAGTGCACCAAGCAGCTCCCTCCCAGGAGCAGAAGCCCTCCGCGGCTTCTGCAAAGCCCTCAACATGACGTTGGGGCTTTACAAGCGGACTCAGGGGCGGTGGGGGGTCGACTCAAAAATTTCAGCGCACAGTGGGCTCACTCACAGGTGGACCCCTGGATCCTGCAGGTAGTATCTCAGGGTTACAGGTTGGAATTCGAGAAGTCTCCCCCTCGCCGGTTCCTAAAGTCTGCTCTGCCAACGTCTCCCTCAGACAGGGCGACGGTATTGGAAGCCATTCACAAGCTGTATTCTCAGCAGGTGATAGTAAAGGTACCCCTCCTACAACAGGAAAAGGGGTATTATTCCACACTATTTGTGGTACCGAAGCCGGACGGCTCGGTAAGACCTATTCTAAATCTGAAATCTTTGAACCTGTACATACAAAAATTCAAGTTCAAGATGGAGTCACTCAGAGCAGTGATAGCGAATCTGGAAGAAGGGGACTTTATGGTGTCCCTGGACATCAAGGATGCTTACCTGCATGTCCCAATTTGCCCTTCACATCAAGGGTACCTCAGGTTCGTGGTGCAAAACTGTCATTATCAGTTTCAGACGCTGCCGTTTGGATTGTCCACGGCACCTCGGGTCTTTACCAAGGTAATGGCCGAAATGATGTTTCTTCTGCGAAGAAAAGGCGTATTAATTATCCCTTACTTGGACGATCTCCTGATAAGGGCAAGGTCCAGAGAACAGCTGGGGGACGTAGTAGCACTAACCCAAGTAGTGCTGCAACAGCACGGGTGGATTCTGAATTTTCCAAAATCTCAATTGACCCCGACGACACGTCTGCTGTTCCTGGGAATGATTCTGGACACGGTTCAGAAAAAGGTGTTTCTTCCGGAGGAGAAAGCCAGGGAGTTATCCGAACTTGTCAGGAACCTCCTAAAACCAGGAAAAGTGTCTGTGCATCAATGCACAAGAGTCCTGGGAAAAATGGTGGCTTCTTACGAAGCGATTCCATTCGGCAGATTCCACGCACGAACTTTTCAGTGGGATCTGCTGGACAAATGGTCCGGATCGCATCTGCAGATGCATCAGCGGATAACTTTGTCTCCACGGACAAGGGTGTCTCTTCTGTGGTGGTTGCAGAGTGCTCATCTGTTAGAGGGCCGCAGATTCGGCATACAGGACTGGGTCCTGGTGACCACGGATGCCAGTCTGAGAGGCTGGGGAGCGGTCACACAGGGAAGAAACTTCCAGGGAGTGTGGTCAAGCCTGGAGATGTCTCTTCACATAAATATACTGGAGCTAAGAGCGATTTACAATGCTCTAAGCCTGGCAAAACGCCTGCTTCAGGGTCAGCCGGTGTTGATCCAGTCGGACAACATCACGGCAGTCGCCCACGTAAACCGACAGGGCGGCACAAGAAGCAGGAGGGCAATGGCAGAAGCTGCAAGGATTCTTCGCTGGGCGGAAGATCATGTGATAGCACTGTCAGCAGTGTTCATTCCGGGAGTGGACAACTGGGAAGCGGACTTCCTCAGCAGACACGATCTACACCCGGGAGAGTGGGGACTTCATCCAGAAGTCTTCCACATGATTGTGAACCGTTGGGAAAAACCAAAGGTGGACATGATGGCGTCCCGCCTCAACAAAAAACTGGACAGGTATTGCGCCAGGTCAAGAGACCCTCAGGCAATAGCTGTGGACGCTCTGGTAACACCGTGGGTGTTCCAGTCAGTGTATGTGTTTCCTCCTCTGCCTCTCATACCAAAAGTACTGAGAATTATACGGCACAGGGGAGTAAGAACGATACTCGTGGCTCCGGATTGGCCAAGAAGAACTTGGTACCCGGAACTTCAGGAGATGCTCACGGAAGATCCGTGGCCTCTACCTCTAAGACGGGACCTGCTTCAGCAGGGACCGTGTCTATTCCAAGACTTACCGCGGCTGCGTTTGACGGCATGGCGGTTGAACGACGAATTCTAAGGGAAAAAGGCATTCCGGAAGAGGTCATCCCTACCCTGGTAAAAGCCAGGAAGGAGGTGACTGCACAACATTATCACCGCATTTGGAAAAAATATGTTGCGTGGTGTGAGGCCAGGAAGGCCCGACGGAGGAATTTCAACTGGGTCGATTCCTACATTTCCTGCAAACAGGATTGTCTATGGGCCTCAAATTAGGGTCCATTAAGGTTCAAATTTCGGCCCTGTCGATTTTCTTCCAGAAAGAATTGGCTTCAGTTCCTGAAGTCCAGACTTTTGTAAAAGGAGTACTACATATACAGCCCCCGGTTGTGCCCCCAGTGGCTCCGTGGGATCTTAATGTAGTTTTGGATTTTCTCAAATCCCATTGGTTTGAGCCACTCAAATCGGTGGATTTGAAATATCTTACATTGAAAGTAACCATGCTACTGGCCCTGGCTTCAGCCAGGAGAGTGTCAGAATTGGCGGCTTTATCGTATAAAAGCCCATATCTGATTTTCCATTCGGACAGGGCAGAACTGCGGACGCGTCCTCAGTTTCTGCCTAAGGTGGTTTCAGCGTTTCACCTGAACCAGCCTATTGTGGTGCCTGCGGCTACTAGCGATTTGGAGGATTCCAAGTTGCTGGACGTTGTCAGGGCATTGAAAATATATATTTCAAGGACAGCTGGAGTCAGAAAATCTGACTCGCTGTTTATACTGTATGCACCCAACAAGCTGGGTGCTCCTGCTTCTAAGCAGACGATTGCTCGTTGGATTTGTAGCACAATTCAACTTGCACATTCTGTGGCAGGCCTGCCACAGCCTAAATCTATCAAGGCCCATTCCACAAGGAAGGTGGGCTCATCTTGGGCGGCTGCCCGAGGGGTCTCGGCATTACAACTCTGCCGAGCGGCTACGTGGTCGGGGGAGAACACGTTTGTAAAATTCTACAAATTTGATACCCTGGCTAAGGAGGACCTGGAGTTCTCTCATTCGGTGCTGCAGAGTCATCCGCACTCTCCCGCCCGTTTGGGAGCTTTGGTATAATCCCCATGGTCCTGACGGAGTCCCCAGCATCCACTAGGACGTCAGAGAAAATAAGATTTTACTTACCGATAAATCTATTTCTCGTAGTCCGTAGTGGATGCTGGGCGCCCATCCCAAGTGCGGATTGTCTGCGATACTTGTACATAGTTATTGTTACATAAAAATCGGGTTGTTATTGTTATGAACCGTCTGTTCAGAGGCTCCTACGTTTATCATACTGTTAACTGGGTTCAGATCACAGGTTGTACGGTGTGATTGGTGTGGCTGGTATGAGTCTTACCCGGGATTCATAATCCTTCCTTATTGTGTACGCTCGTCCGGGCACAGTATCCTAACTGAGGCTTGGAGGAGGGTCATAGGGGGAGGAGCCAGTGCACACCACCTGATCCTAAAGCTTTTATTTTTGTGCCCTGTCTCCTGCGGAGCCGCTAATCCCATGGTCCTGACGGAGTCCCCAGCATCCACTACGGACTACGAGAAATAGATTTATCGGTAAGTAAAATCTTATTTTTTGTGTCGACCTTTTGTACTGTCTATCTTTTTTTGTGTCAACCTTTTGTACTGTCTACCTTTTTTGTGTCGACCTTTTGTACTGTCGACCTTTTGACCCTGCCGACCTAATGTCTGTCTAACATATGGTGTCTATCTATTGACTGTCTAACTAGACACTGTGGGGTATATTCAATAAGAGTCTGATCCATTCCGACATGCAGTTGTCAGAATGGATCCGACAACCCCTATTCAATGGACGGCCAAATCTGACTGATTTGGCCCTATTTCCGACAGAAGCACGTGGGTCGGGGTCTATTCTGCCGATCCACGTGTCTTCTGACAAGTCGGGAATTCCCATCTTGTCGGAAAAAATCAGCCCCTATTAAATAGGTCGGAACCCCTTCCGACCTATTTCAGTCGGCAGCTGCCGTCTTTCCGACAAGACGGCAGCTTCTGACAGTTATTGAATACACCCCTGTATATCAACCCACACCCCTATTGTCTGCAGCCGCTGGAGGAGGGGGTCCTGCCGCGCTGACCGATCAGCAGTGATCGGCAGCACGGCAATCATCAGGGAAGAGTACAGGGAGGCAGAGGGACCTTCCGGTCGCTCTGACAGCAGCAGCAGAGGGAAGTTTCCCTTCCCTGCCGCTGCTAACACTGTGTATCTGATTGGTCGCATCCTGTGCGACCCTGCCAGGCAAGTGGTTAAGTTGCATATGAGGAAGTATACAAAGTGTTCCCTTGCATGTGGCATACTGGTGTATGGACAAGGATCTATGACTAGTTTTACCATTACACAGGGATACGACAGGCAGAGACTTTGCCCATCTTTGTACAGTAAGATTATTTTTTGTTAAATATTTCGTTGATCTGACATTGTAATATACATCCTCCTTTGTTACATCAGAGATCACCTCCTTGATGAGAAATATACTGTTATTCAGTAAAGGATAGTATACATACAGACACAGGCGTAACCAGAACTTTGTAGGCCCGATAACAACATATTGAAGGGGCTCCTGTCCTAATTATTTTTGAGAAACACTTCTACACAGCAGTTACTAATGTTATACCCTATAATAGTGTCCTAGTTCACTTTCTGAACCATTGTAGTTCCCTAGTTGTCATGATGTCACATTGCAGGGCTGCCAGTACACATTATGCCCAATTCCCATTATGTCATACAGTCTCCACAGTTCATACTCTGCTACATTACAGTGCCTCCTATTCATACTGTGCCACATTAGAGTGCCCTCCAGTTCAAATGATGCCATGTTACAATGCCCCAGTTCATATTATGCCACACTATAGTGCCTCCATTTCATATTGTGTCACATTAAAGTCCCCCGTTCATATTATGTAACATTATAGTGCCCTCCACATTACAATAAGCAGATCATATCGTGCCACATTCCAGTGCCCTCCAGTTCATATCGTGCCACAATCCAGCGGCCTCCAGTTCAAATGATGCCATATTAATCCACAACGCACACGCCAAATTACTGCCTTGCCCTGTGTGATAAAAATCCTAGTTTTGGCCCTGCAGTAGGACAGTAGGATGTGAAGACTGTGAGTTGCGCCTGTGGCAACAGCCTAAGTTTTTTATTACGACCATCTTCTTTCTGCTTTGCCCTGTAGTGTATACATCAATACCATAGGATTATTGGAGCAAACTAAATGCCTTTGTATATTCTCAAATCCGAAAACACATACAAAGTATTTTTTTTTTTATCTAACTGAGACTAGCAGGAAAGTGCATGGAGCAATTCAACACAAACTAAAAGTCGATCTTTCTCAGGGGCATAATCCAAGCTCCAGAAAAAAAAGTTTTATCTGCAGAATAACATACCCACCAAACAAATCATCTTTATTATAATATGGTTTTAGTATATTAAATTGTTGCATTTGTTCTTTTACATTTTTATTTTTTTTATTGTGTTATAGAATTTCAAAATATCTGGATTATTCAAAATGTTATTTTTAATTTCATGTTGTGTTCTCTGTATTCTTATTTTCTTAATTTTCCCTGCGTTATATTCTACAGAGTAAAGATCTAGAAAGAGATCTCAGTCAGAAGGAATTGTACTTAACAATTAAAAAAATAAAGCAAGAAGTGAAAAAGAAGCTGGAACATCTTAAACATCAAAGTGCCCAATCTGAAGATATACACGGATCGTTCAGAATTATCTTTAGAGAAAGCAAGCTTCAGAAAACTGCGGCCCATAAGGAGCACAATGTGAGAGACCTTCAAGCCACAGAGGTGATCACATTTCTACAGGGTGCCATAACTAATATGGAAGCGGAGTATGAAAAACTACAAGATCAATGCAGGACGAGATTGGATGAAATTACTGAAAGACTTGAAGGGGTTATTTGTATCCCGCCTACAAAGTGTTGATTGTGCAGAGTTCAATATTTAGAGGTCTATTCATGAAGCAGTGAAAACAGTGGAGAAGTGAGCCAGCATTGAAGTAGCAGTTGTAATTTGCATACTACACAATTGTTCGGAGCAGCTGATTGGTTGCCATGGACAACTTCTCCACAGGCTCACTTCTCCACTTTTTTCACTGCTTCATGAATAGATCCCTAAGCCTTAGAGAGGGAGAAAGTGGACAGAGGCAAAGTACCAGCCAATCAGCTCCTAACTGCCATGTCACAGGCTGTTTTTGAAAACTGGCAGAAGCTGATTGGCTATTACTTTATCTCCATCCTCTCCAAGGGTAACTAACCAACCAGCTCCTAACTGTCATTTTTATAACACAGCCTGTAACAGGACAGTTAGGAGCTGGTTGGCTGGTACTTCATCTCTCTCCAAGGCTTAGTACATAGACCCCATAGTGACATAAAATATTTTTTTTATATACAGTAGCTCTGCAGCACTTTATAGAGAATATTTCATTATACCCCTTTTCCACTAGCTCAAAATACATGGGTAAATGCACGGGGCGTGCATTTACACGTGCTTTTTGCTAGTGGAAAAGGGTCCCTCTGCAAAAACCCAGATCAAGTGATCCGGGAATCCTACCCGGGTAGCTTACCGGGTTGAACACGAGTTCAACCCGGTAAGCTGTGCAGTGTATGGTCTCCCAGCGCCGCCACTGCCGCATCACCAGCAGCGTCACCAACCCGGCAATATGCCGGCTTGGTGAGCGCAGTGGGAAAGGGGGCTGAGCACGGGCCGCAGTTGGGTAGCACATGTGTCAGGCTCCCGGCTGCGACCCGTGCTTCTAGGTGGAAAAGGGGTATTATTCACATCAGTCCCTGTCCTATTCCAGCTTGCGGTGCAAATTGCCTACCGCACATGTACTAGGGTTCCGACATTGACCTGAATGTCGACACAGATGAAATGACGATAGGGCATAACATGGACAATGCATTTCTGTGATATCGCTAACACGAAGCCTAGTGGTAATTTCAACATGTCAACATTTTTTCCATGTTGACATTTTCTATATGGCGACATAGTAAATGTCATCACGAGGACCGCAGTGAGGAGATGGAAGTACCCATACACATCCCTCACAGTTGGTGTCTGTGTATGTAGGTACCTGTAATGCTCGTGACTGTGACACCCACAAATCTTCCAGTTTTCTCATTCTCTACACATAGTATGGTATAGAAGTCATTCCTCTTACGTTGCATCTACGACTTAAATGTGATCAGAGAGCATAAATTCAGGGCAGGTGGTCCCTCCATCCGCTGGTCGCTATTCACTGGCACCAGGGGCGTAGCCAGAACTTTGGGCCCCATAGCAACATTTTGAAGGGCCCCCGTCCCAATGCTTCTAGAGAGACACTTCTCTGCAGCAGTTGTTAATTGTATGCCTTATAATAGTGCCCTAGTTCATTTTCTGACCCATAGTAGAGCCTTATTCAATGTTATGCCCCATAGTAGTGCCCTAGTTTCTTTTATGAATCGTAGTAGTGCTTAAGTTCACCCTATGTCACATTTCAGAGCTGCCAGTACACATTATGCCACACAGTACCCCCGATTCACATTGATATATAGTGCTCCCCGTTCATATTGTGCCTCATTACAGTGCCCCAGTTCATATTATATAACATTATAGTGCCCCCCAGTTCATTTTATACCACACTACAATATGTAAGTCCAGGGGCATACCTAGATATATTGCATGCCCCAAGGAAAACGTTTGAATGGACCCCTACCTACCATCAAATGGCGAAAAATGTATATAACACATGTAACTGTGACAGGGAAGGTGGCCCCTCTCAGCTCTGGGTCCCATAGCAGCTGCAGTGCCTGCACCTATAGTAGCTAGACCCTTGTATATAACACATGTAACTGTGACAGGGAAGGTGGCCCCTCTCAGCTCTGGGCCCCATAGCAGCTGCACTGCCTGCACCTGTAGTAGCTAGACCCTTGTATATAACACATGTAACTGTGACAGGGAAGGTGGGCCCCTCTCAGCTCTGGGCCCCATAGCAGCTGTAGTGCCTGCACCTATGGTAGCTACGCACTTGACTTGCACGGCTCTACCAAAGCTTGTCATCTGTGTAACTGTGACAGAATCCAAGAACATGTTTTAGATAAAGACTCAATTTTAATGGACTTTCTATGTTATCTAGCTGTACAATGCAACAGCAGAGCTTAGGCTGGAATTGCTGAATGAATTCCACCACCCATAGGGCTTACTCATATCTCCGCCATAATCCTTCAGGTTGTACAGACAATGGTTTTGTTGCTCCCAGCATGCTCCTCTGCCAGCGTTCCAATCACCGTCTACTCTGCAATAATAGACTACAGCATTAGCGTGGGATGACATGAGTCTCAAGCAATCGCCGTAATGCAGCGACCGGCAACTTCTGGAAGTATTCTTCCTCTCCTATACCTACTCTCTCACCTTGTCAGTGAGCAGGTCACTCTGCAGTTAGCTTATGGGGTGTCTGAGGATAGAGGGGGGCGATCCGCAAAGCACCTGCATCCTGTTTCCTTAGTGCATTGCATTGTAACACGCGTTAGTGTCAACAATTTGCTCACCTTGAGATGAATGATCCCTATGATGGCTCTGTTTTCAGCACATTATACGCATCCAGTCACTTGTCACGCCGCACATCCTGCATAATGCACTTCAGATAAGTAAACTGTGACATTTTCTAATATAATTGCTTAATTTAGATGAATCACCCTTCTCAAAGCACTAATTACTCCATGCTCATCAATCAATACATTACAATTATATCAATAATATTCATAAAAGGAGTTAATGGCAATGAAAAATGCATATCATATATTAATAATACACGCATAATCATGAAAAATAATTGTCTGTATAGATTTAACAATTAGTCATCATCAAAATTCAATTTGTTTAAAGCCAGTGATTAAAAAAAACGTTTTACTCCACACTCCGTTTCGTATGATTGTGTCCTTCATGCAGTGATTATAATCGGATAGTATTTTCATAGATTATGTGCAAGCGGTGGCACCAACATAAGCCTTGTCATTTATTACCTGTGGAAGTCCACTATGTCCACTTTTCGAAATTAAAAATGTTTTTCATCTTCGTACAACTTTAATTTATTGGTTTGTTCACTCCCCCCCTTCAGTGCTGACTATGTTTTCTCTCTGCTTTACTCTGTGCTCGTCACCAAAGCCTGGACACAGTTTATACAATGCTCACGCTGGGTATTCTTAAATAGCCGGTGTCCCCCCGCTGGTGCCAGGTGGGACAGAGCAATGACTGCTCTCCCTTTCCCACAGAAGTGGCAGCTGCAGGAAGCTTGTAGCGCAACATTTAGTGTTTAAGCTGGGATACTGTAAGTGCAATTCTTTTACTGTTATTCTAACATTGATGGTATTGCAATATGATCTTTTACAACTTAAAAACTGAGGCGTACCTATGCAGGACTGAGAAGCACTCCATCATTTGGGTGGGTGGTAGGCTGGGCCGCGTTCTACCGTCAGCCTTAGCGAGACAGCAAAGTGCCAGTTGCACAGGCTGCAATGCTAAGAGTGTGGTGAGCAACCCTACCACCCCGTCTCCTACATCCTGCTCCAGAGTCCCTACAGAAGGCAGATTAAGATAGTGTTCCCACTCCTCTGTAGTCCACCCCTTGCTCCTCTCGTTCCATGGGGGTCATTCCGAGTTGTTCGCTCTGCTAGCAGATTTTAGCAGCATTGCACACGCTAGGCCGCCGCCCTCTGGGAGTGTATCTTAGCTTAGCAGAATAGCGAACGAAAGATTAGCAGAATTGGGAATAGAAAATTCTTAGCAGTTTCTGAGTAGCTCCAGACTTACTCCTACACTGCGATCACCTCAGCCCGTTTCGTTCCTGGTTTGACATCACAAACACGCCCTGCATTCGGCCAGCCACTCCCCCGTTTCTCCAGACACTCCCGGGTTTTATCCAGGCACGCCTGCGTTTTTCCGCAGTTTCCGCCCAGAAACACCCAATTCCTGTCAATCACACTCCGATCACTTCAACGATGGAAATTCTTCGGTCGGACGTGAGTAAATCTACTAAGTTTTGAGCTAAAATACTTAGCGCATGCGCACTGCGTTCCATGCGCATTTTCACCTTAATTGCTCCGTTGCGAAAATCGGCAACGAGCGAACAACTCGGAATGACCCCCATGTTTTTCCTAACCTCTAGGTGTGTGTCTATGCTCCCTCTGTGTGTCTGATCTCATGAAACTAAAGAAGCAGGCAGCTGCTGAATATTGGGGCACCATTACGCACCCTCCAGATAACAGTACTGCTTCATACCTTTCAAAGGTCTGAGTGCTACTACCGTGATTGAGTGAATCGAATATTTTGACATTCTGAAGACTATCAGCTTTGAAGCTAAAGAAGTGATAGAGGTTTTCATAGTACGAGAGAGCGAGAAAGTGAGAAGCACTACAAAGACCCAGCAGGAGGGGGCTCTCCTGTAATGCCCGCTAGCTACTGTAATCAGGTGAGCAGACATGAAGTGAGTGTCTATATAAAGTATCACTCTTTTTGAATGTATTACACCAGTTGTCATCCCCGTCCCCCCCCTCCCCCCCACAGCGAAACACATTACTCTCGTTGTCTGGCTGGGTAATGCTTCATCTTCATTTGCCGTAGCAATTTACTTCACTGCTCTTTTTCATACAGTACCAAGGACACATTATGCAAGTTGAAAATCTGCTCCCATATTTATCACACCTAGCCGATTGTCACCTTTTGTGAAGAGAAACATTGTAAAACATTTGTCTCTATTGGGAAAGAATTCATCTTGCCGCCTATATTCATATCCCAGCTGAGACGTACTGTAACCCGTATCTAGAAAATGTTACCTTAACAAGAGTCTCTATACGCAACGTGGTACCTTCCTACCTAAATTATTTATCCGGTGATCATAGCTGTAAATGGTTTATGTCATTGCAAGAACATGCAATAAGGCTGCCCCATGTCACCGCCGCCTTTAAACTTAGCCCTACAATTTTTCCCCTTCTTAGAATGTTCCAGTAGTGGTATGATCTGAAGAGCGTAACTGATATGGGGACACTGAAATCAAACTCCCAATTTAATAATCCTGATGGACACACTGAAAGAACGGGGGGAATTCAATTGTTATTCTCCATGGCCGCCACAATTGGTGCTCCAATGTCTCTCCTGTGCTGTCGAGCAGAGAAGTGACCCATTTGGGCATCCAAACAGCACTTTTGGCGTCGCGCCCAGCACTTTGGTCGGGTTTAGCCATTTTACGAAGCTAAATCCAACACTTATAAACGCAGTAAGCACGAAAAAATATGAAATGAATACCGCCCAGAGACTGTCACAAGAGGTCCCCATTTCTATGGGGAGTGGCCAAGACTGAGCAGTCACTTGCACTGAGGCTCCCGAAGGGAGCAGTAACATCCTCCTTGGTGTATTTTTTAATTTGCCAATTACCCGTAATGCTTATTTTGGAATCTACGGTTTGTGTCTCCTGTTTATTTTAATATTTTTTCACCTTTGGATTGCATGTGCCAGTGGCCCATGGTGCCTTGGTATGCTCTCACTTTTAGTTCTCCAAGTGCCATCATGCCCTGGCAGGCTTTCTGGTATCAGTAGTCCACCTGTAAAGAACAATATTAATATTAACTGTAATTACCTCTGTACCCACTGCCACCAGGGGTATGTAGAAGAGGCGAGGGCTTAGGGTGTATTCAATTAGTGCAAAACAGACCTTTTTGCTTTTTTTTTTTTAGGGCAAATGGGGATTCGCCCTATGTAGCAGGGACATTTTTTTGCCTAGGTAAAACATTTGGCAGGAGCGAAAAACGTGGATTAGCGAATCCACATATTTTCACACCTGCGCCAGCAAAAACGCAGGCCGTTTTTGCCAATTTTGAGGAATTTTTCGGCAATGCCTTTTCACTTTAAAAAAAAAAGTGAAAAGGCATTGGCGAAAATGCCTTAAAACGGGCGAAAATGGCCCGCAATTGAAGACTCTGCAGGGTAAATTCTATAGCTACGAAATACTCAGCAGGGTAAATTCGATAAGGCTCCGAAATTGCTGGAGCTAATTAGATATCCCCCTTAGTGTGTCTCCCAACTATTGCATGACCAGCCCTGGTATGTTTCAGCCTAGTGTAAATTGGTGAAAAATCAGGGGTCCCCCGTGCCATTTTTTGACCTCCCCCAACTTTTCATTACCAGCTTAGGCTATAACCCAGGGCTGGTTATGAAATAAGGGGGGGATCACCAACCATTTTCTTTTTCTTTTCATTTTTACTGTCTTATTATTTTTAACACTGTGTAAGCCTGCATAGATCTTAATGATTTATGCAGTGCTTGCAATCCTGCCTATCAGAGGCAGGTAATTTATTTGGCACGATTATGGCAGTTCTTATGTGGGTTCTAAACCCACCACTGGGTTGGGGTTTCTACTCTTCTCATGGTAAAACATTGATTGTCATTCGATGTTCTATTCTATTCTACAATGTGTTATCCTAGCGGTTTTGCATCAGGTTCCAGCTTAGAACATATGTGGATTGGAAAACCGCCATAAAACTGACAAGATATCAAGCCCTCTGGTCCAAGGAACCACTTATGAACAAACACTTGGACAAGGCGGTGCTGCAAACAAATGCATTGCTCTCCAAGTGTCATGTCCACCAAAAAAATGTGTCTTCGGCTTTTTGTCCAGAGCCAAGTGTTATGAAGGAAGAAAGATTATATATGAGATTTGGTTAGAGCACTTTTAATATATCTTTCTAGAAAAGGAGATATCAGAAAGACAGAGCATCTCTTTGTAATTCCCGAAGGCCGACATCAGGCATAAGCTCCTTCCAAAAGCACATTTAGAAGATGGATCAGGGAAGTTATCTCACAGGCTTATAAGAGGAAACGATGTGAGGTTCCAGCATTATTAATGACACACCACATGACAGCAGTGGAAGCATCCTGGGCTCACAGGCGTCACCAAACCTTTGCAAAGCAGCTGGTTGGTCATCACTTCATACATTTCCCAAACATTGTCCTCTGGGTATCATTACTTTAGAAGACACTTGAAAGAAGTTTCTTCAATCAATGAATCAATAAAATATTTTTAATGTGAGTGAATTGATCTGTGCTTCATTAGTTTTTAACCCCCTAACTGCCAAGGCAGATCCAATATTTTTCAGGTGCAGCTTGGGAAGGTGATGATAGATGGTGTCTAGGTTGACAGTCAATAGGTTGACACCAAAGGTCAACAGATGAAAGGTAGACAGGTTCAAAAGGTTGACACACTATTGGCTGACACGTTTTTTGTGGGGGTTATACATGTTTTCCCAACATTCCATTGATGTGCTATCCACGTGGACTACAATTGGGAATAGTAACCTGTGACCGAAGCATGATCACATATTACCAAACATACAAGATTTGACCCAAAAAACGGAAGTTGTGTTGACCATTTGTGTGTCATCCATTGTCATACTGACCTTTTGACCCTGCTGACCATTTTGTGTCAACTTAATGCATGTCGACCGTTTTCTTCTATACCACAGCCCTTGGGAAGCCGCTGAAAACCAAGGGATGGAATTAGTAGGCACGCCTGATACTTTCCTGGAGTTGGGGGAAGGGCCGCGCTGAGGTCATGGGAAGTGAGTTTAATAAAAAAATTCTGTCTGGACAGGGTTAGTAATAAATATCAGTGGCTTTTACCATGGAAAATTCTATTAAATTCAGATATACAATGACTATGGACCTGATTTACAGATGTACACAGCCGCCATGTCTTTGTACACAGTGACTGTGCTAGAATATAGTAATTCCGCAGATGGTGCCTTATGTAGCCAGCTGCCTCCTGACGGCTTCTCTGATCCTCTGCTGCGTATGAGGATGTAGCATTGGATCATCTGCGTGGACATCGGTCATCTGCATGACCCTCAGATCATTAGCGCGAATATTGCACCAATGGTAGAGTACCCACAAAAAATACGCCTCCTGACAGAAGCCAAGCGCCATCTTTGCGGTGCATCTTTCCTGTACTGTACGCACCAATTTTTTAAAAGAAAAATTTGCACCGATGTGATAACTAACCATCGCATAAAAAAAACCATTTGATGGCTGTACAATCGCGATGGTTCATGCCTGAGCAATAATTCCCGCATACAAATGCGTTATTGAGATCCACAGTTGCGCAGCGGCCAGGTCGCCACGCAACTGTATTCAGCTGTATATTTACATCGGAACTGCATAGCCTTTGCACCATTCAAAGGAGTTTAACATCGGAAAGCTGCCATCGAATAGAGAAATCACTGCACCGTTTAAAAAACCCATTGATGATTGTAATTGGCTGTGGATGTCCATCACTGGTCACCATCATAAAGATGTGGGAGGGGCCTCAACTATTGAGCAGGTAATACTTTTACTTTTTAGCAGTGCTGCAATGAAAATCCAGGAATACACTGTACAATGTATCTTACTACTGTATTATGCTTTATCTCTGAAGATGCCACTTGATGTTACGTGACCCTGTAATTTATAAGCTTAATATTATTTTAAATAATAAATAACGACATGATTTCCACCACTACACCTAGTATAAAGATCACTTACAGATGCTTATTATGGTGACTGTTTGCCGTTTCTGAGCTGCAGGTGAATTCACTTGCAGCAGCCATGCAGGCTAGAGAAGACAATCACGCATAATGGGTGGGAACACCTCTATGTATAAGTCTGAAGCAGAAGACGGGGAGAAGCCTCTCTGCTTATTGCCTACATCCCTCTCCCCTCCCCCTCCCCACATAACACTATCGCCAGTGTTACTGGCATTTATCCTACAAATGACTGCCTGATTGCAGTGTTGTGCTGCTGGCTTCCTTTACTGTGTGCAGGGGAGAAGAGAACCAGGCATCTGCCTCCCAAACAAGGGGGGGAAAAGATGGGAGGTTTACATGGCAGTCTATACATGAGCAGATGAATAATGCAGCTTTTCTGGGAATGAAGTTGGATTCACGGAAAAAAAAAAAAAGTCTGGAAGAAGCATTGATTTTATTACACTGGTGAAAATCCGATTTGGGGGCGATAGGTATCGCAGTTCTCTAAGCTAGTCGTTTTCTGTATTCCGTCCTGGTGACTTTTTTTTTTTAATCCAGAGCAACAAATCTCAGGAGAAAACCTAACGCTGGATTCTGAATATCCTTGTGGAAGAATAATGGCCTTTAACTCCAATTGGATTTAATGATATCCAGCTGTTGCGAATATTTTGATTGGAACACATACTTGGTAGGTTACAGGTAAGAATAATTCCTATTTTATTTCAAATATAACATTATTGCTCATCCACTATTTATCTTATAGCAGTGCCTGCTGTATCGAATCTGTGTGTATTAGACTGTTGCAATGTATGAATATTGTATACTAGTGCAATCCAACAGAAATCCATATATTGTTGCTTATTATTTGACCACAACGCTGAACTCTAATTTTCTCTACACAAGATCACTAAAGCTAGTATCTTGTCCCGTCTCAATGAGAATTATGGTTTTATTGTTTTCCTTGTAAGAGCAATAGCATCGGATGAGAACATCTGTTTCTGGACCACATCATCCAATTCTCAAATAAACATAAGGCTATTTACTGGCCCCTTTCAATGTATCTAGCAATCAGGCTGCTAGCACAGACTACAATGCACACCAATCAATGGTGTAGTGCTGCTGATTGGATCCATTTAATGATTATTCTAGTAACATGTGTGATGTTGGAAATCATGAGAAGTTCAAATTGTTCAATTTGATTAAGGTTTTAGAAAAACAGGAGTTTTATAGAATTATGGTGAATTTTTTTTTCTGGGTGTGATTACAGCAAAAATGTCAGGATAGCAGCCAAGCTACTGAATGTGTCAGCTGAGTACTTTGGGAAAAATACAGTATTCACAGGCAATTGATTTAAGTATAGGGGGCCGGTATATCAATATGGCCCAAAATGAAAGATTTTCTATCGCAGCAACTAGAAATCTTTTCTTTTCTTTTTTTTTTTTTCCAGTGTAAAGTGTCAATTTATTCGGTTTTTTATTTTTATTTTACTAGGTCATGCATGACACTGCACTGCTATTTTAAAATAATAATATTTATAGTTGATTGTTGTTTTTATGGGTAGCGTAGTGGTTAACATTGCTTCCTCTCAGCGCTGCAGTCATTTCCACATCAGGGCCCGCTCAGTGTGGAGTCTGCATGCTATGTGGGTTTCTTCCAGGTGCACTGGTTTACTCCCACAGTCCAAAAAACATACTGATGGGATAATTGGCTGTTGACTAATATAACGTAGTAAAGTAAACCAGCGATTGCTGTGGCACTAATACATGTAATAAAAACCTGGCCAAACTAAGCGAAATAAGGCAGAATCTTAGCCCAGAGATATAACTTCTCAAAGGTAAAAGACTTCTCATTGTGACAGGTAAGTCAAGTAGCTACTACAGTAAGTTTCCATAATGTTGATGGTACCAATGATATGTGGGATGCAAATAACTGCATACGGTGTAAAACAGCGGTTCCCACATTTTTTGGAATCACGGCGCCCTGGAGTATCAGAATTTTTTTTCACGGCATCCCTAGGCCAAAAGATTTTTATTGAGAAATTTAGAAATATTAAATTAAGTAAATCGTGTTTATACGTCATACCTAGGCTCAGTTGTGTGGCGAGGGACAGGATTTGTGAATGAAAACTTGAGAGCACAGCAAATGTCTACTGCTGAACCCTCAGGGTGGAAGTGACGTTATTCCTGTCTCCGGCTGGAAACGGCCCTCACTTCCTGTTTCGGGGCATAAATAAGATCCCCTTTAGTATGTCACTTTCCTTGACAAAGACGCCAGGTGTGTCGAAACGCATTGGCAGAAGTGACCAGGGAACTAGGTACATCTGCCTTGACAGCACAGTTCTGGTCTAGAACCATCAGGAGTGTGGGATTATCCTGGGATTCCACTCTCCAGGAATTGGTGACTATGCTATAATTTGACCTAATTGCACTGATGTGGAAAAGATGGAAATGTCCCTGTTTTAATTTTTGAACTTGGTGTGGAAATAAATGTCATTGTTGTTAATTACTTGCCATTGGATATGTATATGTATGCACCTACCCATAAACCACTGATGATATAGGAGTGGAAAAGATACCTTTACATGCATTTACACAGCAGGCTTACAAGTAAGCTTTATATACAGGTTGAGTATCCCTTATCCAAAATGCTTGGGACCAGAGGTATTTTGGATATCGGATTTTTCCGTATTTTGGAATAAATGCATAACATAATGAGATATCATGGTGATGTTACCTAAATCTAAGCACAGAATACATTTGTTACATATACACCTTGTACACACAGCCTGAAGGTAGTTTTAGCAAATATTTTTTATAACTTTGTGCATTAAACAAAGTGTGTGTACATTCACACAAATCATTTATGTTTCACATACACCTTATACACACAGCCTGAAGGTCATTTAATACAATATTTTTAATAACTTTGTGTATTAAACAAAGTTTGTGTACATTGAGCCATCAGAAAACAAAAGTTTCAGTATCTCACTCTCGCGCAAAAAAGTCCGTATTTCGGAATATTTGGATATGGGATACTCAACCTGTATAAGCATCTATGAATGATTTTGGTACATGTGGTGTATTTTCCTAGCGTTTGAAGGGGAGCAACAACTGGTGGAAGACATTTTTCCGTACAAGTGTCCGCAATATTTCCTCCTTTGTTCACCGCTTGGTGTTAATATGAACAGATTTTGTTATTGAAAATACTACACCATATTGCCTCTTATTCTTTATTTTTCTTGTACCTGGAGCAACTTTGTGACTTGTGGACATTCAGAAAGACGGCTGGGTGTAAAGTATATCTGCGTTCTTACTGGTTATAGCGCAATTGTCTATGGTACCTTTTATATGTAATACTTTATGATACAGGTGACTCATTATTACCTACGCAGTGCAGCTGTAACTTAAATTGCGCCAAGAATTATTGCCATTCCAATTGTCTACGGAATATCATACTGATCAATGGATTTTAAGGCGTAACTCAGGTCTCAGAAGTAGGGATAGTAGCTAGTCCATAAATGTATATTTCTTATGGATTATATGCAAGAGATGAATGGACAGCTAGAGCTGATTATCTGAACCAATAATACCAGGATATAAATAGATAATGAATTATATTCAGTGATATCGGTAATGAAATATCTATTAAAACATCTTTCAATAAAAAACCCACAAAAGTACCATCATTCCATTTAGTCAACCACCTACAGCATAGCAATGCCATGAATTATTAAAATGTCAGCTCCCAAGCAGCTGCATAATGCAATATAGATAATAGAGTCTTAATATGACAACTTCCTTGTAAGTTAGCAAGAAAAAGTATTTTATAATTAATGTATTTCACAGCTGAAAACAATAATTGAACGGGAAAGTGGCTTAAAGCTCTTGTTGTAACATTGTTTCTTCCATGAATAGCATATAATGAGACCAGCAATAACATTGAGCCTAATTCAGACCTGATCGATCAGGTCTTAACTGCCCATGTTCCGAGGCCGCAGTGCGCCCATGCATGCCAGACAGCCGGCAACTGTCTCAGCCCTGCGATCGCCTCTGCCTGATTGACAGGCAGAAGTGGGAGGGGGCGGGCTGGCGGCGTTTGGCCGCCGTTTAGGGGGCGCGGTCCAGGCAACACAGGCGTGACCGGACAGTGCGGGTGCGGGCCACGGCGGCTGCATGACGCTGCAACCCTCACAGCAACGAGTAGCTCCTGCCAGCAGTCAGGAGCTGCACTGTCAGGGAGCTACTCCTAAAGTACAAAGGGGGTCATTCTGACCTGATCGCATGCTGTAGTTTTTCGCAGCATAGCGATCGGGTCAGAACTGCGCATGCGCCGGCGAAACGGTGGCGTTTGGTCGCCATTTCGTCGGCACGGCCGGACCGTGCGGGGAGTGGCCCGCAGCGGCTGCGTGACGTCACACGCAGCCACTGCGGGCCGGGGAGCGATGAGTAGCTCCCGGCCAGCACGCTAAAGCTGCGCTGGCCCGGAGCTACTCTTGAAGTGCAAAGGCATCGCCGCTGTGCGATGCCTTTGCACTTCTGCGGGGGAAGGGGGGGGGGTCGGGCCTGACATGCGGGGTGGCCTTGTGCTGAAGTCTCTCGATGTCACCCCCCCCGCATGTCTGTGTGTATGATCGCAGGTGTGAATTAGGCCCATTGTACAGTGTGAGTGTAGCAGTGCTAGGGAACCCTTCTGAGTCCTGCTGGGGGATCTTATCAGACGGCTACATTCCCGGTATGCGCCACCTCACTCTGGCTCCTCCTCCTCACATTTGCCACACGTGAAGGAGCTATCTGCGTACCACCACCGCTGCTGCACATGGAGATTTGTAGAATTTTCTCCTTGTCTAACATCAATTTACAGACTTCAAATCAGCTATTCTAAAGAGCAAGGATCTGGATAGAATTTCATCAGTATCCACAGGGAAGTGTCTTTCTGTAGTCCAAGGACTATGGTGGAGATGTGAGAAGAGGTGGTGTCAAATGTGCTATACCCAGCGCTATTTTACACAGTGAGCCTCAGTTTGTATGAAAGCAGATGCTGTAGGGGGAAAAAAATCACCTTTCTCTACATTATCTGAAAACATCTAATGATTTTGCCAACACCATACTATTGTATGACGTCAGAAAATCATCCAGATGCATTAAACAATGATAAGCGCACTTTTGCTGCTTATTTTTTCACATATGTACAGATATTGGGCCTAATTCAGACCTGATCAGTGTTGTGCGTTTTCGCAAAGCAGCCGATCAGGTGTGAACTGCGCATGCGCCGGAGCATGACAGGTAGCCGGCGGCTGTCTCAGCCCTGCGATCGCCTCTGCCTGATTGACAGGCAGAGGCGTTCGCTGGGAAGAAGGGGGCGGGCTGGCGGCGTTTGGCCGCCATTTAGGGGGCGCAGTCCAGTCACACGCAGTCCTGTCGAGCGCGTAGGAGCTGCACTGACAGGGAGCTACTCTTCAAGTACAAAAGCATTGCCGCTGTGTGATGCTTTTGTACTTGTGCGGGGGGGGGGGGGGGTCGGGCCTGACATGCGGGGCGGACTAGCCATGTGCTGGGCGTCCCCCCGCATGTCTGTGTGACTGATCGTAGATGTGCTGAATTAGGCCCATTATGCGGTGGTATGTGTGCTGACCTGCGGCGGCTGCTGGGGTCCAGGCTGCACACTGGAGACCTCGTGCATGCCCAGTGGAGCCGGTCAGGAAGTGAGACACACCACACCAGCACTAGGCTGATGCGCTGTGGCTCTGGCAGTGATCAGCCGGAGGGGAGAGTTTTCATTCCCCCACCATGGGGGCTGAGATGTTAACACCTCTCATCAGTATTGCTTCCTATTTCGCTATTCTATTCTATTCATATTAATTTAATGGTGCTGTGATAGAAACAATAGTCACCTGACGACATAGAAACAGACGGGTGCCTACTTTCTCTTTGTTGGTTTGTGAGCATGATCTTAAACATTGATGGTGCTTTGAAATTCTACTCTCCTTTTCTGAAGTGTACTTTCTCACCCGTTCTGTGGTGGTTTTGTCCTTAGTAGATCAGCAAGTTGCAAACCGCTGCTATTTGGATTTTGACACTTCGTAGATTTTGCTCGAGGACTCCATAAGACTCGGTAGTGTTGGTGACATTGCAAACAGTCTACAAAATGTAATCAAAGCCATAGCTATTGTCCCTGCTCTTCCAGAGCAGAAGGGTGAGATGTTTTATTCCTAAATATTCCTTGTCAAAACAAATCCAGGAATCTTTTGCACTATTCTGGACTTAGGTAATTTAGGTGCAAGCTATGGTTTTGCCTTCTACATGATTGACAGTTTAAAAAATGTCCGAGTTCATCCGGGAATCCGCACCTCCGGCCAACTCGGACTTCATTACATCCGGACAATGGAGAGTAAAATGGAATGGGTTTGTTGGGTTTACCCAATTTAGGTCAACCACTGTTGGTCGACAGGCAGTAGGTCGACACATGGAAAAGGTTGACATGAAAACAGGTCGACATGAGTTGTTGTTTTTGTGTCGTTTTCTTCGTGAAGTGACCGGGAACCCCAATTAGTGCACCATGTCCCATCGCTTCGCTCGGTTACTACAGTATTTCCAATTGTAGTCCACGTGGATCGTAAAGTATGAAATTTTTTTGAAAAACTCGTGTCAACCTTTTCATGTGTCGACCTTTGCCAGGTCGACCTAATGCTCATGTTGACCTTTTCCAGGTGCCGACCTAATGCATGTTGACAAACAGTGGTCCAACTAAGGACCGTATCCCAATTAGAATAGGGTTCCTACACTGATAAATATAAGGGTTAGGTTATTTATGTTATGTTAATAGTTGACATTCATTATGTAGGCAGTGATGACATTCGTTATGTAGGCAGTGATGACATTCGTTATGTAGGCAGTGACGACATGTTAGAATGTCGAAATATCATCCATGGTGGGCCAGCGGTGACTTACCTGCTTCATACAGCTGCAGACCTCTGATCCTCTGGCATTCCAGAAAGTTTTTCAACACAAATCCATAAACTTTCCCCTAGTTCCTAAGCCAAACTCCCCACCCTCGTGCAGCCTAACTTCCCCCTGCAGCCTAACAATGTCAACAATTCCCCTGTCCACGTTCTAAGAATGTCGACACTTTGCCATCTTAACTGTCAACATTATGGCTGTTAACATTGTCACTTTTGACTACATCCCATACAGAAATCTAGAAAACGTACAGAAAACACACAAATGTCCCTGGTGCAGAGGATTTGTTAGCGGAACCAAAGTTTCAGGAATAAAGTGCCAGCAGGTTCAGGAGTAAACAGGTAGATTTTCCAAAGCTAGATAAATATACATGTACAGTGTATATGACAAACATAGTCTATATAATCTCTCACTAGTACTGTTATCAACAATTTAATAATAAATCCTGAATATAATATATGAATGTAGCCGCATGTGACAAATTTGACATATACCCAACACCAGACAAAAGTAGAAACGGCTGACGGATATTCTAAGTGATTAATAACAATCAGTAACGCACAACTTGATATTCTGGAGGTGATTAAGATCACAGGGGATCCTATAGTATGCGAGGATCAACAAATCCAGCAGAAATCTGCCAAATCCAAGTAAATACAGTAGCGCCGGCTGACACATAAATAGAATTAGCAGAATAGATGAAATCTGCTGAAAATGATAATGAAGCTCGGAGTAAAATGTGTCCGATAGCAGCTGGGGCATAAAGTAACGTTCAGCATAGACTTGTATGATATTTTTCCAGAACTCCCGTCAGCCACTTGCAGCCTCCTGTAGGAAGGGGACGTCCCCACGGCATCTCCGGTTTGGTGTCTGTACAGATAATGACGGTACCTTCCCAAATTTTAGCAGAATCTCCACAGTCCTATAACACTATGGGCTTAATTCAGATCTAATCGTAGATGTGGTAAATTTAGCACATCTACGATCAGTTTCTCAGACATGCGGGTGGACGCCTAGCAAAGCGCTAGTCCGCCCCGCATGTCTGGCCCTCCCCCCGCCGCACTGGTACAAAAGCATCACATGGCGAGGATGCTTTTATACCTGAAGAGTAGCTCCCTACCATCACAGCTCCTAACGCCATTGGCACGCCCCCTCCCGCCCCGCGACTTCCTTTAGCATCTCACTGGGCACCCGGTGTGCGAGGGCCCACTCCACAAAGTAGTTCAGACTGCAATCACTACCGCTGCAGCGATGTAGTCTGAACTGCCCCCTATAACGGAGATACAAATGCAAACTGTATGTTCTTGATGGCATATTTGTCCCACCTACTTGATGGTGCCAATTACATCATCATACCCTTTACGAGTCAACTTCTCCTACCTCACATCCGTATCTCTCAGAAGCAAGGAAAGTGTTCCAAAGACAAATGCTAATATAATACATTATAAAATGAAAATGAGACATGCATGCCCACTACCCTGTAATGTCTGGGATACTCCCAGATCTTGGGTGGCTCTCTTGTACCCCAGGAAATGCAGGCAGTCTCTCGGAATAAGTGCCCCGCCGGCAACCCTAGACGATGATATGAGTGATTTGGCCGTTTCCGGGTGCATCGGGACTAAGGTAGACCCCTGGCAGTGGAGCCTGGCTGTGCTGTCGGGCGTTCTGCTGCCATATTTTATTTTTTTCAGAGTGTCTGCATGTGACATCACGCAGCCGCGCCGAAACCGTTCCCGTTCAAGATGCCCCGCCCCCGCAATGCCATGACATCGCTCCCCCTCCTGATGGCTACCGCTGTCAATCACACTGATTGACACAGGTGTGAGGTCGCGCACGCGCAGTGCAACCAGTGCACGTGCGCAGACCCCCAAAATGCAGCCGATCCGTACAGACGCGCGGCTACATTCAGGTGTGAATTAGGCCCTATTTCGTTTGTCAAGGGCCGCCGGGGACTTCAAGGGAAATGGTTTAATGAGATCGCATAATTTACCAGTCATCTTGTGTATGGGCACCTTTACTGCTCCAGGCCAGTATAACATCGGGAGCGGAGTATAATCAGCTGCATCAGCAAGATGTCATGATAAATTACAGTGACAGATGATAACTGGATCTTAATAAATAGGCCAAAATATCGCTGTCAAACTGCCATCATATACAGTAATTAGTGGATGAGGACAAACCATAGTATTCAATGGCTTATAGTATAACAATGACAGTGGTAGACATTCTGGAGACTCTGGGCACGTGTCAAATTTTGTCTCCCATTTCCTCAGGCATCAAAAGCAGATGGTCAGCTTCATTAGGCAGGGGAACAGCTCCTGGAAAGATATACCCCATATGGTGCAATGTATTTGATACATAACATTTTATAGATTGTCAAAATCATAGAATTTGCCAATTCAATGGTTCAAAACTAGACAACTGTTGTGAGTACAACATTGTCTTGTAATAACAAATGTCAATTTCTTAGTTAATGCCAGAAAGATCTGTAATCATTCTTTTCTCCACCATCAATCTGTCTCCACCTCCTGTTACCTACACCTAAGAAACATCTCCAAGTATTCATGTATCTCACGCCCACGTAATACACCACTGAGGAGCCTGTTTATCATAATGCTCAATCTGCCCCCCATTGAATATGTAAATGGCTCTCCACGAATTGCAATGGCGCGTAATAGAAATTGGCGTGGGGGCAGCTGCTCCGAAAAACAGTTGTCCTAGTGAGCCCTAACACCACTGATTAGCGGCGGTGGATTTTTATACTGCCGGGTTTGACCCACCAGTGTTACGTCACATGAGTGAACTGACTTGATGTATGTGCCCTGCCAGAGCGGGTGCACGACCTGGTGTTACCTTTAAACTAATTACCAATTTAAATCGAATGACCATCATGCCAGAATCTCGCTGGCACCCACAATTGTTCAGGAGACAAACGCCAGAATCCCAACAGCCAGTTAAATGCCGTCAGATGGAATCCCGACCACCGCAGGTCATTCCCACTCGGTTGGTGGGTCCACGCCACCAACCGTGTGGGAACATAACCTGTGGAGAGCAAAGCGATTCACCAGGCCTGAAGCATGGCGAGCACACGAGGGGACTCTCTGCGCTGCCGGGATTCTGGTAGACGGGATGTCGCTGTCGGTATACTGATAGCCGGCATCCAAGCTGCCGGTAAAACATACTGATCCCGGCCCATACAGAAGTGTCCTTTTTTTATACTGTAAGTTGCGCCAAATAACTCATCTTGGTGCATCAGATCCTGTGCAACTCGACGGTGCCGAGGGTTTTTTTTTGCTAAAAATGTATTTGCATAAATAAAACAACTGGTGACAGAACTGCATTGCTACACTAACCACCAGTGGTTGCAATATTAATACATCTGTGTGTGACTGCGCTTTAATCTGTGTAAAAAGGGCTCTGATGCAATGGCCATAGCTTATCCTCAGGCCAAGTTCCGTTGTGCTTTACCTTCGACTTTATACGTGTGTTATACCAATTCCTGTTCAGTACAAGTCACATCCTAGTATCTCTAGTACACAGTGAGCGGCATTTCTCTGTTTCTCACTGTGGGGGTCATTCCGAGTTGTTCGCTCGTTGACGATTTTCGCTATACTGCGATTAGTCGCTTACTGCGCATGCGCAAGGTTCGCAGAGCGCATGCGCTTAGTTATTTTACACAAAAGTTAGGTATTTTACTCACGGCATAACTAAGCTTTTTCATCGCTGTGCTGATCATAGTGTGATTGACAGGAAGTGGGTGTTTCTGGGCGGAAACTGGCCGTTTTATGGGAGTGTGTGGAAAAACGCAGGCGTTCGAGTTGCAAAACGCAGGAGTGGCTGGAGAAATGGGGGAGTGGTTGGGCAAACGCTGGGTGTGTTTGTGACGTCAAACCAGGAACGAAAAGGACTGAGCTGGTCGCAATAGCTGAGTAAGTCTGGAGCTACTCAGAAACTGCTAAGAAATTTCTATTCGCAATTCTGCTAATCTTTCGTTCACACTTCTGCTAAGCTAAGATACACTCCCAGAGGGCGGCGGCTTAGCGTGTGCAATGCTGCTAAAAGCAGCTAGCGAGCGAACAACTCGGAATCACCCCCTGTATGTGGACACATTTACATTGATCTAATCACTGGGCACAGCAGAAGTGACCGTGATACTCTGTAACTACAGACATCGGGATTTATAAATGAATATCCAAGGAGGTACATTTATAGACCATTTGAAGAAACACCACGCCATTGACTTCCGATCCACAACTTTGTTGCTGTAACAACCAGACAAAAGTGTAATCTTGGTCAAAGTGCATTTGGTATTCTCAGAAGGATAAATTGTGTAGGTCTCCCTCATGCCACCAAAATAGCCCTGACCCGTCAAGGCATGGACTCCACAACACCTCTGAAGGTTTCCTATGGCACCTGGCACCAAGATGTTAGTCAGGCAAACATCGAAATAAGGTAGTGATGGGTGCACTGGTCAAGATAAATATATAAAACTTGACCTTTATTTTAATTAAGGTTAGGTTTTATATATTTATCTTGCCCAGTGCACCCAACCACTACCTTCTTTCCAAGTTTGCCTGATTATATATGTACAGTGCATCCAGAAAGTATTCACAGCGCTTCGCTTATTCCGCATTTTGTTATATTACAGCCTTATTCCAAAATGGAATAAATTCATTTTTCCCCAAAAATTCTACACACAATACCCCATAATGACAACATGAAAAAAGTTTTTTATTTTTTTTGAGATTTTTGCTAATTTATTAAAAGTAAAACACTAAGAGATCACATGTACATAAGTATTCACAGCCTTTGCTCAATACTTTGTTGATGCACCTTTGGCAGCAATTACAGCCTCAAGTCTTTTTGAATATGATGCCACAAGCTTGGCACACCTATCTTTGGGAAGTTTCGACCATTCCTCTTTGCAGCACCTCTCAAGCTCCATCAGGTTGGAGGGGAAGCGTTGGTGCACAGCCATTTTCAGATCTCTCCAGAGATGTTCAATCAAATTCAAGTCTGTGCTCTGACTGGGCCACTCAAGGACATTCAAAGAGTTGTCCTGTAGCCACTCCTTTGATATCTTGGCTGTGTGCTTAGGGTCGTTGTCATGCTAAAAGATGAACCATCGCCCCAGTCTGAGGTCAAGAGCGCTCTGGAGCAGGTTTTCATCCAGGATGTCTCTGCTCATTACTGCATTCATCTTTCCCTCTATCCTGACTAGTCTCCCAGTTCCTGCCGCTGTAAAACATCCCCACAGCATGATGCTGCCACCACCATATTTAAATGTAGGGATGGTATTGGCCTGGTGATGAGCGGTGCCTGGTTTCCTCCAAACATGATGCCCGTCATTCATGCCAAAGAATTCAATCTTTGTCTGATCAGACCAGAGAATTTTGTTGGAAGCGCGGTCTCCATGTCTCAGACTTGTTTTTCCAGCACATCCCACAGATGCTGTTGGCTTGAGATCTGGGGAACTTGGAGGCCAAGTCAACACCTTGAATTCTTTGTCATGTTCCTCAAACCATTCATGACAAAATCTTTGCAGTGTGGCAGGGTGCATTATCCTGTTGAAAGAGGACATTGCCATCAGGGAATACTATTGCCATGAAGGGGTGTAGTCAAGGGGTACGTGCCGCCTTAGAAAGTACAGAAACAGTATGGCTTGCAGTTCAACAGAGCAGAACATG